>NC_080171.1:63900897-64234091 GCF_950295315.1 Erinaceus europaeus | reverse complement strand
TTTTATATGTCTCTTTGGGTGCAAACATATTAGAAGCATATATTTTGATGATGATTGTGTCTTCCTGTCAGATTAATCCTTTGACTAATATGTAGTATTCATGTCTGTCCCTTTTCACCTTTGCCTGAAAGTTTATTTTATCTGAAATAGAATACTTGTCTCTACCCTTTTGTCTGCATTATTGGCTTGGTATACCTTGTTCTATCTTGTCACCCAGAGCTTCTGTTTTTCTTTCTTTTAGATGCATTATTTCTTGGAGACATAGAATAGAAGGCTCTTGTTTTTTAGTTCATTCAGCCACTCTAAATATTTTGACTGGTGATTTTAAGCCATTAACTTTTAGGGTGATTACTTGTAAATGTGGTTTGCCCATCATTTTTGTTTTGAGGTTATTTTATGCTCTTATTGATTCTTTTTCCTTTTTGTTTTTGTTTGCTATTTTATGTGTATGTTTTTATATAGAGTTCTTGCCTACTGTATATATGTTTTCTATTTGTCTTTGTGCTATATTTTGTTTTGTGGTTATGAGTATTGTCTTTAATTTACCATATCTACAGCAGTCTTTTTTTTAAGTTGGTCATGGTTCACCAACATTATACTGTATCTCTCTATTTTGATCTATTCTTTTCCATATCTTTTTTCCCTGTTGTAGTTGTACTCATGGTTCTATATTACTACTGATCATCACATGAAAATTTAGAATTTCTATGGTCCTTCTTTTCATATGGGACTTGTCTCAGTAATTCTTGCTGGCACAATAGGTAGTTACGGATTCCTTAATTTAATATTTGAAAATATCTTTACTTACCCCTCATATTTTAAGGATAATTTAGCAGGATGCATTGTTTGTGACTGGCAATTCTTCTCTTTTAATATTTTGAATATGCTATTCCACTCCCTCCTTGTCTCTAGTGTTTGTGATGAGAAAATAGGATGAAAACCTGATAGTTCTGCTTCTGTATGTGACTTTCTTCCTTTCCCTAGCAGCCTGCAATAATTTTTTCCCTTATCTTTTGTTGTTAATGTTCCAGAGCCTCAGCAGGCCGGGATAGTGTCGCGGTGGTAGAGAGTCTCGGGGATACACAGCTGGGCTGAGAAGCCGCAGTTTAATCTTTATTCACGAGCGGGCAAATCACCACACCATGTGCTTCCCCATGTTTCTTTTTCCACTGCTGCTGGGACTCTGCATGTCCTTAGCATATGGGGTGGGGAGAAAACGGGGCGCGAAACTAGCAAGGACCAAACCATTTCTCTCAGAGGTAGGGGGAAGGGGGACAAACCAACATGAAGAATACCAACATATTCCCCCTTTTCTTTTTAACTAAATGACCACAGTATCAGGGGTGTGGGGTGAACAGAAACCTATATCATACAGGCATTTTTAAAAAAAAGAAACTGGCACAAACATGGAGAAACATGTAAGCAAGTAACAAGAACCAGTGTGCTGCCAAGGGAAGGCCTGAGGGGGCCATTTTTTGCCTCTGGGCAAAACTTTATCAGCTTAAAAAAATTTCCTGCCTCTGGGGGGCGTACTTGCCTCGATGGGCATTTTCTAGCATGGGGGGAGGGTGAGGCCTAGAGTCCCAAGGCATGGCTACAGTCAGTCTTTGAGAAACCCAGCAGCATAAGGGAAGCTGCTAGTTTTGTGCAAAGTGTCCGAGGTGTACCAGTGAGTCCGATAGAAGTCCAAAGCAGATGTCCACCGAAGAATTGCCAAGGGGTGAATTGTTGTACGTCTGTCTCAATGGTAATGTCAGCCATTGGAATTCTGCTTTTCTGTAGAGAACTTGACAGCTGCAATTTACTTACTATGAAACAAACTTGTAGCAGGTTAGAGGTTTATCACAATTGATAACTCTATTACAATTAGAAGTCTTTTTTAGAATTATTTTAAGGTTGTTTAAAGTTTAAACAATAGAATGTGAAAAGATAGACATAAGAATCAAGGAAAGAAAACCTCAGGCATGAGAATCATTAGCATAGCCATTGTGTAATCTACCATTTCTAATAGAGAAGGTAATCGAAAGTTTTACATATCAACAAGTCTATTTAACCTTTTGTTACACCCATTCAAGATGGAGACACACCCTAGGTGTGCGCAGGTTTTGTTTAGACTAACTTGGTTAAAATATATTGATATTTAAACTAATTTTTACCTCAGACTTTAAATGTAAGTTAATTTTATCTATATGAGAATTACGTTGAAAACCTTTTTCCTTTAACTCTCTCTGGTAAGAATATAGCCTTAAAGTTATATTTTTAACCTTAAAGTTAATGTTACCAAACTTTAAACACACACGTAAACATGGTCTTTAATACATAGGAGAGAAACCTTTGTTGCGAAGACATGTCATTTTAAACACGAATTTAGATCTGTACTGTCTTAGTTGTGGGGGGGGTCACCATCTGGAGGTGGCTTCCCGTGCAGCTCCATTCCTGTGCAGCTCCACTTCTAGGAATTGTAGGTTGCGATCTCTGGATGAATCTCTGCATGTTCTAGCTTGTCTGCCTTCAGACCCAAGCTGGAGATCTCGGCCAGGGGGCCCAGTTTTGGCAGGGAGCCCACGGTCTCTGGGTGGTCCGGGATCTGTCCAGACTTCATAGCACAAGGGCGGGCAGGCCAGCCATGCAGAAGGCGCGGGCCAAGGTGCCCTGGGGTGGCGGCCATGATAGGCCGCCGCGGCCCTGCCCTGTCTGCTGCCATGTCTGCTGCCCTGCTCCCAGTAGCCGAGCAGCATGGAGGGAGCCGGCGCCCAATGCCCCGCGCCACGCGGCGGAAAGCCGGCTCCTGCGGGCTGGCGTTGGGCTCCAGTGGGCTGGCGTTGGGTGGAAACCACAGAGTGGTCCAGAGATAGATGTTCTAGAAACAGCGAAACAGTCTCGTGAAGAAACAACAGAGGCCTTTGGAGATCTCTTTACAAGCAGAAGAGAAGGCCATAGTCCATAGGTAGCCAAATCGTCTTCACTTATCTGAGAGATGCGCAGGTCCACTCCACGTTGGGCACCATTTGTTGTTAATGTTTCGGAGGCTCCAGCTGGCCAGGCTATCATCCTGGCGGTAGAGAGACTTGGTGATACACAGCTGGGCTGAGAAGCTGCAGTTTAATCTTTATTCACGAGCGAGCAAGTCACCACACCATGTGCTTCCCCATGTTTCTTTTTCCACTGCTGCTGGGACTCTGCATGTCCTTAGCATACGGGGTGGGGAGAAAATGGGGCGCGAAACTAGCAAGGACCAAACCATTTCTCTCAGAGGTAGGGGGAAGGGGACCAAACCAACATGAAGAATAACAACAATCTTTCATTTTGAATAGTTTTACTATAAGGTGTGTTGGTGTGTACCATTTTGGTTTCAGGGATTTATAAGTGTGTTCATCTTCATGTACTTCTATATTTGAACATTGCTCAAGAGTGAAAAAATTTCTGCTATAATTTCTTTCAATATGTTCTCTATTCTCTCCACTTCTTCCTCAGGATGTCTGTCTTTCTATTGGAGTCTACTAGTTCATGGAGAAGTGCTTCATTTTTTTTTTTCCTAAATCTTCCCTTCTTAACATTTTTAAATTCAGAGAGTGTGGTAAGTATGTCTTCTATCATTGATATTCTCTCTTCCACCCAATTTAGTCTACTTCCTATACCTTTTACCTTACCCTGAACTGCATTCAAAGTGTCCTTCACACCCTGCAGTTCTATTTGGAATTTTTCTTTTCTTTGCTTTGTAATTTTTCATTAAAATGATCTCTGGGTTATTTGTTTTGTGTCTGTATAGTAAGTTAATTCCTTGAATTGATTTTATTTTATACTCTATCTCTGTAATTTTTTCTCATATCTATTCCTGTCAGATTGGAACTTTCTGTCATTGCTATCTTCTATTTCACAGTTTCCTCATTTAATATTGATTTTTATGTTGCATCAGCAAGAGGCACTGTGGTTAAGGTGTTGGGTTTTCTGTTTATATAACTTGGTGGGTAAGCGGAGATTTTGTCCTGTATTACCAGTCTAGTTCAGTGTCTTTAATGTCTATATAGGGTTTCCCTGCTCTTGTTCCAGTTTCTGTGTGTGAGGGTTGAATGTGAGGTTGGATGACAGCCTTGGAGAATTTCTTTCTCCTGCTTCTTAGTAAGTTTATGAAGACGTCCTGTTTGTATGTTGTGAGTTTTCAGGTGATTTTAGTTGGTTTTTCTTGTTGATTGGGGAGAGAGAAGTCAGACCACTGTTAGTCCATTTCTACATCTCCAGAAGTCTCTGTCATTATAACTCTATATTTTATTAATGATTTAATATTTATTTATAAAATTATGAGATAACAGGAGTATAATTCCATAGCATTCCCACCATGAGAGTTCTGTTTCTATATCCCTTGCATGGAAAAATGTAGTGGTTCTCCCAAGGTCACAGATAGAAGTTGACTGTTATTCTATAACTATCAATATTTACATACGCTAGCTCATTTTTTCTATGGCACTGCCTTCTCATTTCTAAAGCACACCTACACCTATTATTACTTCTAAATGTCCTTTATGTTTTCCTCTTCTTTCTCTGGGTCTTGATAAAATTGGAGTTCAGAATGCTCCGGACATCTTTCCCTAATGTTTCTCTCCCTCTCCAAATGTGGACCAAAATTCTCTATAGGGTGCATAAGGTGGGAGTTCTGCCTTCTGTAATTGCTTCTCTGGGCATTGACAGGGCCATCTATGCTAGCAGCATGCTTCTATCTTTCCCTTGTGAGGTAGAGCTCTAGAGTAATGAGGTTCCAGGACACACTGGTGAGGTCATCTGCTCTGGGAAGTCAGGATGGAATCATCGTAGCATGAAACTTGGTGGATGAAAAGCAGCAAGATGGGAGTCAGGCGGTGGTGCAGTGGGTTAAGCGCACGTGGCGCAAAGTGCAGGGACCGGCGTTAAGGATCCCGGTTCGAGCCCCTGGCTCCCCACCTGCAGGGGAGTCGCTTCACGGGCGGTGAAGCAGATCTTCAGGTGTCTATCTTTCTCTCCCCTCTCTCTCTGTCTTCCCCTCCTCTCTCCATTTCTCTCTGTCCTATCCAACAACAAAGCAACGTCAGCAATGGCAATAACCGCAACGAGGCTGCAACAACTAGGGCAACAAAAAGGGGGAAAAATGGCCTCCAGGAGCGGTGGATTCATGGTGCAGGCACTGAGCCCAGCAATAACCCTGGAGGAAAAAAAAAAAAGAAAAGCAGCAAGATGCAAAGCAAGACAATAAAATTGAACAATAAGCAGGAACCAAAAAAGTAAGAATAGAGAAGATGAGAATGGGTATCTTAGGATAGAGAGAAGCTAAGAGGTTTATTTTAGGGATGTTCTTAGGGGCATATGCCTTTTATAATTTTTTAAATTTATTTTATTAGTGATTTAATAATGACAGACAAGATTGTTGGATGAGAAGGGTATAGTTCCTGTCTCCAGATTTCTTTACCCCAGCCCCTCCATTGAAATATTCCCTGTTCCTTATCCTTCTGGGAATATGAACCAGAGATCTTTATGGGGTGCAGAATGTGGAGATCTGACTTCTATAATTACTTCTCCTCTGGACATGGGCAGTAATCAGCTGATCCATACCATTATCCTATCTCTATCTTACCTTAGTGGGATAGGGCTTTAGAGAGGAGTAATTTTTGTTTGAGCTTGGTAGCTAACATGAAGATGGACTAAAAGTATTGTCTGGAAAGATGGTGCCAGAGTTGAGAATAGACCTAGAAATCTGGATTAGGGCAGAGAGTAGCTCCCAAACTTGAAGAAAGTATATAAATACAACTGTTTACCCCATCGGTCTGACCCAGGGCCTATATATATATATATATATATATATTCACAGTTAGCACAGGAGTCTGTGTAATCTCTGAATCCCTCTCAGTCTGAGCTCACAAGCCATGGTTATAGCTGGGAACATTCTAGGTTGTACTCATTTTAGGACCAGTTTTCCTTGAGTGGCAGAATAGGGGGGCCAATAAGCCCTTCCTTTGGACTTTACAGTGAGAGAAAAGTCATGAAGAGGTCCACAAGAGGGCTTAAGAGGATATTCCTGATCGAAGTGACCATTGATAGTGGAGAGAGGGATCTATTAGAGGTTCAGAACCATCATATTTATGTGGGAATCCAAGAATTCCCTGATTAGGGCAACAGATGATGGAGTGGCTAAGAGATATACTGTTAACATACATATACATATACATATACATATACATATACATATACATATACATATACATATACATATACATATACATATACATAATCATCAAGTATCAACTGAAGGATAATTAATGTCCCTATGTCAACCTTTATCAGAATCATCAGTCAAGTAAATGCAGTTAAACTGAATGTTAACTGGATCCCACTAAAGTGTATTGTCTCCCTAATCTTAAGCCCTACCCTACAAACCTAATACTGGTTTGGATATATCAAATGACACTCAGTACTCTAATAACCAGAAGAAAGTCTAAACTCAACAGATAAAGAAATGACCACAAAAGCTACAATGACTACAAAAGGACAAGAGATGAGAATACAAAGGACTGAATCTGTGATCTTCATCAATTCACATACATTTGCAAAATTTAAATATCCAAGCATATTGTTTTCAGTTTAAAATAAAATTTTGTCCAAAAGATATTATTTTTTTCTTGTGCAAAGTAATATATTAAGAACTAAGAAAATTTATCTACTAAGTAATTATTTCTCAGACTGTGACATTCAAAATAAATTTAGTATAAATATTGAATAGTCACGTGTATATATTGACTATTAAATTTTAACATATTTCAAACCCTGAGAAAGACTGGTTAATTTTTAATGTTTCAATTAATTTTAAAATGATATCATTATGTCTTCATTCACCAACACTGCTTTTAATTATTCCCATTTCAATTGAACTATTGGCTATTCTTTTTTAATATGCTGTGCAGGAAAGAAGAAATATATAGTATATAAACCATTTCACATCAGGTCTGTTCAAGAAGTAATTAATTTTCATAAGCCATAATAAGAAAGTTTAATGAAATGTAATTTTTAATTTATTTCAAGTTTAGTCCCCAAAGTAATATGGATGAGACATATTTACTATGGCACTATTTTCGCATGCTATGTAGAAACTTATTAAAAAATAAACATTTAATGTTAAAGATGTTTAGTAGTGTACTAAAACATTGACTCTTCTCCCCAATTCAGTATCTATATACATTGCATTATCTATACTTTTATTTTCATTAGTTTTATATTTTTCTTTTATTTTTTTAATTATTTATTTATTTACTAATGAGAAAGATAGGAAGAGAGAGAAAGAATCAGACGTCACTCTGGTACATGTGCTGCCAGGAATTGAACTCAGGACATGCTTAAGAATCCAGTGCTTAAGCACTGTGCCATCTCCTGGACTACTACATTTTTCTTATCAAAATGATTATACTTTGTACCTGAAAATTTCGTGAGATGTTTGATGTGTGCCTATCTGAGGAAAGAGTTTAAACATCCAAAACCTGAGGCCAGATTGTAACTCACCAGGTTAGGTAATTACTGGTAATTTATGAGGACATGGGTCTAAATGCCTATTCACTGATTACAGGAGGAAGCTTCACAAGTAGTGGTACAATGTTGCACATATCTCTTCTTCTCTGTCTCTTGTTCCTTCATTATCTCTCTCCTCATTCAAAAAGAAAGAAATGGAAAAATGACTCATAGGAAAAAATTACTTAGCACATATATATATATATATATATATATATATATATATATATATATATACACACACACACACACACACAATACACTCTCATCATTATCAGTCAACCCTCAAAAATGCTTGCCAATTTCCAGATATATGAATACATATTTAACAATGGTTTTATAAAATAAATGTTAAAGAAGAGAGAACAATGAAACTGTTGAAAACTGTTTCTACTAGGCTCTCTCACTTAACTCAGTGATTCACTTTTTACACCAGTCTTGAAGTGCTTGTAGTGGCAACCTATGTCTCAGCAAAATTACAAACTGAAAACTTTACTGGAACTAAGATTATTCTTTAATGTAAGCTATTAATATTAAATCTATAATGCCAAGAGTTTACTTTATTTCTTTCTAATAGTGCACATAAGTGGATGGTAAGTGTTTTGTGCCAAAATAGGAATTTTGGCAATAGAAAATATGTTAAGAAGTTTACTTTCCTGGAATGTGATAAAGTATTTCCATCAGACAGTAGATACAAAAGGTGATTAAAACTGTCAATTCAGGAACAGTGTTTAGGCTGTCTGTGTAAAAAAAAAAAATCAATTTTATGGGCCGGGGAGGTGGTGTGCCTTGTTAAGTGTACTTGTTACAATGTGCAAGGGCCAGAGTTCAACCCCCTTTCTACCTGCCGGGGGAAAGCTTCAGGAACACTGAAGCAGTGCTACAGGGCATCTCTTTCTCTTTCAACTTTTTCATCTCTTTCTCTACTCACCCTCTACTATTGATTTATCTTGGTTTCTAGACATTAAGTGAATAAATAAATATTTAAATAAAATATTAAAAAATGAAATTTTGAAAAAGACAAGTTGAAGATTCCTGGATCATTAGAAAACAATTTTCTGTGATTTTGTTCTAAATATCACAAATAATATGTAATACATTGAAATATTTATTTTGTGCAGTTTATATCTGTTACAATGCTAATATTTGGTTATTACATATATTTTTAGATTCTTCTAACACAATTCCCTCTCATCACTACTATTTACATATTGTAGTATATTTTCCCCTTTGTCAGTAATAATTTATTTTAAATCTGTGGTATTTATATTCATGTAGCTGTACACAGCTACTTTGATACTTTGTCATAAGGCATGACAAACTAGGTCACATAATTTGTTCCATTATTTTAAATCTGTGGTATTTATATTCATGTAGCTGTACACAGCTACTTTGATACTTTGTCATAAGGTATGCAAACTAGGTCACATAATTTGTTCCATCTATAGGAGAAGAAGAAGACTCAGAGAAGTTAACCTATTTACTCCTAGTAGCCAGTAAGAAGTAGAGGTAGTATTTTAAACCAGGTTTTTGCAAATTCTACTATTTTTTTTGCTTTTCTTTATAACTAAACATAGTGAAACATTAGAGAAAATAATATGAACAAAACAAGAATAGGTCATATTAGGTTGAATATGACCAGGAATAAGCAATGATACTGATACCACTACAGAATCTCATATCTGTAGATTTAGAATAATTGGGAATAATAGGCCTTGAAAATGCAAATTTTACATTCAGGTTGAAGTATATAAATGACTATCCTATAGAATAAACAGTTCAAACATTGACTGTTATAGTTAAACCTAGTATTATTTTTTAACTGTGTATATTGATGAGGAACTTACTGACTGATTTCATATTTTTAAAGTGCAGCATATATTTTAGTTTGTAACTATTTTTGTAGAATTTGGAGGAGTTGTAGTACAATAGCTTTAATCAGAATTCATATTCCTGCTGTCATTGTCATAGTTCAATTGTATACAATTATTTATCATGATCCTTTAAAAATTTCAGTTTCACTAGGAACATTGCAAAATGTTCATTTTTGTCCTCTGTTGATTTCTGGGGGGAAAAACAAAATTTCAAAAGGTAACAGCAGACATTCTCTGCATCTACTCCTTATTTTATCCCAGAGTAACTTTAGACATAAACCAAATAAAATATATCCAGGTAAATTGTATTGGTTAAGGAGATATTTAAATTTTTAAAAGTGTGTTTAGTAGGTCCAAATATGATGGTTTTCAACAAAGGAAACCACAAATAAACATAATATTTGAGTTAATATAGTAAATGGAAAATGTTTCATAAAATAACATGAACTATTATAGGATCTTCTATTATAAAACACACACACATTTACAGAGCTGGAGTTTTACACATGTGCAAGATTATTACTCTGTGCTGTTTTTCATTCAGCTAGAGACACACAAAGAGAGAGACAACACAGCACTAAGCTTGTTCTGGTGCTGTAACACTTCCCATGTAGTATTAGGCCTTAAACCTGGGCCTTGTAAATGCTAGCCAGTGAACTATCTCTCTGACCCCAGTGATTATTCTTAACCCTTCTATTCATCAGTAGTATTTGAATATTGCAAGTTGCTAAGAATGACCAATAAGTCTATGTTTTGTGGGTACTTTAGGGTATCCACTTAATATAATTGACATTCTATTTCTCTTTGCTTGGAGGGGAAATTATTTGTTTTTGTTGTTCTATTTTAGAGAAGAATAAATAGCTTATATTAGAAGAATAAAACTGTACCACCAAATTTCATCAAAAAGTTAATTCCAAGTGAATCGAACATTTAAGCTAGAAACCCTGAGATACTTAGAGGAAAACATAGAACTTTCTTCCATTTAAGTTTCTGCAACATAATAACTGCCTCCAATTCAACTGCATGAAAAATAAGAACAAAAACGTACTAATGAGACTACATCAAACTGAAAAGATTCTGCACAGCAGATGAAATCATCGTAACAGAGCTCCAAGGAATGGGAGAAAATATTACTTTATTTATTTATTTATTTATTTATTTATTTTACCCCAGGGTTATTGCTAGGGCTTGGTGCCTGTACTATAAACCCACTGCTCCTGGAGGCTATTTTCTTTTCCCTTTTGTTGCCTTTGTTTTTTATCGTTGTTATTATTGTTGTTGTTGTTGTATTGCTGACATTGTTGAATAGGACAGAGAGAAATTGAGAGAGGAGGGGAAGACAGAGGGGGGAGAAAAAGACACCTGCAGACCTGCTTCACTACTTGTGAAGCAACCCCTCTGTAGGTGGGGTGGCAGGGGCTCATACCAGGATCCTTATGACTGTCCTTGTGCTTTGTGCCACGTGCTTTTAACCCACTGCACTATCGCCTCCCGAGAAAATTTTTATGTGTCATACAGAGCAGAGGACTGATAACCAAAATGCACAAGGAACTCACCACACTCAACAATAAAAAGACAAAATATCCTATTGAAAATTGAGAGGAAGATATGGATAGAATATTCTCCTAAGAAGAGACCCAAAGGGCCAACAGACACGAAAAAAAGGTCCACAGTCACTGATGATCAAGAAAATTTAAATCATATACAATATTATACATATGAAAATTTTATATAATAAAAAGACAGGAAAATTAACCTTTTGAGGGGCTGTGGGAGGAAAGGGACTCTCCTACATTGCTAGTGGGCATGTAAACTGGTCCAACCCCTATGGAAAGAGTCTGGAGATTTGTCAGAACTCTAGGAATGGACCTACTTTATGGCCTAGCAATCCCTTTCATGAGAATTTATCCAGGGAAAACCAAAAGCGCCTATCCTAAAAGACCTGTGCACATCAGTGTTTACAACAGTACAGTTTGTAATGGGGGATGGATGAGAGAATGGGATGGGACACAGTCTTATGGTGTTGGGAATGGTGTTTATGTACACTCCTATTAACTTGTAGTCATATAAATCACTATTTAATTAATATGAGCGGAAAAATTTATTGAGTATCTCAAACTTTTTAAAGCACAGACAAGAGGCTGAGTCTTTGATATGTTGACTCTCTTAAAAACTTAGACCAGGGAGAACAGAAGCAACCAGTGGCAGTACTCTATAAGACACAAATACAAATAATGTCAAATGACATAAATTATGGTGATGTTGTGTATGATACAACAAATCCAAACAAAGGGATTTTCAAAGTTAACCCAATTGCCAAATAATTTGATTACAGCAATAACTACCTGTTTCCTTCCTAAATCTTAAGACAGCAGGAGCGTCCCGCTTCCCCTATAGAACCTATATTTCCCCCAGTCCTGGAATCTCTAGGTTGGGGCTCACTTTCCTGCTTGCTTCTCTCAATTCATACCAAATGATATTGCATCTGCTGATCCCAACCTAATTAAAACAATGAGTACCACCTCAATGTGCTTCACTTTAGATTATGTCCAGAGACGTCAGATGTGGAATGTCAACCCTTCAGCCTCATTACTTGGATGAGACCTTTCCTTTCATAGGATTCTATAATAGAACTTTGAAGCAACCCAGATTTCCTACAATAGATGACTGGCTAAGGAAGTTGTGGTACATACACGGAAATGAGTGCTATGCAGCTTCTAAGAGAGTAAAACTAATATTGAATGATTTCATCTATAGGTGGAATTTAAGAATAAAGGACAGTAAGGAAAAATATAAGGTGAAACTTGGACTGGTTGTGGTGTATTCCACCAAAATAAAGGTCTCTGGGGAAGGAGGGTTAGGGACAGGATAAAGGGTCATTGGGGACTGTCCTGTTTCCTAGATAGCAATCAAGGGGAGATAAGTCATTGTGCATACTTGCTAAAAGACTATACTGTAAAACATTAACCCCCCAATAAAAAAAAAGAAAGAAAGAAAATGTTAAGGAGTTAAAGAGCCCCCTCACCCAGGGTCATTGTTGTTGCTTAGTGCATAAAAGAGGAATCCACCTCTCTTGGTGTCTTCCTCTTTCTTACTTACCTGCTCAGTTCCTTCCTTCCTCCCTCCTTTCTTCCCTCCCTCCCTCCTTCCCTCCCTTTCTCCCTCCCTCCCTTCCTTCCTTCCTTCCTTTCTCTCTTTCTTTCTTGTCATTGTTGTTAAATTTATTTTCTTTAATTTCATTTTGATAGGTCAGAGAGAAATTGGTAAATGAGGGAAGATAGAAACAGATAGATAAAAAGATAGCTGCAACATTGCTTACCCCTGCAGGTAGGGACTGGGTTTTTGTACCTGGTTTCTTGTGTATACTCAAAGATTCTTAATTTTAGCAATTGCAATAAGAGAAAGACATATTCCAAGAAACAGTTAGTGCTCTATTTTTTTTGCCTCTTTTATGCTAGAAAGTATTGAGAATTTCCAGAAGATTTTGCTTATGTGGCTCATTTCAATATTTACCATTTTCAAAATTAATTGCAATATTTTAGAAGTATATTCAGTCACGAATAAATAAACACATGTTGAATGACAGTTTATAAAGCACCTTTGCTTATTTTTAACATAAGAAAAAAAATGAGTGGCAATAGTTTATATCTTTACTAGTCTAGCTGGCATACCACATAAAGAGAGATAGATGGTTTCTCATATCTGTTGCTGCATTTAGTCTGTTGTGGTGTCACACATCATGTAGCTTGTGGAAAAATCTCTCCATTTGTGATGAATCTAAATGGACGTATAACATATCTTTAGTTTTGACCTTGTGAAATCATGAGGTTCCTGGAACATATGCAAATAACCATGATTTATGGTTATTGGTTTTTAATTTTTCATCCTAGTATGACTTTATTCCTTTCTTTCAAATATCAGTATTTTTACATAACTTTGATTATATAAAATTTTTAAAATTTATTTTCCCTTTTGTTGCCTTTATTAAAATTTCTTTATTGGGGAATTAATGTTTTACGTTCAACAGTAAATACAATAGTTTCTACATGCATAACATTTCCCAGTTTTCTTTTTTTAATTAATTAATTTATTTATTTATTTTATTTAAGAAAGGATAAATTAACAAATCCATAGGGTAGGAAGGGTACAACTCCACACAATTCCCACCACCCAATCTCCATATCCCACCCCCTCCCCTGATAGCTTTCCCATTCTCTATCCCTCTGGGAGCATGGACCCAGGGTCCTTGTGGGTTGCAGAAGGTGGAAGGTCTGGCTTCTGTAATTGCTTCCCCGCTGAACATGGGCGTTGACTGGTCGGTCCGTACTCCCAGTCTGTCTCTCTCTTTCCCTAGTAGGGTGGGTCTCTGGGGAAGCGGAGCTCCAGAACATGTTGGCATTTCCCAGTTTTCTATATAACAATACAACCCCCACTAGGTCCTCTATCATCCTTCTTGGATCTGTATTCTCTACCTCCCCACACCCCAGAGTCTTTTACTCTGGTGCAATATGCCAATTCCAGTTCAGGTTCTACTTCTGTTTCCTTTCCTGATCTTGTTTTTCAACTTCTGCCTGAGAGTGAGACCATCTCACACTCATCCTTCTGTTTCTGACTTATTTCCCTTAACATGAATTTTTCAAGGTCCATCCAAAATAGGCTGAAAATGGTGAAGTCACCATATTTTATAGCTGAGTAGTATTCCATTGTATGTATATATATATACATACCACAACTTGCTCAGCCACTCATCTGTTGTTGTACACCTAGGTTGCTTCCAGGTTTTGTGCTGCTAAGAACATATGTGTACACAGATCTTTTTGGATGGTTGTGTTGGGTTCCTTAGGATATATCCCCTGGAGAGGAATTGGAGGATCATAGGGTAGGTCATTTCTAGTCTTCTGAGAGTTCTCCAGACTGTTCTCCACAGAGGTTGGACCAATTTACATTCCCACCAGCAGTGTAGGAGGGTTCCTTTGACCCCACACCCTCTCCAGCATTTGCTGCTGTTACCTTTTCTGATGTATGACATTCTCACAGGAGTGAAGTGGTATCTCATTGTTGTCTTTATTTTCATTTATCTGACAATCAGAGACTTGGAGCATTTTTTCATGTTTTGCTATGTTTGTAACTAAATCATTTTCAAGTTAGGCCCCCATTATAGTGGAGGAAGCCTCAGTATTATGGTCGAGGAGGGGTGGGGAGTTAACTCTGCCTTGACACCTAAGGACTAAGGAGGCAGTGTTATGGTCGGTCTCTCTCTCTCTCTCTCTCTCTCTCTCTCTCTCTCTCTCTCTCGTGTGTGTGTGTGTGTGTGTGTGTGTGTGTGTGTGTCTTATTCTATCTGACATAGTCCAGAGTGGTGATGCTCTGGTGGCAACAAAATAAATAAATATATACAGGGGCAGCTCTTGATGCATTTTTCTGATTGACCTGGTATTAAATTTAATCTCTACTAAGTTTGGGAGATAATGAACTATTATGACTTTTATTTTAAAAAGACTTTCATGCCTGAAGCACCAAATTTCCCAGGTTTAGTCTCCATAAACCATAAACCATAGTTGAGCAGTGCTCTGGTAAAGAAAGAAAAAAGTCTAATATCTGCTACTTGCTCCCAGAGCAATTGCTCATCCCTTCTTTTCTCTATTCTACTTGTTTTTGTTAAGAAAAAATTAAATAAGATAAAAATGAGGATGATAAAAAGTTCTGATTACTTGAGCCATTGTGTACTTGTACTTAGAACCATGCACTATTCCCTCTGATTGTGATAATTTATCAGAAAAGATTATTACATGATCTCTATTTTACTATTTTTCTTCATTTACTTTTCTGAGGAAAATTACAATTCTCTAAAGGCCTATTTCATATGTACTCAGTGGTAAATTGGTAAGTTAATATCTAGTGCATTTACTTATGAATGGATTAGTTATTAATCCATTAAACATAACCAGTTAAATGGTTTCTTTTTGTTCCACTAAGTTATCTCTTAGGCTTGGTGCCTACATAGTTCTACAGTTTCTTTCTTTTTTTTTTACAGGGAGAGATAAAGAGAGTAAAGAAAGAGGCAGAAAGAATAAACACCTGTAGCTCTGTTCTGTCACTCATAGAAAACTTGAACATAGGTCATTGCACACTATAATATGCATCCATCAAGTGTGCCACCATCCAGCTCTGGTTCATTGTTAATTTCCTTTTTAAAGGAATACAGGAGGCATGTGGCTTACATAGCTTCTGTAATCTTCAGTGATATTAATTTATTATTTAAATTAATTTATTGCTAAAAGAAATTTCACATTTTAAGTTTCTTGAAAAATAATGAACTCTACAACTTCCTTTATGGCTATAAGTTCCACTACGTTCTGGTTCTTCTGCCCTTCTTATGTTAGCTCAGTGATATGTGAGAGGATCCTGATTCCAATATTATGTTATTTTGTGTCATGCTTGCATGTACATATGTGTTTATTATGTGTCTGTATGTGTGCATATGTATGGGGGTTAGAGGTTTCTATATAGTGTTGGGCAAAAGTAAGAAAATTTTAAATCTTAAGAATGTAGGCTAGCAAAATAGCTTTCTTGGGAAGTATACATACACACACATTTTTTTAAAAAGTCTATATTAGGGGATTAATAATAGTTTACAGTGGACAGTAAAATACAATAGTTTGTACATGTGTAGCATTTATCAATTTTCCACATAACAATTCAACTCCCACTAGGTCCTCCTCTGCCACCATGTTCCAGGACCTGAGCCTCCCCCCGCCTCAGTCTTATACTTTGGTGCAAAACACCAATTCCAGTTCAAGTTCTGCTTCACACACTCTCTCTATTAAGATTACATAGAATTTTCATTTTCACTTTTACTTTTCATAATCCAACTGGAGCTACTACTAAACGATTTTTAATTCATCTCCTTTTTGGGAGAAGTTAAATCATCTCACCTTCACTGTCATACTGCCTTCTCAATAAAATTTCTTTCTTCTAATCTTTACATCTACCTACTTTGTATTTGATTGAGTAGCCTGAGTTATCTTCATAAGAAAAATCTTTTTATTTCAGGTCTTATGTACAAAGCCTTTTCTAACTCCCATTTGCTGATTCATAACCTGCTTCTAACCAGTTTTTACAGCTGTGCTCTGTATTATTCTCCTGCCTTACATTTAACCTATTAAATCAATGCAGAAACTATATAACAGGTATTTCATTCCCGGAATGAACTTTCACATCTCTCTGATCAGTCTTCCATCATCCTAGGAGGCAAACTTTTTACCTTCATGTTCATTAGTTGAAATATTACTCATCTCTTACGGCCTACTAAAGTCTCCTCTACTCTCGTCTATTCCAGGCCAGGCTGAATTTGTCTTTCCCCTGTGTGTTTTTTATCTCTTCAGCACTATTCCTTTTTTTTCCTCTAGGGTTATCGCAGAGGTTCTGCCAGCACTACGAATCCACTGCTCCTAGAGGTCATTTTTCTGCCATTTTTTTGTTGGATAGCACAGAGAGGAATTGAGAGGGGAGGGGAAGACAGAAAGGGAGAGAGAAAGATAGACACATACAAGGGTTGGGCAGTATCACTGTGCGTTAAACACACGTGGTGGGAAACTTAAGGATCCCAGTTCTAGCCCTCCCCACCTGCAGGGGAGTTGCTTCACAGGTGGTGAGCCAGGTTTGCAGGTGTCTCTTTTTCTCTCCCCCTCTCTGTCTTTCCCTCCCCTCATGATTTACAACAACAATAAAACAAGGGCAACAAAAGGGAAAATAAATAATAATAAAACAACATAAAAAAAGATAAACACGTTTAGACCTGCTTCACAGCTTGTGAAGTAACCCCCCTGCAGGTGGGGAGTCAGTAGTGGGGGGGGGGAGGCTTGAACCCAGATCTTTCTGCAAGTCCTTGCACTTTGTACTAGGTGCGTATAAACTAGTGCATTACCACCCAGCCCCTATCAGCATCATTCCTGTCTCTATTATAATAATGGAATTTTGTACTCTAGAGTTTACAGAAGTGTTTTTGAATAATCTCTCCTTGTCAGTGTTTTCTTAAAAAAAAAAAAAAAAGTAGGGAGTCAGGTGGTAGCACAGCCGGTTAAGCTCAGGTGGCACAAAGGTCAAGGACTAGCATAAGGATCCCAGTTCGAACCCCCGGTTCCCTACCTGCAGGGGAGTCATTTCACAAGCGGTGAAGCAGGTCTGCAGGTGTCTCTCTTTCTCTTCCCCTCTCTGTCTTTCCCTCCTCTCCATTTCTCTCTGTCCTATCCAACAACAATAATAACTACAACAATAAAAACGGCAAGGGCAGCAAAAGGGAATAAATAAATAAATAAATAAATAAATGAAATGTAAATAACTGTTCTCTTACATTAAAAAGGTATTGAAAGAGACCAGAGCATTGTTCAGCCATGACATATGGCAGTGTCAAAGATTGAACCTGGATCTTAAGGCTAGCAGTGAGATATCTTTCAAATGTTCAGTGTTTCAGTAAATGTGATTCTGAATGTATTTTCCTGATGATCATGACACTTATTTTATACCTGTATGCTTCACACACACACACACACACACACACACACACACACACACACACACACAGAGAGAGAGAGAGAGAGAGAGGTGGGGGGTCACGAAGAGGGAAAGAGAGAGAGATTGCTGATCTTCTATTACCTTCATTTTATCTTTCTAGGAAAAGGTGTTAAACAAATAAAACATTACTAATTAATTCAAGTATTTTGCCTCTCCTGTACTTCTCCAAATATAGTGCCTCTCCAAATATAGTCTCCTGAATGGTAAGCAGAGGTCAAATACACATCTTTCATGATTTCTTTCTATTTCTGCCTGTCTCTCTTCTCTCATACTGTCTTCTGTAGCCTTTGGTTTCACTCACATGTAGACTCAGAACTCAGTAAATGAGTTTTGAAGTAAAATTAGTTGATTAAGAAAATTGCTACTGGGGTCAGGCAGTGGCACACCTGGTTAAGTGCACACATTACAGTGCACAAGGACCCAGTTTCAAGCCCCTGAGTCCTCACCTTCAGGGGGAAAGCTTCATGAGTAATGAAGTAGGGCTCCAGGTGTCTGTCTGTCTGTCTCCCTCCCTCCCTATCTACTCCTCCCCTCTCAATTTCTCTGTCTCTATCTAATAATAAATAATAAATAAATTTGAAAAAAGAAAAGAACCACTGTTTAACTACTCAAGTGGTAATGTCCCTAAAGTCACTTCTATGAAGAAGTTGAATGACTACAACCTCGTTAATAATCCTGGTGTATGCAATGAAGGCACAAGTGCTCAGTACAATACTGCCCTAATGGTGATGTTCTACCTTAATATTTGAAAGCCTTATCAGGTGAACTTCTGTAAGTTAAATATTCTCCTTTGGCATTTTTTCCCAGATAGCTTGCTCTTTTCTATACTTATAAAGTTAAATATATATATATATATATATATATATATATATATCTTTATTGGGAGATTAATAGTTTACAATAGAGTTGTTGACATATAGATGAATTTCAATTTCTCATCTCCCCTTGATAGATGTATGCAAAACACTCTCACCTCCAACTTAGGTCCATTTCCACCATCATGCATCAGGTCCCCTAACCCAGGCTCTCATTTAATCCTTCTTACCCAGGGACATTTGCTTTGGTGAAATACACCAGACACTAGACTGACTGACTCCCTCCTTTCCCTCCTCCCACCCTCCCTTTCTCCTTCTTTCTTTCTTTCTTTCCTTCCTTCCTCCCTCCCTCCCTCCCTCCCTCCCTTCCTTCCTTCCTTCCTTCCTCTTTTTTGTCACCAGAGTTACTTCTGAGATTCTGTATTTTCACTATTCTACCACACCAAGAAGAATCTTTTTTGTTTCCTTTTTGAAATAGAGTGTGAGAGACAGAGGAGGGAGGAGCTAAGCACTGGCTCATCAGGTTAAGAGCACATAGTATAAAGCACAAGGACCTATGCAATGATCCTAGTTCAAGCCCCTGGCTCCCCACCTGTGTGGGACTCGCTTTACAAGCATTACAGCAGGTCTGCAGCTGTCTTTTCTCTCTCCCTCTCTATCTTCCCCTTCCCTCTCAATGTCTCTCTGTCTTATCCAATAGAATGGGGGGGGGTTCTCCAGGAGCAGTGGATTTGTACTGCCAGCATGAAGCCCCAGCAATAAGCCTGGAGGCAAGGAGAAAGAGAGAGAGAGAGAGAGAGAGAGAGAGAGAGAGAGAGAGAGAAAGAAAAAGAAGAAGGAGGAGGAGGAGGAGAAGGGGAGGAGGAGGAAGAGGAGGAGGAGGAAGAGGAAGAGGAAGTGGAGGAGGGGAGAGAGAGGTGAGAGAGGAAAGAGAGGAGAAGCACTATAACACTTCTTCAGTGCTCATGAAACTTCACTGTGCAAATGTTCCCAAGTGATGGCCAGGGCTTGAACCCAATCTCCACATATTATAATGTGTGCATTCTACCAGAATAATCTGTAGATTATTTCTGAATAACTCATGCTTTCTTAAGAATGAGATAAACTCATTCAGTTCCAGAGTTTTTAGTATATGTGTTGTCTGTTCATTGCTTTCTGTGATGTTAGATGAGAAAAATAAAAAGAACCACCTCACTTCCCTACCATCAAAAGATAATCAGTAACTAAAATTTAGCACTTGAGTTACATATGTAGGCAACACACTGAGGTGGAATTAACTATGTTCACTACTTTGTAACTAAGAGATATGGTAGATATTATATCCATTTGAAGTTTTTACAAACTATTCTTTATAAATTAGTTTTGATATTATGCAAACTGCTAAATTCTATCTGAATATATAAAATATTCTAAACATAATAAATTTAATAGTATTTATTTTGTAATATTCTGTATTTTATCCATTTAAATTATTATTCTAGTGATGAGTGCATTCAAAGACACTACTACATGAGTTATCACTCATTACTTTGTGTACTTGTTAAGGGTCTTTTATATTACTCAACTATTAGATGTTGAGTGCCAGTCATTTGCTGAGTACTATTCTAGTCACTTTTACATATTTCAATTCACTTAGTCCTTATAACAGTATTTTGAGATAGATACTATTATTATCTCCTCTTTAATAATAATGAAGCTGAAAGGTAGAGAGATTATGAAAGTTTCCCAGTGTTCAAATATATTAAGTACCTAGCTGTGAACATAAATGAACAGGTAGTAGGCCTTTGTTGTACAACAGGTTTTTAAAAATATTTATTTTTATGTATTACCTTTAGTTGCCCTTGTTGTTTTATTGTTGTAGTTCTTGATCTCGTTGTTGTTGGTTAGGACAGAGAGAAATGGAGAGAGGAGGGGAAGACAGAGAGGGGGAGAGAAAAATAGACACCTGCAGACCTGCTTCACCACCTGTGAAGCAACTCTCCTGCAGGTTTTACTTTGACTTTTTAGGGGAGTATGTACTTCACCTAAAATTAATAATGGTATATATGGGCTTTGAGATTTGGTGTTGGATTTTGATGTGGCTTGAGGATTTTAGGAGTGAAAGAGGTGGTTGTGTAAGATGGTCCATGTCAGGTGAAAGGGGAGATGCAAATTATGAGGTCTAAAGTCTAAAGTCTAAAGACTTTTCTAATTCAGTAAAGAAATGGGATAGATTACCTGTTAGTTTCTTAATATTCCAGATTCTATAAAATTGAATCAGATAGGGACCTTGAATTCTTTTTTCTCAGTATTATGTCTAGATGTTATTTCTATATTCTTTTTGGAATTTCTGTTGCTACTGTTTTAATTGTTTAAAAGTATTAAAACTCTGTTGCTAGAATGAATATTCTCAACCAATGATTTATGTCCATTTTAACCATGAACAGACATTGAGACATTGCTTTAAATAATTTCCTTGCACAAGTAGCCATGGTATCCATGCATTTTGAAACTGAATTTCTGAAATGCTTCAGTGTAGAAAAACTCTGCTAGGGCAGTCAAATTTACATCAACTTCCAAATCTACTACTGTGAATGTTCTATGATTGTACTGTAACCTCCAAATCTTGCCACTATGTCAGGTATAAATTAGGCATCTATTTATGAACTTGTCCTAAATGATTCCCCCCACTATCTTTTTTTTTAAGTTTTTGTTGTTGTTGTTTTTTATCTTTTTTTTTAATTTATTCCCTTTTGTTGCCCTTGTTGTTTTATTGTTGTAGTTGTTGTTGATCTCGTTGTTGTTGGATAGGACAGAGAGAAATGGAGAGAGGAGGGGAAGACAAAGAAGGGGAGAGAAAGATAGACACCTGCAGTCCTGTTTCACTGCTTATGAAGTGATTCCCGTGCAGGTGGGGAGCTGGGGGCACGAACCGAGATCCTTACACTGGTCCTTGTGCTTAGTGCCACCTGCGCTTAACCCGCTGTGCTACCGCCCGATTCCTTCCCCCACTATCTTAACCCAAAATAACATTCTTTACTGTCATACTTCAGATTTACTTCTGAGTGTGACCTGGCAGTTTTCTCTGTGTCCCTAGATATTAGGGTAAGTGCATCTCATCAGCATTGTATTAATCATGCGTCCAGTTTTATTATCACTGAAACAGTCAACAGTAATTTACACTAGGCTTTCTTCATGCTAAAGCATTAACAAAGCCAAGTATTTTGGCAGACATATGGCACTCTTTTTGTAATATTCCTCCCTTGAGTACTGTCGTAGGGACCTAGGAAAAACCTGACTTAGCAGATCAGGAAGGTGAGGAAAGTGGATGGGGATATATTCTATAGTTTTTGAGTTCTGACTAGATCTCTGTAATCAAACAGTATAATACATTTTAGTTTTCAAAAAAAATTGTTTTTTTACTAAGATTTCATGGCAATAACTGCTATGATGGTAATTTGGGTTAGACTAAGGGCATTGAAAAAATTCATAAATGACACATAGAGCCTAATTTACCAAGCAAGGTGTTTTCAACCTGCTTTTTCTCTGCTATTGTTATACTGGTAGTTTGTTACAAAATTTACCTTTAGTTAATTAGATATCAATGCTATCTGCCTTTAGTCAGTTTCTTTTAGGTTAACTAAAATTACTTTTTTGCCTTTGAATAATGCAAAACAATATTTCAATTCTTAGGGGGAATCATTAACTGATGAACTATTTATGACATGAAACCCTATTAATGCCTTATTCAACTTTAACCCAAAGAGTGATTTACAGTGATTTATATATTTATTTATTTATTTATTTATTTATTTATTTATTTATTTACATAGTAGAAACAGAGAGTCAGAGAGAGAGAGAGAGAGAGAGAGAGACTGACTATAGCACTAAAGCTTTCTTCATTGCAGTGGGGATCAGGCTTAGACTGGGCCCCTTGCATATCAAAGTAGTACACAAACCAAGTGAGCTATTTTGCCAGCCCTACAGGAATTATCTTCAAACTGACTTCCTCAAGTTCCTCCCATAACTCCCCTCAATTGGCTAGAGTTTTAGTAAAAGAATGTGAGTGACCACATTCTTTCATTTCTATTCAAGACATTTTCCCCTTACCTTCCTAGGTAGTCCAAGCCTTCTATTAAGCTTCATCATTTCGGAAATATGAATCTACCTATGATGTTTTGGACATCTTGGTGAATATACCCCTCAATCTTGTTTACTAAAAGTTGATTTATAGATGCATGCATATCATAGGTGGTTATTACAGATTCATGTAATAGGATCCTTTTATGAGGAACTAGGAAATGTAATATGTGTCAGAAGAGAGCCATTATATCTGAGGTTAGCACAAGGAGAACAATGTAAACTCCTTGATTTAGGTATAAATTTTAACTATGGTATTCCAGAAGATTTGGGATCTGCCAGTCTGCCAGGGGGGTCCCCAATGTTATCTCAGCTTTTCTATTACTCCTCCACTTACTATTCACTAAACTGGTGTGAATGAATCATTTATGTTTTTTTTTTCTTCATTTGACTATGATCATACAAGCTTTGCCCTTGACACAAAAAAGAGAACTAAAGATAAAAAGCGGTAGTAGATTTGGAGGTAAATACTCAAAACTGTGTACAATTGATAAAATTCCTTGGCAAACATGTGAAATCAGGTTATTATAACCAAATAGATCAAGAAATACAGACCAGAAAGGCAATGATAGCTTAATGCAGGACAACTGTGATTACAGACTTTGAAACTTAAGTTGGGAAATAAATATATTTCAATTCCACTAAGCTGTTCACATTTCTACTACTAAAACTTTTCTTTCTTTTGTCTTTCCTCAGAGAACAGCATTGTCTTATTATCTTTTATTCACTAAGGATCTCTGTTGTCTATAACACATATTCAAATAAAATAAACAGGTAGAACTTATTTCTGTAAGTTATCTCTTATTCATTTGTTTTAGATTGAACTATCTAAAACTTTCACATTAGTGGGATGAAACACTATCTTTTCCATTGAAGTTATAAAAAGACAGAATTTCTTTGAAAATATTTTAGCATTGTGAAACCAAAAAAAGTCAGTCTGAGAGATAGAAATTATCTATGTATGTGGAAATTGCCTCTTTTAAAATTGCAATTTCAAATAATTTAAATAATGAGAAAATATTTTAAACCCAACACATAGCATTATAGAAATACTCTTTGAGGTCTGATGTCTGTATTGTCATTAAAGATAAAATGCATCTGGGTATTTTCTGTTCATGATGAAAATTAATGTGGTTTTAAAATTAATGTGCTTTTATTTTTTTCTGATTATTCAGTTCTTAATTCTAAAATTAGTAGACTCCCTTTTTATTGTTCAGCAAAAAAGTTTAATAAGCCAATCAAAATTATTAAGGGGATGCTACTACAGGTATAAAGTAATAAAAATAATAAGCGTGTAAACCACTCTTGATACCTTTTGGGACTAAACTTAAGTTCTAACGTGAAGAAAGTAGGCATTTTCATTTGTCAGACACACCTGGCAGTATGACTTGTGGTAATTGCTAAAAGCATAATGTGAAAAACACTTTAAAGAGAGAAAGACAGGTTCCTCCAGGTGTTAACTCAAAACTGAAATTGTAAGAATTGGGTTTTCAGTCATGAGGACAGTTTCAATAAGGGAGAGCATAACTGTTCTATTACTAACTAGCAGTGGTGTATTCTTGATTTTAACTTAGATATGAGAAGTCAAGGACAAAGCAGTAAACATAGAAAGGGACATAGATTTGTTTAGTGAAAAGAGATGTACACTCAGCACAGAGTGTGTCCTTACTGAGAGAGAGCTAAGCAGCCCTTCTCTGAGCTGCCTGCCCATTATTGTGAAGCTTGCTTCTGGAGGAATATTCAGGCACATTTTTAGAGAAGCAAAGTAATAGGATAATAAAGGATTTGGTCCCTGAGAGGAAAAATCAGTTATTTTAGTTGTTTGAAAACCCTGCAGGTCAGTCAACAGTTTAAGCAAACACTACACAAAAGTTAACTAAAGGGACAAAGAAATTATGTTAAACTATAAAGAAAGAGGGAAATTGATTTTTATTGAGTATTAACAAGAAATAGAATGGGTGTGGGGAGTTGGGCGGTAGCGCAGAGGGTTAAGTGCACGTGGTATGTGAAGCACAAGGACCAGAGTAAGGATCCTGGTTCGAGCCCCCAGTTCCCCACCTGTAGGGGAGTCACTTCACAGGTGGTGAAGCAGGTCTGCAGGTGTCTGTCTTTCTCTCCCACTCTCTGTCTTCCCCTCCTTTCTCCATTTCTCTCTGTCCTATACAACAGCGACATCAGTAACAACAACAATAATAACTACAACAACAATAAACAAAAACAAGGGCAACAAAAGAGAATATATATATTAAATACAATGTTTGTGAACATGTGCCTATTTGGTAATGTGAAAAAACAGGAGTAATTTTCTATGTTTTAAAGACTTTGGATAAGTGGGGTTAATTTGTTAGGTCTTTTGTCTCAAATGACAAACATGTTTTAAATCTTGTAGGAAAAAAAATTTAAATCTGGAATTAGGAATGAACTGTTATTTAAGGCTGCTTGCCTTAAAAATAATTTCCTTTGCTCTGGAACCAAAGGTTACTAAGCCAGACCACCAGTGTTTAATAGTGGTTAGTCTTACAATTTTTGTTGAAGTTCTAGAAATTTTTAATGTGTATTTTAAAGTGGAGTCCTTTTGATGGTTCCTTTTCACCTCTTCCTGATGACTTTTCCTATCTAGAATCAATATTCCATTTCTCTCTTGGTTCCTTGCCTGCCTTAAAACTGGAAGAGGGTTAGGAAATTAGGGCATGGGTCTGGGTCATAATAAGAGTAGAGATGGAAGTGTATCAAGTATTTGAGAAGTAACCAATGTTTCTCTTGTACTACAAGGTAAATTGATGTAGATTTGTGGCTTTCCTTACCTAGAGCAATAAATTATCCTTTTGGGACAGAATGCATGCATGGAAACCTCAGTTTGAAAACAGTGGATAAAAATGAGCTATATTGACAGAAAACCAGAAGCTCAGTTATGTCAGCTTCTGGGGAAGCATGTGAACATTCTTGATGTCACTAGGTGCCGGGATAGCCTGAGGGTACTTCTTCCCGAGCTAGTGCTCTCTGGGTTGGAGAGAACTCAACTGGAGCCGATCTAGGCTGCTGCGTGGGAGAGGGATCAGGAACTCGTGCTGTGCACTAACTTCGCAGGAGATACACTCTGGAACTCTCGGAGCCGGAAAGCAATTTCCAAGTGTCTTTAATCAGAAGAGCAGCTGTTTTTATACTCTCCAAGTAGGGTGGAAACAGGATGTGATATAGAGAGGGTGGAGAGAAAAATGACTGGTGAAAATCAGAGTGTGACAAGGAGGGGGCGGAACAGGCGAGAATCCTATCACTGAACCACCAATGCCCTGGAGGGAGTGCTTTATGTAAATGTAAAAGTGATTTATGTAAATAGACCAAAGTTTTGAATGGGATCAATAAATCCCTATATAGGCATATGGTTAAGCAGAAGCCAGGGGGAGGTGGCATACTACCCAACAACTAGGGAAGACAGTTTAACTTCCATACTTCTATATTCTTTCATAAATTAATATCAGATATACCAACATGAGAAAAATCTATTTAATTACATACCAAAAGGAAATATAAATTAATAATTCTTAAGTCATTTAAAGAAATGGAATATATGTATTTTCCTTGACTAAAAAAAAAGTTGTGGGGGTCTATAACGTAGAGGGAAGTAAGACAGTTTACAAGAATATGGGAGCCTGAAATGTTTGGTGAACAAATGCTTGCAAAGGACCTTGCAATGACAATGGGACCCTGGAATAGAGCTGAGCAGACTGAAACAGCCTCCCAAATAAATCAATCACATTTAGTTCATTTTCTTTGAATTCACCTTTGGTGATAGCTTACCTTCATGAATAAAAATTACTTCAGGTAATTAATATAGAAGGGAAGAAAACTTCCAGTTACTTTTTGATGCTAATTGCCTTTAACTTAAAACATTTGCTTGTCAAAGATACATATCCTATATGCCATCGAGGTTAGCATGAACTTATTGGAGCACTTCTTGATATTTATGCTAATTTATCTATGCAATTTGACTCCATTTAGTCATACTACCTGATTCTTTACTCACTGACTTGAGATTCACACTGAACTTCTTCTGGACTTGTTTTTTTCAAACCCTTATTTCTGTTTTCCCCGATCTGTTCCTGGTTCCTATGTATTTTTTAATTTTGTCTAGTTAGTTGATTATTATTGTTATTAGGGTTAATTATTTACAATAAATACAGTCAGATGAATATACATGGGTAAATTTTCTCAATTTTCTATAAAACACTATCAGCCCCAGCATAGGTCCTTCTCCACCACCATGCATCAAGACCTGAAATCACACTTCACACTGCACCTGCCATAGTCTTTTGCTTTTATGCAATACAACAAACCCAGTCCAAGTTCTACATTGTGTTTCCCCTTTCTGTTCTTATTTCTCAACTTCATCATCTCATATTCATCCTTCTCTTTGTGCCTTATATCACTTAACCTGATTTCTTCAAGCTTCATCCAAGATAAATTATTGCAGAAGCTAAATTCATCATTCTTAATAGCCAAGTAGTATTCTATTATGTATATATACCACAACTTTCTTAACCACTCATCTGTTGTTGAACATCTAGGTGGCTTCCAAGTTTTGGCTATTACAAATTGTGCTGCTATGGACATATGTATACACATATCTTTTTGGATGGGTGTGTTTGTTTCCTTAGGATATATCCCCAGAAGATGAGTTGCCTGGTCATAGGGTAGATCCATTTCTAGACTTGTGAAGAGTTCTCCAGACTGCTTTCCACAAGGGTTGGACTAATTTACATTCACACCAACAGTGAAGGAGCAGCTCCGTACCCATCCCCCATCCTTCCTGCATTTGTTGTTACTATCTTTTCCGATGTATAACATCCTCACAGGAGTGAAGTGGTATCTCATTATTATATTTGTTTGCATTTTTCTGACAATCAATGATTTGCAGCATTTTTTTTCATATGTCTGTTAGCTTTTTGGATCTCTTCTTTGGTGGATATTCTGTTCATATTCTCTCTCCATATTTTGATGGGGTCATTTGTTTATTTTTGTTGTTGTTGTTGAGTTTCTTAAGCTCTTTATATATTTTGGTTATTAGCCTCTTGTCTGGTGTATGATGTGTAAAGATCTACCATTCTGTAAGGAGACTTTGAGTGGTGGTTTCTTTAGCTGGGCAGAAGCTTTTCAATTTAATGTAGTCCCGTTGGTTTACTTTTGTTTTAGTCTTCCTTGCAATTGGACTTGTGTCATTGAAGTCCTCTAAAATGTAGATGGTAAAGAGTTCTGTCATTATTTTCCTCTAAGAACTTGATAGTTTTTAGTCTAACATCCAAGTCTTTTATCTGTTTGGAGTTTACTTGTGTATGTGGTAAAATATAGTGGTTCAGTTTCATTCTTCTGTATATTGCAGCCCAATTTTCCAACACCATTTGTTAAAGTCACCTTTATCCATATAATAGGTACCAATCTTTCTACCTGTTTTTTCTTCACTGTTTGTTGCAACTTTGTTTCATACTGTCTAATGTTTTTATACAATATAGGTGACTTCCTCTCTGAAGATAAGACACTAGGGTATAGATAAAAAAGGAACTGAGGAGATGATGATGGAAACATGAAAATAAATTTTACTTTATAATGAATGGGGATGGTTTAGATATAAAGATCAAGAAT
The DNA here is from genome assembly GCF_950295315.1 of Erinaceus europaeus. NCBI lineage: Eukaryota > Metazoa > Chordata > Mammalia > Eulipotyphla > Erinaceidae > Erinaceus > Erinaceus europaeus. The sequence continues at coordinate 64,205,548 of NC_080171.1, read as the reverse complement.
TGGAACAAGTGAGACAGATTTTGATCAAAACTGGAAATAATGTGCTATAATAGAAGAAGCCCTAATAACTACTGGTAAATGTATCTTCTTCATGGTCTGAAAAGCATATTATTTTGTGTTTCTTTATGTACTCTCATAATAATGCTGTTAAGATTGTATATATCTGTGCTACAAAAAGGGGAAATAAATGAATTGCTTTTGCTCAAGGTCATACTATAAGTTCAGACGGCCATTTTTTAATTAATCTTATGACTAAATCTTTTTTCAATCTTTGATAAACTCTGATGCTGTATAAAATAGTAAAAATATTTTGCATTTGCTTACATACAGTGTCCTGTTATGAAGACCATATTTATAATGTAGTAATTAGTCAGATTTAACACCAGGTTAGGAATGCATGTTATGCATGTCCTGTAGTTTTTCCTGCATTGATGATAGACATCATTAATCAGTCAACTCAGTCTTTCCTGCTAAGCCTTGATGCTGCCTTGCAGTCTTTCTCAATATATTACTCTAGGCAACCACTACTAATAAATCAGAGTTGTCTGAGAGTTGGAACTCATTTACCATGCTGGCACTAGAATCTGGAAATGACACATATGCTCTGGTGTAAAATGAAATGAAATGATATGCTTGCACTAGTCTCTCAGAATGCTTCTTCTTGTTCCTATATCGGAGGCCAGTTAACTTCTTGAAGATCAGGTCAGACTTGTTAAACCTTGCTAGTCAACTTCCAATTAATTGATTTATACCTTCAGTCTATGCCCAGATTTTTTTATGCCCAGAATTTTTAACTAATATCTAGAAAAATCTGTTCTATGTCAATTGTCTATCACTGTGAAACAATGCATTACCAAACTTGATAAGCTTGAGAGAATAAAATAGTGTTTGTTCTTTTGTTTATCCTTTTTGACAAATCTATAATTTTACAGTACTGTTGGTATCTTCTAATTTTGCTTTTAAAAACCCCTTCTGTTTCATTTGGTTTAATCCCCCTGCTATTTACATAACATTGTATTCTATTTACATAACCTCTGTTAACATGCACCACCCTTCCTCCGGGGCATTGGTGGTTCAGTGGTAGAATTCTTGCCTGCTCCGCCCCCTCTCCTTGTCATACCTTGATTTTCACCAGTCACTTTTCTCTCCACCCTCTCTGCGTAGCATCCTGTTCCCACCCTACTGGGCTAGTATATTTATAAGGACAAGATTGTTTGTAGTTTTAGTTTAGCTTAGCTTGGTATAGATTGCGCTGCGTCCTGCATGAATAAAGAGATACTGCCTACAGCTCAACCATGAGTCCCTGGTCGTCTGTTACCCGCCTGTGAAGCCAGCCCGGCGAAAACAACACAGTACTATTCAGGAATGACTCTGCTGAAATGAGTATATTTTTAATTTTAATGCCATCACTTAACAGTTAATAGTTACACACTGTGTAACTAGTTAGTAGTAAAGTCATTTAACAAATTCCTGAGGACCTTAAAAAAAAAAGAAAGAAAAATATGTTTACAAGTGTTAACCATCTTCATCTTGCAAACACTGAGGATTCACATAATTCACATGATTCACAATTTGACATTGTCTTTGGGAATTGATCTAGGCTTTTCCACATGGGGCTTTCCAGAGATATCTTTTTTTACACACAATTTGGTGGATGTGTTAAATAGACGAGTGTTTCAAGAATGGGTGACATTTTTATGATCCTTTCTCCAGTCTATAATAAACCCTAATGCTGTACAAAACAGTACAGTTTTTTGTTTGTTTGTTTTTAATTTTTATTTATAAAAAGAAACACTGACAAAAAACCATAGGATAAGAGGGGTACAACTCCACACAGTTCCCACCACCAGAACTCTGTATCCCGTCCCCTCCCCTTATAGCTTTCCTATGCTTTATCCTTCTGGGAGCATGGACCCAGGATCATTTTGTGGTGCAGAAGGTGCAAGGTCTGGTTTCTGAAATTGCTTCCCCTGCTGAACATGGGTGTTGGCAGGTCAGTCCATATTTCCAGCCTCTCTCTCTCTTTCCCTAGTGGAACAGAGATCTGGGGAAGCAGGGTTCCAGGACACATTGGTGAGGTCATCTGCCCAGGGAAGTCTGGTTGTATCACAGTAGCATCTGGAACCTGGTGGCTAAAAGAAGAGTTAACATATAAAGCCAAACAAATTGTTGACTAATCATGAACCGAAAGTCTGGAATATTGCAGATGAAGATTTGGAGGCCTTTGTTTTGTAGATAGTTAGTAGGCCTATTTTAGTTATGTTCCTAAAGGCCCAAAACTATAGTAGTTTTGTTTGTTTGTTTTGTGTTTTGCTTTTTTCTTTTTTCTGAGCCTGGCGTCTAATATGCAGGTGGACACAAGTTATTGTCTGGGGAGATGGAAAAAGAACATGGCTGTAAAATGGACATGGCTGGAAAAAGGGCCAGAAAGCTGGATCAGTATGGGAAAGGTGTATAAATATTGTTGACTGTAAACCCCACTGATTTGATCTGATCTGGGGCCCATATTCAGCTTAGGAGCCTATGTGACCTGTGCATCCATTTAGATCTGAGTTCTCATTCTGTGGTCATGAGTAGGAATGTTCCAAGCTGGTTTTTTTCCCTTGGGGGGTGTAGAATAATTTTTATTTGTTGAGCCTTAGCACTGAGATAAAATAGAAAAGCTGAAAGAAAAATAAAGATGAAAGCATTGATCTGGAGGAAAGAATTTGAAGGGCTAAAATTCTATACAAAGAAAAGTTGACTTGGCAAAGTATTAAGCTATTTCAGTGTAACAGAAGAGGATTAAAAAGGCAAAAATATTGGTAATCTCATGGGATGGAGGACAAATAAAATTGGAGTTAAGTGTTCACCTGGATGAGAAGTCCTATGAAGCACTACAAAAGGATTGTACTTCACAATTAAGGGTACAATAGAAATGGACTAAGTGGAAGCGGTGGTAGCCCAGCTAAAAGCACATATTACCATGAACAAGGGCCCAGGTTTGGGTCCCATTCCCCAACTGCAGGGGGAAAGCTTTATGTATGGTTGAAACAGTTTTGCAGGTGTCTCTCTTTCTGTCTCTCCATCTTTGTCTCCCCATCTCCTTTCAATTTCTCTGTGCCCTATCTAATGAAAAATGAAAGGAAAAAAATAGTTTAAGAACTAAAGGGCCAGTGGTGGTGCACCCACTTGAGCACACACATTTATGATTTAACTTCTGAGTCACTCCTGTCCTACTCTGTTGGTCAAAACAGTCATAAAGATATACCCACCTTATGTGGAGTGTACCTGGACTCCACCATTCTTTGCTTCATAACACCTCATTCAAGCACTCTTTTCACCCCATGTCTCATCCATTGCCTCTCTCTTCTCTTTGATATGTACTACCAGAGCAAATTTAACCACTCCAGTGATACTCATAGTTCAGATGTCACTGACATGGACAGCATTTCCTAGTTCTAGGGCATAAACTTTAGACTGTCCCACGCACTCCTGTACTTTCCTCCTAGATGACATTATTGAAGTATTATTGAAGTGTGAACCTCACAGTTATATAATATATATAGAGAGAGGTACTGAACCCCAAGGATGAGGTTACCATCTTCTTCTTCTTTCTTTTTTTTTTTTGCAAACCTAATTCCTAAGAACTTGTATGTGGTGGGAGTGATCAGTGGTATCAAGGAAAGATAAGAAGTTGTAGAGGGCCAGCTAGTGGTGCACTTGATTAAACATAACCCTTACAGTGTGCTATGGCCCATGTTTAAGCCCCTGGTCACCACTTGCCAGAGGAATACTTCATAAGTAGTGAAGCAGAATTTTAATTTCCTTAAAATTATTTTTTAAAGATTTTATTTATTCATGAAGAAGATAGGAGGAGAGAGAGAGAAAAACAGACATTATTTGGTACATGTGCTACCAGGGATCAAACTCAGGACCTCATGCTCAAGAGTCGAAGGCTTTATCCACTGTACTACCTCCTGGGACACTTTCCTTAAAATTATTTAAAAGATTCCTATCATTTGCCTTAATTGGAGGGAGTATTCCATCAGTAAGATAATTATTATGATTCCTCTTGCTTATTTTTAAATGATATATCAATTCAGTTTCTGTGAAAATTTTACACCCTGTTCCTCATGAACACAAATAACCAGGAAACAAAGAAACACACTTTGAACTAACTTTGAGCAACAGCATTTTGTTTGTATCTAACAAGAACTGAATATAATTGGAGGCCTCTCCATAGTGTGCCCCCAGTTTTTACAACCCTCTGTGATGCTCATTCTGAATGTCCAAGCTACCTATAAGTATGTAACCAATATACATTTTGGGGGGGAGTTATTTATTTTTCCCCATCAATGTATATAACTTATTGCCTGCTGCAATTTAAATTAGATACTAATAAGTTCTTTAGAGGCCCTAAGCACATTAAAATAGATGCTATGAAGACAGGAGTGAAGGAAACTGTGTATCATTAATCCATTCTGTGACAAAACTATCAAAAAATCAAGCCTTGAAGACTTGCTTACAAGGATGGTGTTTCCTCCACCCCTTATCATGGATGTGTGTAGGTATGGGGTGCCTTTCCTGGCAAGCTTGTATGTTTTTGGAGCTGTAAAGGCTGCTATTTTTGTGGCAAAGTGATTATTTGCCTTCACTGAATATTCACAACTCTATTAGCCAAGACCCTCACAGTTTCTCAGGGAGTAAAATCTGGGTAGATTTCCAACTTTCTCTGCCCACTCTGTGCTTTAACAATGGCCTCAGGACTGCTATTTTCAACTGCATCTGAAATGAGAGATCAATTATAGTCTCCTATTTATATTTGCCAGTTATTTTTGCCATTTTTTTTCCTGCCAGAGCTTCACTGCTCAGGCCTATTTTTCAGACAGAGGGGGACAGAGATAGAAGAAGGGACAGAGGAAGATACCACAGCAGGAAGGTTCTGCTAGTGTGCTGGGGCGAAACTCAAACCTAGGTTGTGCCCACAGCAAAACAGGTAACTTCTTAGGTGAGTTATCTTGTTGACTTGTCAGTGTTTTTTCCCAAATAATTTTTTTAAACTTTCCTCCCTTTTCAAGATTTTATTTCTTCTTTATTTATTGGGTAGAGATAGAGATAATTTGAAAAAGAAGAGGGTAGATAGAAGAAAAAAATGAAAATACCCATAAAGCTGTTTCACTGCCTTTCATGAAGCATGCAGGTGGGGCATAAGGGCTTGAACTCAGATCCTTGTGCACTATAGTATGTGTAACTGGGCCTGCTGTTGGTCTGCTTCTAAATTCTGCTTCTAAGACCCCTTCTGTTGCATTGCTTGACGCTGCGGTCTATTTATATAATCATTGTTTTGCCAGCACTGGTTTAATCCTCACTTTTTCCACTCTTTTTCCACTCCACCCCCTCTCCTAGTCACGTCCTGTTTTCTACATTTTAATCCCCACTGGTTCGAGCACTTTTTCCTACTCCCCACCCCCATCCTACATACATCCTCTTTCGACTTGACACTTCTACTTCAGGAGATATATAGGATAGGATTGTGATTAGAGATAGCTAGCTTGCACTGCATTCCTCATCAATAAAGATTGAACTGTGTCCCACCCAGCCATGAGTCCCTGGTCGTCTCTCTCCTGCCTGTGAAGCTAGCCCAGCATATGGCGCACATGGCGCATGTGGGAACTAACCCGCCCATCCCCCAGATAAGTAAAGCCATATGGCTGCCTATCCACTATGGGCTGCCTTTCTACTTATGAAGAGGTTTCCCAAAGCCTCTACTCTTTCTTTATGAGACAGTTTCTCTGTCTCTGGAACATTTTGCTCTGGGCCACACTTTGGTTCCCTGACCGGGAACTTTGGTTCCTTATGACGTGATCATAGACTTGGGAGATGCATGGAGATTTCCCCTGGGACTTTCTGGACTCCTTCTCGCATGTTTCCCGCAGAGAAGGACTACTCTAACTTGAAGAGCATTCTCCAGAACCCTGGCAGTCCCCAAGAATGGAGACACGTGGTTAGTTCTACCCTCCTGATTCGATTCTTCTTCGATGGGAAGACGTTTTTAAAAATGGATGCCTGCAGCAATACCACAGGAACCATCAGAAGCACCCTAAATGGAATTTCGAGGAGCTTTTTAGAATAGGACACCCTCCAGGGACTCATGATGCTACATAGTGGAATCTAATAATCTGGTTCAAGTTGCGTTTCGTAAGAAAGTGATTTGAATGACTGAATTTTTGTATGACCCATTTTGCTGTGAGTATTCTGAAATTTAATTGACTTAAAAAATATATATACTGGACACAGCCATGATTTCTAGAGACATCCAGAAACAGTCCAAAAATTGTTTTTTTCTTTTTTGATACTTTTTTTAAAAATTTTATTTATTTATTCCCTTTTGTTGCCCTTGTTGTTTTATTGTTGTAGTTGTTGTTGGATAGGACAGAGAGAAATGGAGAGAGGAGGGGAAGACAGAGAGGAGGAGAGAAAGATAGACACCTGCAGACCTGCTTCACCGCCTGTGAAGCGACTCCCCTGCAGGTGGGGAGCCGGGGTTCGAACCGGGATCCTTATGCCGGTCCTTGTGCTTTGCGCCACCTGTGCTTAAGTCGCTGCACTACAGCCCGACTCCCCTCTTTTGATACTTTTTACGTGTTGGTATAAATGTGAAATGTTTAATCCTGAAAACTGTATGAGTATGGGCGGAGTAGAAAGCACAGTGGTTATGCTAATGATTCTTATGCCTGAGGCTTCTAACCATGGTTTTTCTGTTTACCTTTCCACATTTTATTGAGTTTAAACTGTTTAAACAACCTTAAAATCATACTAGAAAGGTCTTCCAATTATAATGGAGTTATCAATTATAGTAAACTTCTAATCTGCTACAAGTTTTGTTTCACAAGTAAGTGAATTACAGCTGTCAAGTCTTCACATAAAAAAGCATCTGCTCAAATGAAATCCCTGGAAATCCATTTGGACCTCTGTCCTCTGAAATCACCCACAAGATGGCATGACTACAACGCACCCCCGAAACCAGTGATGGGACCTGGCACAACCTAAAGAAACTGATTCACAGAATCCAAAGCTCACTCTACAGAAAAGCAGAATTATAGTGGTTGACCTTCGCCATCGAGGCAGATGTGCAGCATTTCATCCCCTGGCATTTCTTCCGTGGTCATCTGCTTTGGACTGACACTTCTATCAGACTTACTGGTACACCTCTTGGACACTTTACACAACTTTATAGCAGTTTCCCTTTATGCTGCTGGGTTTCTCAAAGACCGACTGCAGTAGTCTATGGACTTTGAAGATTGCTGCCTTGGGATTCTATAGGCCATGCCTTGGGATTCTATAGGCCACGCCTATAGAATCCTAGGACAGGGTTGTGATTAGAGATAGCTAGCTTGGACTGCATTCCTCATCAATAAAGATTGCTGCGTCCCACTCAGCCATGACTCCCTGGTCATCTCTCTCCTGCCTGTGAAGCTAGCCTGGCAGCCTACCACCTATCTATCCCTTACCCAAATTATTTTTAAAGTGGTCTGCCTTCAGTTTCTAAACCATTAATGCTGTATGGATCTATGTTATAGCTCATTTGGGGTGAAACTGAACCCATTTCCCTCCATCCAACTTTGGGAGTCTGGCTAAAGGTTTGTCGATTTTATTCACTCTTTCGAAGAACCAACAATTACTTTCGTTGATCTTTTGTATGGTTTTCTTATTTTCAATGTTATTGATTTCTGCCATAACATAGTGATTTCTGTCCTTCTGGTTGCGTTAGGGTTCCTTTGTTCTTCTTCTAGGTTTTTAAGATGTGCAATCAGGCAATTTATTCGTGCTTTTTCTTGTTTCCTAATGTGTGCTTGCGTAGCTATGAACTTCCCTCTCTGTACTGCCTTACCTTTGTCCCAAATATTTTGATAGTTTGTGTCTTTATTTTCATTGAACTCTCAAAACATTTTGATTTTTTCCTTTATTACCTCTATGATCCAGTAGTTATTAAGGAGTGTACTGTTGAGCTTCCAAATTTTGGGACCATTAGTATTCTGTTATTGATTGTTAAGTGTTAGTTTAATTCCACTGTGGTCTGAGAAGATGCTAAGGATGATTTCAATACTCTTGAATTTGTTGATGCTGTCTTTGTGGCCTAACATATGGTCTATCCTTGGGAATGACCCATGTAGACTTGAATAACATGTGTATACCAGTTTCTTGGGATGAGTGACTCTGAAAATGTCCAGTTGTTCTAGTTTATCTATATCCTCATTTAGCTCCCTCATGTTTTTATTGATTTTCTGCCTGGATGTTCTGTCAAGTTGAGAGAATGGGTGCTGAAGTCCCCTACAATGACTGTATTGCTGTTAATATATTGCTGTTGCTCTTTCAGTAGATGTTTGACTTATTTAGATGGATTCTCATAGGGTGCATAACTGTTAATAATTGTTAAGTCTTCTTGATTGATCCTCCAAGCATTAAGTAGTGTCAATCCCTATCTTTTAAAATTTTATTTATTTGTAAGTCTATCATTCAGATATGATGATAGCTGTTCCTGCCCCTTTTTGTGGGCCATTAGCCATTATGATAGTTTTCCATCCATTCACTATGAGTCTGTGATTGTCCTGTTGAGTTAGGTGAGTTTACTGTAGACAGCATATTGTTGGGTTGTGTTTTCTGATCCATCTTTCTACTCTGTGTCTCTTAATAGGTGAATTCAGGCCATTGACATTTATTGATATCAAAGAATGATGATATTTTAATGCCATTCTTGTAGAGTACTAGAGTGTTCTGATATATGGCCTATTTATGGTGGTCTGACTATTTATAAGAGACCTTTCAGAACTTCTCTCAGGGCAGGTTTGGTGATAGTTGATTCCTTCAACTATTGCTTGTCTGAGAAGGTTTTGATGCCTCCATATAGTCTGAATGACAGTCTAGCAGGATTTAGTATTCTTGGTTGAAAGCCTTTCTCATTGAGCACTAGATAGATATTTTGCCATTTTCTTCTGGCCTGTAGTGTTTGTGTGGAGAAGTCTGCTGCTAATCTTTTGTGTTTTCCTCTGTAGGTGACTCTTTTTTTTTTTTTTTCTCTTGCAGCCTTCAGGATCCTTTCTTTATCCTTATTCCTTTCCATTCTAAATATGAAATGTCTTGGTGTCTTTAAGTCTGGGTTAATCCTGTTTGGGACCCTCTGGGCTTCTTGTACCTTTATGTCTTTGATGTTGTCTAGACTCGAGGAGTTCTCAGCTATTATGGCCTGAAGAATGCTTTCTTCCCCTCCCTCTCTTTCTTACTGTGGTAAAGTATAGAGAATATAAAGCATATATTATTTCTTTTGAAGTCATCCCACAGGACTCTGCTGTTGTTTTCATTATCTCATAATCTCGTTTTGAGATCTCTTACATGTTCTTTAGTCGTCTCTAATTTGTTCTCGGTCTTGCTAATTCTGTCTTTAGACTCATTGTTTCTATTTTCTCTCCCCTCTACTGTTTTCTGGAGTTCATCTGTTTTGTTACCCTGTTCTGATACTGTTTTAGTTTGTTCTTTAGCTCAGCTATTTCAGCTTTCAGCTTTCTAATAACCTTGAGATAATTAGTGTTTTCTTTCAGGGTCTCATTCATTGTTTTTGCATTTCTCATGATAATTCTTTCAAACTCTTTACTCAGTCCAGTGATTATTTCCTTATCTAGTGTTTGTATGTGGACATCATTATTTTGTGCTTCACCCTTTGGGGGGCTTTTAGCTGGACTCTTGTCCTGGTTCATTTCTCCAATATTTTTTCTTGTTTGTTTACCATTTTATATATTATGTTATCAGTTCCCTCTCTCAGTACTTTTCAAATTACTGATCACTCTTGTCTGTATTGACTTGTGTATAACTAATAGAATTAAAGAGTTCACAGTTGTGAAAATTGACAGTTGTTTCAAGATTATTTAATCCCTGATTTGGAGCTCAGTGTCTTTTGTGCTTTTTCTTCCCTGTAGGCTATGGGACCCTGAGGTCTTTTAACCTATAAGTAGGCTTCTTATCTTAATCACTGACTCCTGACCAAGAGATAAAGCAGCGTGTGGCAGAGATAATCCAGTGGTTATGCATAGAGATACAGCCCCACTGCTAGGCCACTGAGGGATAGATCTTCCCCCTAAGTTTCCTTGTTAGTTCTCTGTCCCCGGATATCAGCACAGGACCTCCCCACAGCTGCCCCAGATTCTGAGGGCAGTAACAATGGAGACTCACAGTTGTATTTGGTGAGCCTCAGGGGAGTCCCCTCCTCTCTTCAGCGGTCTTTAATTGATGAAACAGACTGGAGGTTGTGTCTCAACTGGTAAACTGTGGGACTGTTACCAGCCACTTAATCTCTCCCTAGGCTCCTCTCAGTTCAGGAGCCACATGTGTTTGCACTCACTAGTGATTTGGTGAGTTCCTGAAGTTGTTCTAGTCCTGTCTTGTTACCATCCGTAGTGGTATCCTTTGGTATTCCAGTGAGTTCCTAAAGTCGTTCTAGTCCTGTCTTGTTGCGGTCTGAGGTGGTATCCGTTGGTATTCCTAGTTGGCCCGGAAGCTGAGAGCTTCTTAGAGTTTTACTTAGTGATACTAGTTTTGAACTTTTTAGTGACACATAGATTGTCTCTAAGGGAGAAGTTTCTAATTGACTTTAATTTCATTTGCAATAGTATGATTTTGATTTTGACTTCAGAGTTTTCATTCTGGACAGAACACAGAGTTCCATAGCAGAGTCCATGGCACTTTACGTATCAAGAGTTCTGTGCCTCTTCAAATGTATGTTACTAAATCACAGTACATATAACCCTTCACTGCAGTCTGTTTACACCCTCTCCTCTTAGCTGTCATTTCCCCTCAAACATTTCTTTTTTTTTTTTTTTTGCCACCTGGGTTAGCACTGGGATTTCGTGCCTGCAGTAAAAACCCATTACTATGGGTGACCACTTTCTTCCCTTCTTTTCTTTTATATGATAGGACACTGCAAAAACTGAGAGGGGAGAGACAGATTGAGAGGAAGAGAGAATTTACAGCACTTCCTCACTGCTCATGAAGCTTCTCCTCTTCAGGTGCTGATTAGGGATTTAAACACAAGTCCATGCACATGGTATCCTGCACCCTCAATTGGGTGTGCTACCACCAGGTGCCTCCCTCAAACATTTCTGACCTTTACAGGTATTGTTCTAAATTTTGTATGTTGGTGAAAAATATATATTTCCACAATCATGCATATTCTAATCCTTACACTGTACAATTTCAGAAGTCAGTTGCCACATATAGCCATTTAAATTTAAAAGAATTAAAAATTCAGTTTCTTAGTCATATGAGCCACATTTCAGTTACCCAGCCATCACAGATTACTATTGTCATATAGACAGAACAGTAATAGAATACTCCCATAACCCCAAAAAGTGCTGGTGGAATCTTGTGTGAGAAAGAAAAATCCCTATTTCCTTTTACTGAGCACATATTATGTAATCATATACGAAAATAAGTATATTGTGTGTAGTCTATGACTTTACCTTGTCAATATTCTGACAAGTATCTATATCTACAAAAGAAAAATAAGACATTAAGATTTATGAACTAGAATCAGTAAGATAGCCTACTTGGTAGGGTGCCTACATTTCCATGCATTTGATCCAGGTTTCAAGTCTTAGCATCTCATGAGAGGTGCTATCATAGTGGAGGAAGATTTTGATCTGTGGTGTCTTCTTCTCTCTGTGTTTCTATGTGAATGAAGAAAAAGAAAAGTGGCCAAGAGTAATACGAGGTTTGGTTCCACCAAAATAAATAAATACTTAAGAACCATCAAAGCAATATGAGGTAACATCTTTTAATATTAATTGAATGAATAGATTTAGTGATTTATATCTCATAGTTGAGATAGTAAATGACTATTACTATTCAGGGCTAGCTTAAAGGTCATTTAGAATACTGATACAATAGTGGATTTAACATCTCTTCAATACCCTCAAAATTTATGTCAATTTATGCTGGCCTTCACTTGTGATTCCCTAAGATTAAATGGTAGCAGTGTTTTGTAAGGATATAGTTACTTGAAGAGATTCAAAATAAAATAAAAATCCCCGGGGGTATAGGCCCTTTCCATACTAAATAGATATTGAACATGTACTTAAAAATTCTTCACCTTGTCTTGGTTGGAGCTTGAAGGATTCATGTTAAGTGAGATAAGCCAAAATGAGAAGGATAAATACCAAATGATCTACCCATAGGCAGAACTTAGGAAATAAGGCAGAAAGGCAAAACACAAAGTAAAAATTGGACTGGTGTGGGGAAAAGGCCCACTGTCTAGGAAGTCCAAGCCATTCTTTCCATGAGAGTCTGAGTGTGTTGACCCTGAGCCCCCTCTCTCTGAGGGGCAGTAGGCTGTTCCTCCTGATCTCGTGAACTTATAATGGATGGGCTTTACCAGACAAGGTACCTTCTTATACATGCTCCCCCATTCCCTTTGAACAAGGCCATGAATTACTGTGTATGGCCAATGGAAACTCACCACAAATATCCTGGCTTTGTTCCACTGCCACCTTCCCCCCATGCCCAGTGGGTGCTTGTAATCCACCCTTAGAGAAAAAAGTTTACCTATGTATTGTGAGCTCATGACCGGATTCTATATGATAACTTACAGCTAAGATCAAACACCTGGCAGAGCAAGATTTAACTCTGCACAATATTGTGTGTATGGCTTAATGATTATCTTAACCTTTCTCAAACCTTTTGAGTATATCTATCTGCTTGTACCACCCCCACCCTACCCCCCAATAAGCAAGTCGTCCATGAGACTTCTCCCAGAGCTGGTTGTGTGTTTCCACTCCATGCACTCTACCCTCATCGCTAGGGACTCCCTAGGAGACCCCCCAGGGGCCACCCCAGTCTGCTGCTGGTGGCCAAGGAGGCTGAGAGTCCCAGGATGGCCCACAGACTGGGTTTGGTGTATTTCACCAAAGCATAAGAAGAAAGGGGTCTGGTGAGGCTTTGGTGTCATGGTGCCTGATGTTATAAAGGGACCCAAGTTGGAGATGAGACTGTTTTTTCATGACAGCATGGGGAAATAGATGAAAATTGTACCCATGTATCAACAGCTATATTGAAATTCATTAACCACCCCCAAATAAGTAAATAATAATAATAATAAAATATGCATGGCTTTGAAAGGATATCAAATTACTAACCCTGGACTGGGGGGGTTTGGGATATGATTTAGAATCTGCATTATTAGATGAATTAAATAAAAATTAAATATACATAGTCTCAAAGCATCTACTGACACTTAGAATAGGGGAAATTTACACAAATACATATGGTGCAATTTGTAACATGCAATAGTGGTAAAAATATAAATGTGTCCAAGACTTACTACATAAGGAGGGAGAGCTCTAAGACATATTTAATGTTTTTAAGTTGCTTAGGTTTAAATCTCTAGTAATGGGGCCTGGTGTTGATGTACCTGGTAGAGCACAGTAATTACCATGTTGCAGCAACCAAAATTCATTCCCCCAGCTCCCACCTGCATGGGGGCTTGAACTTGGATTGCATGCATGTCAACATAGGTGTGCTATCCCAATATTTATTTTGTATTCTACCTTATTTCATTTCATTTTGGGCAAGAGATTTGGAATACTAGTGTTGGATCTTGAATACAAGTTTTAAAAGTAATTGAACTTTAATGGGGAAGATAGATATTAGGTAATAGGTTCATATTAGGTATTACTCCTGTGAGTCTCATTAATCAAATTCTGTTCCTCAAAAATCACACTCTATGACTTCATTAAATTATCATAAATTTCATCTTAAATTGTCATAAATCTGGGCCGAGGAGATAGTGTATTTGCTATGAAAAAGATTTTTTATGCCAGAAGCTCTAAGGTCTTGGGCTCAATCCCCAGAACCACTATAAGCCAGAGCTGAGTTATGCTCTGGACTTTCTCTCTGTGTTGATCTTTCTGCATATCTCATTATCTCGTAATTAAATAAGATAATAAAAAATACAAATGTGAAATATAACATGATATATAATGAAATTCTTTTTATAAATGTTGTGATTTCATAAAGAGAAATAACTATCAACTTGGAGCTAGCATCAGGAGAATGAGATTAGGGAAACCTTTATAAAGGTAATGAGATATGATCTCACCTTTAAGGCAGCAAAGAATCAGATGAAAAGGATATCCCCAATAGATATTTAGTATGAGTAGGAACAAGGACAATGGAAAGTGCAGTGTTCTTAGAATGGTGGAGTCTGCTGTGGCCACACTGTATTTACCCATGGAATTACTAATGGGTCTAGATGAGTAATGGTTGGGGAGAGGGATCTTGGACACCTCAAAGAGTGATGTATGTATCCATTGATGTAGACAGCAGTAAGAATGAAGAACTTTCATCTGAAATCATCAAGTAGCAAACAAGTAGAATGTGTATTTGTTTAGACAATGATTGTTGTAGTTTTCTCATTGTGAATAGTTAAAAGACTGAGTATCGCTCAAATTGAGAAAAACAAACAAAAGCGTTGTGGAATTAACTGGAGTATTTCAGCTTTAACATGCTTTAGTTTGTTAATAGTTCACACCCTTTGAATAATGCAGGAGCTGTATTCTATCTACATTGCCACTCAAAGTGCAAATTAGCAAGTTCATCTCCTCAAGGTTTGAATTTGATAACTGGCAGGTACAGACTCCCAGGGGCAGCAGTTAACTTCCTGTAAACTGATATAAGGGCGGGGGGCGTGGAGAAAAAAGAATGAGTTGATGCCTCTGGTAGGGAAAGTTAATATGGTAGGTGAATTAAATTCCCTTTGCTCTAAAGAAAGAATTTTACTTAGCTACCTAATACACCCCGGGATTTTTTCTTTAGAAATGTCTGGTACAGAGCATGTCACCTCTGCTTCCAGACCAGTCATCTAACACAGCACTGATTCAGGCAGGATCTGTTGCAATAAACTACAAGTATGGCTAACAGGAAGAGAAATTAATAACTAACACCTACCAGGTCCCACTCTAAAACTGGAAAGTAAGTTAAATAATTAACTTTTTATTGTGTGATCATTGTTTCTAAGAAAGTCTTTGTTCTCTGGTCTCAAGGATCTTATACCTCTCTCTGGGATATTGACATGTTATGTTCCTCTTTCTTCATGTTTTTCTAATCCATGTAAGAGAAGAATGAATGGGGGAATAAAATAAAAGAGAACCATGGAAAACCAAAAGCTAGAAACTCAAAGACAAAAACCTATTTATTTTCTTATTCATTATGCCTGCCTGTGGTATTTTATTTTATTGATAATTTAATATTGATTTAAAAATTACAAGATAACAGTGGTAACATTCCATACCATTCCCACCACCAGAGTTCTGTGTCTCTAGTTCCTCCATTGGGAACTGCAGTAGTTCTCCCAAGGTCACAAATATAGTTTGACTATTATTTCTGTAACTACACAGGTGTGTGTGTATGTGTATGTGCCCATTTTTTCTATGATTATGCTTTCTCTTCCTTTCTAAGTCATACCTACACGTATAACTACTTCTGAATGTCCTTATGTTTTTCCTTTTCTCTCTCTGGATCCTGATGACATTGGAGTTCAGAGCTCTCTGGGCATCCTCCCCTAACATTTAAAAAGACAAGAAAAATAATTCCTTTCTACTATAGAAATTTTGAAAAGTAAATCTTGGATCCAGCTTATTTACTTTTCATATTTTGACCATGTGGAGAAAGTTGGGTAAGCAGAAGAAGTTCATTCTGCAGGGGAAAATGTAAATTAAGAATAAAAGGCGATAGTTCTGGAGGTATTCAAATTACTATGTCACTGTCCTGACAAATGAAACATTGTTCCTGATAAGAATATATCAAATAGCTTAGCATCCAACCCGTCAACCTTTATATCTTTCTTACTCAAGATACATTTGTATTACTGGCAACCAAAAAAATCTTTATTAATAAAAAATAACATATATCTGACATTTCCATTTAAGTTACAAGGTTTTATATTAAAATTTTCTTCTTAGCATCTCTTGCTGATAATAACTGTAGTTTTTAAAAGATTAGATACTTATAATACTATGACAAATCTTGTGAATTTGTTAAGTTTTCAAGCCCATCAAATTCTTATATTGCCATGCTAGATAAGTAAAATTTTATGATTTCCTCCCTGCTTCACCCCCATGCAGAGATAGATTTCTTTTATTTTTTTATTTTTATGTATAAAATGTAAACACTGACAAGACCATAGGATAAGAAGGGTATAAGAGCTCTGGGGAAGCGGGGCTCCAGGATACATTTGTGGGGTCATCTGCCCAGGGAAGGCCAGTTGGCATCATCTTAGCATCTGGCACCTGGTGGATGAAAAAAAGAGTTAACATATAAAGCCATAAAAAATTGTTGACAATCATGAACCTAAATAGTTCAGATGAAGATTTGGGGTCTTCGTTTTGGAAATAGCTAGTAAAGTCTATTTTAGGTATATTCTAAGGGGCCCATGACTTTATTAGTTTCTGCCTGAGCCTGACATATGATATGCAGGTGGACCTAAGTTATTGTCTGGGGAGATGATGTCATGGCTGGAAAAGGGTCTAGAAAGGTAGATCAGGGAAGACAGTAGCTGCCAAATATGGGAAAAGTGTATAAATATTGTTGACTGTAAACCCCATCATTTTGATCTGGGGCCCATAACAGAGAAAGATTTCTTTCTTTTTTTTTTTTAAATTTTTTATTTAAGAAAGGATTAATGAACAAAAACATAAGGTAAGAGGGGTACAACTCCACACAATTCCCACCACCCAATCCCCATAACCCACCCCCTCCCATGATAGCTTTCCCATTCTCTAGCCCTCTGGGAGCATGGACCCAGGGTCATTGTGGGTTGCAGAAGGTAGAAGGTCTGGCTTCTGTAATTGCTTCCCTGCTGAACATGGGCGTTGACTGGTCGGTCCATACTCCCAGTCTGCCTCTCTCTTTCCCTAGTAAGGTGGGTCTCTGGGGAAGCGGAGCTCCAGGACACATTGGTGGGGTCTTCAATCCAGGGAAGCCTGGCCAGCATCCTGGTGGCATCTGGAACCTGGTGATTGGAAAGAGAGTTAACATATGAAGCCAAACAATTTGTTGAGCAATCATGGATCCCAAGCTTGGAATAGTGGAGAGGAAGTGTTAGGGAGGTACTCACTGCAAACTCTAGTGTACAGAGAAAGATTTCTAAGGAATTCTTCCTGTTAGTACAATAAATATCCAAGCTCTGGAATTTAATAGCTAAAAACGTATCATAGGTTAAAAAAAAAAAGAGCAGAAGCCTTAAATGCTTTGTTGCTTACTTTTCATCAGTTTGCATGTCTCATTTTCCTTTACTAATTATTCTATAATTGATTCACAATAAGTCATTAATTTTCTGCTAAAATAAGCTCAAGGGATAGTATTTATTTTTCTGAGTAAAGCATATATCTAATTCATTTTTACAAGGCTTTGATTGTGTCTGAGTTCTTTATTAAAATACCTCTCTTTCTTTGCATTTGTTCTTAGCAGTTGCCAGGCAACTCCTATGATACTTGGAAAAAGTATTCTGAGAGGATTTTTTAGAATATAATTAGTGGAGGCATAGACCCCTTGTAATGATGGATATTAAAGTTGTTCAGATGTAAAATTAGCCACTATGAATGAGGATTACTATTTAATGTTGTACTCAATGGGACTTTGTGTCCAATTGTTTCCTGGGTCACTCACCTACAGTTTGCTTAAATTGCAAATAACATCTCAATTCCTTATTTAAAAAGAAAATGAGGTTTATATATAAAAAAAAACAATGACTCTTTTATTGAGTTTAAAAAGGTGAGTTATGATAAAAGAGTTTGTCCAAGCATTTTCACTCTGATTTAGACTGCTGCCCTTGGCAGGATGGTTCTGGGGAAATCAATCTTTTCATTCCAGATTTCCTATTGAGAAAGAATTACAAAGACCAAGTTGGAGATTCAGTTTACTCAGGTTTTTTCTAGAGACAACTCCATGTAACTTGCATTCTAATAATTTAGTTATTGTGTAATTGTTCCCCTCTAACAAAGTCTTATAGAAGGATGATGAGAATATTAATGAGAAGCGCAAATATATTAAGGTATGTGAAAATGCTTTTGACAATACAGTCATGGTTTAGATGTTTCTAGTGCTGATTCTAATAGCATTGGTACTTAATATTTTGAAATTTAAAACCCCAGTGTGAGATCTTTCTGAGGAAATCTTGTGTCTTCAACATCACATTAAAGATTTTGTAGTGAAACAACTCGTATGTGGATCTGGAAAGACAAATCAGTCTTAAATTGATGTCATCATTTAAAAGTATTGTTGATTTTATACTTTTCTAAGCAAAAATTATTATTTCATTCTTTTTCTTTTCTTCTTCTTCTTCTTCTTTTTTTCCTCCAGGGCTATTTCTGGGCTTGGTGCCTGCACTACGAATCTGCTGCTCCTGGAGGCTTTTTTTCCCCCTTTTTTGCCCTTGTTGGTTATCGTTATTGTTATTATTATTATTGTCATTGTTGTTGGAGGACAGAGAGAAATTGAGAGAGGAGAGGAAGACAGAGAAGGGGAGATAAAGATAGACACCTGCACACCTACTTCACCACTTGTGAAGCAACCCCCCTGCAGGTAGGGAGTCGGGGTCTCAAATCAGGATCCCTATGAGAGTCCTAGTGCTTCGTACCATGTGCACTTAACCCGCTGCGTTACCACCCGACCCCCATGACTTCATTCTTGACTCCTTTCTCATTTATCATATCTAAAACAATTAGTCATCACTCTAGAATATCTGTTTTATAAATGCTTTGAGATTTTTCTCCTTTTCTTCAACCTTATTATCCCTGCTATAATAAATAATCTATTCCCTGATAGCTTAAAAATAAGGCCCCTCTGCATTACTATGTCCTCTGCATTTCATTTGTTTCAAAATAAGGACAGAATAAGACAAAAGGGAAAGCTGTGCATTTTTTGTAGTGCTATGTGTATAATTTTAAGAATTGATATTATATGAAAGCAAACAAAGCTGGAGTTAGGATGAAATGTTAGCTTGTGGAAATATTTGAGTAGGAATACTAAAAACACTCCTTTTGAGAGATGTGAAATGAGGAAATATTTCTATATCCATCTGGATCTTATGAACTTAGTTATGGTTCATGTATTCGTCAAATCCAAGGAATTTATAACTCCTACTAAACTAAGGCTTGACTTTTAAATGTAATCATATAAGTGTTCTAGTTTACAGAAGTGGAACAAACTTCCATCTGCTGCCTTCTTAAGTGGTTGTGTGTTTCATTATTTTCTGCCAGAATTAATTTTGAATAATGCTTGAGACTCTAGCTACCTGGCCTAGAGTGACAAAAGTCTAAACAGTCAACCTTACCTTTTCCCTGAAAGATGCTACTTTAATAGTTGTTGGGGTATTGAGCATTAGAAATTTCTGAATTGGATATTGTCTGCTTAACTCCAAATATTTAACAGAGTACATGCAGCTACTAGTAGGTGCCACCTCTGATCAGATGGAATTTTTAGGTTGTTTATTAAACATAATTTGACAATGACACTATGTTTTATTTTATTTTAATTATTTTTCTTCACCATTTTGAGCTCATAGAAAAGAGAGGGAAAGAGGTGGAGAGAGGGAACTTTGCTGGTGGGAATTTAAATTGGTCCCACCCATATGGAAAATAGTCTGGAGAATTAGCAGAACTCTACAAATGGACCTGCCTTATGAACCAGCATAACCTCTCTTTATGGATTTACCCAAGGAAAACAAAAACACCTAACCAAAAAGTCCTATACACACTAATGTTCATAGCTGCACAGTTTGTGATAGCCCAAGCTTGGAAGCAACCCAGATGCACAAGGACAGATGAAGGACTAAGGAAGTTGTGTTTCATATACACAATGAAATACTATGTAGCTGCTATAAATGTTGAGATCATCTCCTTTGCAACTCAAAGGCACCCTATTGAGTGAGACAAGCCAGTAAGACAAATACCAATATAAAGTGATCTCAGCTATAGATAGAACTTTAAAATAAAGGAAGTAAGGGAGGACAGAGGGTAAAATTTGGACTAGGTTTGACATATTGCACAAAAACAAAAAAACTGTGGGAAAGGAAGGAAAGGGATAGAAAGTATGTGGGATCATGGTGTGTCTTTTTGACACTAATCATGGGGAGATTAGAGGCTGTGCCTGTGTGTTAGAGATTATACTGTAAACCATTAATTTTTCTATTAAATTAAAAATAAAGAAGTGTGAGAGAAAGACAAAGGCAGAGAGATAGAGGGAGGAATTGAAGACACCACAGCAGCAAAGTTTCTCCCCAGTGTGGTGGAGTCCAGGTTCTAACTTGGGTCACAGGCATTACAAAGCAGACATCCTGTCTCTGCAATTTGGCAGTGACACTGTATTAGCAGCATGACAGTCTGTGTATAGCAAGAGTTCTAATAAACAGTAGAGTTTAAAAGAAGGGACAAAGAAACACTTAGGAATCCGTGTGAGGCCTATATACTGGAGATAATTACATGATTTATATTTTCCCTTGATACATGAAAAAAAGTTGTTTTTTTTTTTAACTCAAGTTGAAGTTTTGTTCAGTGCAGATTGTATAAGGAGCATTGTTAGTAGAATACTAGGAACAGAAAGCAAATATTGACTGTCACTTTAGCATACAAGTAGCATAATTCTGAAGCTCTCTTTTATTATTTATTATGGGTATTTATAATTATTTTCTGTAAAGTCTTCTCTTACCACAATACTTATCCTTAAAATGAAATTTTAAACATCATAGACATAGACCACAATACTTATCCTTAAAATGAAATTTTAAACGTTATAGACATAGAGGTTGAATGGCCATTTCCAGAATTTAGGGGAGATATAGATTAAAAAGTTCGTCTTTCATTTAAAAATTAATTCTGGAAATCTAATATACAGCATAGTGACTATAGCTAATATCCCTATATTATATAATTTAAAAGCATAAATAGAATAAATCTTAAGTTTTCTTACTGCACTGACAGAAAATTTGAATTATGAGAAGTGATATATATTTATTAACTAGCCATATTGAGTTATCATGTTGTAATATACGTGAGTATCAAATATTCACAGTGTTATACTTACACAATGTTATATGTCAGTATAAAATTGAACAAAATAAAAAATAAGAAACAAAATATGGATTGAGAACTGAACAGGGTAATAGAGTAATGGTGGGGAGGAACATCATGACATCACACTTTTAATTTTTTTTAGTTTTTTTTTTATTATTTATTTTCCCTTTTGTTGCCCTTGTTGTTTTATTGTTGTTGTAGTTATTATTGTCGTTGTTGATGTTGTCATTGTTGGATAGGACAGAAAGAAATGGAGAGAGGAAGGGAAGACACAGAGGGAGAGAGAAATATAGACATCTGCAGACCTGCTTCAGCACCTTTGAAGTGACCCCCTAGCAGGTGGGGAGCTAGAGGCTGGAACCAGGATCCTTACACAGGTCCTTGTGCTTCATGCCAAGTGCGCTTAATCCTCTGCTACCGCCTAACTCCCAACACACTCTATTTATTTATTTATTATTGCATCCAAGATTATTGCTGGGGCTTGGTGTCTGCAGGATGAATGTACTGTTTCTTACAGTCATTTATCTTCCTTTTCTTTCTTTCTTTCTTTCTTTCTTTCTTTCTTTCTTTCTTTCTTTCTTTCCTTCTTCCTTCCTTCTTTCCTTCCTTCCTTCCTTCTTATTTCTTTCTTTTATTTGATAGGGCAGAGAGAAATTGAGGAAAAGGGGGAGATAGAGTGAAAGAAAGAGACTCTTGTAGGATTGTTTCAATTCTCTTGAAGATCCTCCCTTGCAGGTGGGGACAGGGACTTAAACCTGGATCCTTATGCATACTCTGACAACAGACTCTTAAGAAGCTTGGCAATGGGAAGGAGAGAAGGAGGGAGAGAGGGAAGGGAAGGGAAGGGAAGGGAAGGGAAGGGAAGGGAAGGGAAGGGAAGGGAAGGGAAGGGAAGGGAAGGGAAAGGAAGGGAAGGGAAGGGGAGGGGAGGGGAAGGAAGGGGAGAGGAAGGGAGGGAAGGGTGAAGGGAGGGGAGGGGAGGAGAGAGAGGAAGGGAGGGAAGAGGTGAGGTGGGGGGAAGGGTGGGGAAGGGAGAGAGGAGGGGAGGGGAGGGAAGGAAGAAAGGGGAGGAAGTCCAAGAAAACAGAGATTTGAGGAAGTCATGACTTAGTAGTCTTTTAATAGTTTCATTTTTATATTTCATTTTTATTTTATTTCCTCGCAATCTATATTTGACCTACAGGGAATACAAAGATCAGGGCATCTTTTAGCTGAAAGGATATTTGGGATCATCACAAACTTTGATCAAAGATGCCTTGAGGTTGAGGAAGGTATTTTAAGACATTCCTTAAGGTCATTCTATCTGTCATAGATTAGACCCACCATTTTCTGTTCTGTTTTATTGAAAGTCCTGTTTTTAGGTGGTAAAGCTCTTACTGATAGGGAGTTGGGCGGTAGTGCAGTGGATTTAGCCAGGTGGCACAAAGTGCAAGGACCAGTATAAGGATCCCGGTTAGAGCACCCGACTCCCCACTTGCAGGGGGGTTGCTTCACAAGTGGTGAAGCAGGTCTGCAGGTGTCTTTCTCTCCCCCTTTCTGTCTTCCCCTCCTCTCTCTATTTCATTCTGTTCTATCCAACAACAATATCAATAACTACAACAATAAAAAACAAGGGCAACAAAAGAGAATAAATAAATATTTTTGAAAACTCTTACTTATAGATTTCATGCAACTTCCCTTTGTTCACTGATTTAAAAATGACTGCAAATTCTTAACCTGTTGGGTTCATTTTTATTTTATTTTATTTTATTTTATTTATTCCCTTTTTGTTCCCCTTGTTGTTTTATTGTTGTAGTTATTATTGTTGTTGTCGTTGTTGGATAGGACAGAGAGAAATGGAGAGAGGAGGGGAAGACAGAGAGGAGGAGAGAAAGATAGACACCTGCAGACCTGCTTCACCGCCTGTGAAGCGACTCCCCTGCAGGTGGGGAGCCGGGGTTCGAACCGGGATCCTTATGCAGTAGGCTTTATAATATATCCATACTCTAAAGGCCTATATGCATGTCTATACTCCCTCTACATGCTTTTTTGACAAGTAATTACCAGATCACTGTAACACTATGCAATTATTGCTAGAGACAGTATGAGAAGATAGCTTCATTTTTAAAAAAAAATTATAATCTTTATTTGTTGGATAGAGACAGCCAGAAATTGAGATGAAGGAGGAGATAGAGATAGAAAGTGACAGAGACACCTGCAGCACTGATTTACCAATTGTGAAGCTTTCCCCTTGAAGATTAGGATCTGGAGCTTTACAAAGTGAGCTCACCTGGCCACAGAAAATAGCTTCTGTTCCTAATTTTAAGATTTACTACATGCATGATTTTGGTCTGGTCATATACATATATACTTACTTGTGTGCCATGCAGGCTTGTGGGAGTACTTTTAGGATAAAATTTTCCCTGTAGAGGTACTAGACTTGGTATCAGTAAGTATTATATATGTATCCTGTGACCTTCAAATCTTGATTCTTTACATCTTCATTTAATATTAGAACATTCATGATGAGTACTGTAGTCAAACTGACCTTTTGGGTTCTCAGATACAATGGAATATTTTCTGCTTTTAGGTCATTTTCTTCTCTTTAACTGGAATATTGTTTTGTTGAATTCTTTATTTTCCATGTTCAACTTGGTGGTCTTTGTTGATTTTCAAATATAAAAATGGACTTTTCATGTTATCATCTCATATTCTCATTTTGACTCGTGTATATAGCAATTGTTTATTGCAGAATATGATTAGCTTACTGTTTGTTTAATGTCTCTTTTCAAAATCACTATGAGAGAGAGGTCTTTTCTGTCTTCTTCAATGTTGTATTCCCTGTGCCACACAAAATGGTAGATGCCTATGCTTGTTAAATATTTATTAAATAGTGGGAATAATAAAGGAGGGAGGGAGAAGAGATGAAATGACTGTTGAGATTTAGACTCAATTCCCCTCCCACAGAGCAATTTCACTGATTATATAAGGAAACACCTTAGTATATAGTATACTCTCAATAATCTGACAACTTATATTATCTACTCTATTTTTTAGTATATCTGAAGACAAGAATCTCAAACCTTTCCCAGCATAACTATAATTTGATTAACACTAGTTTGTATTGTTGCATAGTTAGTTTGAGTGTGAGTGTGAGTTTGAGCCTACTCTACAATGGATGGGATCCTATTGAGGGTAAGTTCTGCCTAGCACATTAGCTGTATGGGTAGGGTCTGACCATCTGTGATTTTATCTTTTCATTTCTGTATTTATCCTAAATCAGTACAAGAAGGTTAGATTCAATATGTGACTGATGATGTATAAATTCACCACTTTACCTACTAAATGTTCATTTTAATGTACCATATGGACTTTATAATGATACAAGTATTGACATTTTTATTTTCTCAGAAGTTCTCATTGTAAATTCTCATTAAGCAGAAAAAATGAATAAGTGATATGAATTATAGTATAATATTAGAAATGCCATGGTTTTTATAACTTGGTTAATTTTATAGTGAAAAATATTCTGAAGAAGTTGGTTCTTATTTATATCAATTAACTTCAAGTGATACTGGTTTTGTCATATGTCATTTAA
The DNA here is from genome assembly GCF_950295315.1 of Erinaceus europaeus. Lineage (NCBI taxonomy): Eukaryota > Metazoa > Chordata > Mammalia > Eulipotyphla > Erinaceidae > Erinaceus > Erinaceus europaeus. The sequence continues at coordinate 64,180,876 of NC_080171.1, read as the reverse complement.
AGCTTCCATAAATTTGTCAAAGGTAGAAAGTGATGCTTTATGGTAATTAGTAAATAAAGAAAATTGCACCACATTTCATACCATTCTTTGTTTTCAGTGGCATGAATAATTTGATTTTTGTTAAGATATTTTATACATATAAAAGTTACTACATATCAGTAACTACTATTTATGTGATATTTTACAGATCCACATCATAATTCCATCCTATATAAACAACTTCTAGGTGCCAGATTTGTTTAGACTTAGGTCAAACCATGCCTACTATACCTATATCAAAAATGTATAAAATGCAATGGAAAACTACATAATTTATACTGCTAAGATCATAAGGATATTTAGAGACAATGTCACTTTAGGCAGGAGATAACCAAAGTCTTAGAAAATTCACCTTCCACATGTTCTTGTACTCTGCATTTAGGAAATTTAAAAAGTCAAAGGATGTGATTATAGAAATAAGTGTTAAGTGTTGATAAGCCTTTTTAATTGTTTATCATACAATTTCTTTTAAAATATATTACCTCAATAAACATAAGCAAGAGAGATTGTAGTTCCATTTCTCCTATAGGTTTTTTTTTTTTTTTTCAGTCAGGACACTGCTGAAAGGAGAAAGAACATGTTCTCAGCTGCTCATCCCACCATTAAATAACATACCTTTCAACTTATCCTGGAGAGCCTGTCAGATGAAATGAATAGCTGAAACCCTTCACTAAAGATTTTAAAATATTACCAGTATGGATTCAAATCACTGTTGTTGTCAGCAGATATTACAGTTGGCACTTTCCTCCTATAATGCTTTGTTTCATGTTTGAATCAACAGAAGGAAATAAATGCAAAAATAACATATCAAAAAGGTCAGAATTTTCATATTATATTATTATAGGACCTCCAATATTACTGGTCAATAATGCCATTGAAACTAAGAAGTATTTCTCTCCCAAATAAATAATTATTTTAAAGTAGCATTATTTAGAGGAATGAGATTACTTTAAGAGTTTTTTCACCTTTTTTCTCTTTGTAACAAGGTACATTAAAAATAAGCAGATGACAGTCTGAGGGTTGAGGATAAATGACAAAGGATTCATAGCAGGATCATATCACAAGATTGTGTAATTGATGTTTTTTGCTCTAAAAGCTTTTGGTTCAGCAGGATGTTTAATGCATTGCTGAAATTGCATTGAGGGGAAAAATGGAGTGAATCAAAATTACAGTATGATTAAAAAGTGGGTGCCTTCACTAGCACTGTTATTTTTAGTCATTATGATGGTTCTAATAATTAGCATTATTAAGATTGTACTGTTATATCTCTACATTTTCCAGTCTCTGAAATTTTCCTCAACATTTATGGAAATCCTATTTGTCAGATATATTCTAAAACCTGGAATAACTAAAATAAATACTTTTTCTAATCTCAGTTTTTTTCATGTAATGGGGAAATGCACAGGTAAAATACTAATTATGCACACGATTAGTATGGAAAATAACTGCTTATGAACCTTCCCCATTGAGTTGAGAACTAGGCATTTGAATGCTGGACCTTTCTCATGTTGTCTTGTGTGCTCTACCAGGTGCACTAGTGCCCTGTCCATAGTTAATTTGTTAATTTTCTTTCTTTCCTTCTTTCTTTTTTTTTCTTTTTTTCTTTCTTCCTTTCTTTCTTTTTTTTTTTTTTTTTCCACAAGGGTTATTACTGGGGCTTGGTACCAGCACTATGAATCACGGATCCCAGAGGCCGTTTTTTCTTTCCTTTTTGTTTCTTTTCTTTTTATTTCTAGTTGTTATTTTTACTTGACAGGACAGAGATGAATTGAGAAGGGAAGGGGAGATAGGGAGTGAGACAGGTAGACACCTGCAGACCTGTTTCACTGCTTGTGAAGCGTCTTCTTTGCAGGTGGGAGCAGAGGACTGAACCTAGATCCTTCAACATGGTGATATGTGCACTTAACCAGTTATGCCATTGCCCAGCCCCCATCATTAATTTTCAAAATAGGTTTTGTTTCAGTTTTCACATCTTGAAATTAAACTGGAGTCAAATTTTTCTCAATTGTTTGTTTTTACTAGTTTAACATATAACTTGATTATTTTTAGTTTCTCTTTCTTTTTCTTTGTTGTTTTTATTGTTGCAGCTAGGGCATCACTGCCTCAGGTCAACTGTTTCAGATATAAAGAAAAACATAGTGACTTGAGATGTTGTGCAGTGGTAGAGCACCAGAATCACAAACACAGGATCTTGAATTTTACCCCTGGCAGCACAAATGACAGAGTAATACTCTGGTGTTTATCTATTATCTATCTATCTATCTATCTATCTATCTATCTATCTATCTATCTATCTATCAATACTCTGGTGTTTATCTATTATCTATCTATCATCTACCTGTCTAATCTATCATCTATCTGTCGACATAGCTCTAATCTATCTTTTCAATATTTTATTTATTTATTTATTTATTTATTTATTAATGAGAAAGTTAGGAGGAGAGAGAGAAAGAAACAAACATCACTCTGGTACATGTGCTGCCAGGGATTGGACTCAGGACTTTATGCTTGCGATTTCAGTGCTTTATCCACTGTGTCATCTCCTGGACCACCCTATCTCTAATCTATCTATCATGACATAATAAAGAATAAATATTTGAGTGGTGCACCTGGTTAAGTGAACAATTTACAGTTTTTAAGGACCTGGGTTCAAACCTCCGGTCCCCACTTGTGGGGGGAAAGCTTCATGAATGGTGAGTAGGGCTACAGGTATTTCTCTCTCTGGCTTGCTCTCTCCCCACCTTTCCCCTCTTCCTCTCTCTCCATTCTCAATTTCTCTCTGTCTCTCTCCAACAGTAAATAAACAAATACATACATAAAATTTAAAAAAATGTTTGATTCTAATTATGATACACTATATATCTAAATATATTATTTAAAATATTTATTTTTATGAAGGGGGCACTGTTCAGTTCAGTGGTGTGGTGCTGTGGTCTGTCCTCTGCACTAATGCTAAGCTAGTTCCTGGAACTTTAATTATTGCTTAACTGCTATTTGTGATTCACTTAACTTTTATTTTAGAAAATAAGTGACATAAAAACTTAGTTTTAATTTTTCTCATACTTCTGGATTTTAAATTCTATCCAGTAATAACAAATTGTTTTTAAAGAAGGATACTTAAGTGTAAAAGCATGTAAGGGTTTATTGAGTCCCAGACATAAGGGCAAGGAGACATTACCCTAAGTTGCTAATTTTTCTTTTCTTTTTTTTTATTTGATAGAGAGAGCCAGAATTTGAGAGGGAGGGGGTGATAGAAAGGGAGAGAGACACCTGCAGCACAGCTTCATCACTTGTAAAGCTTTCCCCCTGCAGGTGAGGAGGGCCAGGTGCTGGAACCAGGTCCTTGCACATTGTAGCATGTGTGTTCAACCAGGTGCGCCACCACCCAGCCTCGCTAATTTTTCTGTGCAGCTTTCTAGTTTAGAGGTTTCGTGATTCCTACTAGTGGAATAGCTAGACCAACTACAGATAGCAAGAAAGAAAGATGCTACTGTGATGCCAGCCGGACTTCCCTGGACAGACGATCCCACCAATGTGTCCCAGAGTCCTGCTTCCCTAGAACCCCGCCTCACCAGGGAAAGAGAGAGACAGGCTAGGAATATGGATCCACCTGCCAATGTCCATGTCCAGCGGGGAAGCAATTACAGAAGCCAGACCTTCCACCTTCTGCACCCCATAATGATCCTGGGTCCATACTCCCAGAGGGATAAAGAATAGGAAAGCTATCAGGGGATGGGATGGGGGGAGTTCTGGTAGTGGGAATTGTGTGGAGTTGTACCTCTCTTAGCCTATGGTTTTTGTCAGTGTTTCCTTTTTATAATTAAAATTTTTTAAAAAAGAAAGTTATAAACCCTCTCCCAACATTTTACACTAAGTTGTGCTTTAAAAGTTGGGGATCAATGAATTAGACTATGACTAGACTTTGCAATATACCTCTAAACATTAATTTTCAGTTATTCATTTAAAAGATATATATATATTATTCAGATCTATAGAAATTATTCTTTGGTACCAGATTTTTTTTAAGTTCCTGGTTGCTCATTATACACTCCTGAGATTCTGTTTGCTCACTTTTTAGTGAAGAGTATCACCATATGGCTTGTAAGCTTCTCCCCACCCACTCTGAGCAGCTTTGCTCTGCTGTTGGCACATAAATTTCTATGCTTTGTCATGGCAAAAGCTAGGATAATTGTGGCGAAGCCCAAAGACTCAAGCTTCTCACATGATTATTAGTTCCACTTGAGGGTTAATGCTTCAAAGTGAGATTCTTTCTTACCTGGCAGCCTGATTAGCAAATGAGTTGGGCACTGTAATTAAGATTCAGATTTACTGCTTCTTTCAGACAGAGGTTCAATGGGATTGTAACATCTCTGGCCAATCATGCCATATTGCCCAACCTTACAACACAGCTTATTAGCTGCCCATCTGCTTTTATGGGTGGTTTTCTATCTCATCAAGCAGTTTGAGGGCATACTTCTTGTACTAGAACTGGCTAGAAAATAACTATGCATCCACTGTAACACAGCCCTATTGTTATTTACAATTTAGAAAAGATGAGCCAGGGTACTCTAGCCTCTATGCATAGACTAAGATACCATTTTAAAGCTGGAATATTATTTCCCTACACTTGATAAATGTTTACTGTCATGGTTCAATAAGAGACAAGCTACAGTCTGCTAGTTTTGGCAGTGTCTGCTTAGTGGGGGTGTTTAGCTTGTCCTCCCAAATTACAACTCCATTTATTTTATCCAGTTTCATTAATCTTCTGAGTACCTTTATGCCCAATGATATGGCTACTGGTAGTGTGAGTGGAGAATTAATTACCAGAAGATTCGAGCAATACATCTATGGGAGTTAGATCCCCAGATGATTGGGATGTCATTTTAATTAATACAGAGCAGACTTATAGTAGACTAGAGTTCTTTGAAAAAGGATAGTCTCTAGAGAAGAGCCATATAAGGGTTAGAAGGGGGCTATGTAGGATTCACTGAGAGAAGAGATTGAAATATAAACTTAAACATTGTACACTTCCTGGTAGACTATGTAAAACAATGGAACTATTTCTCCATTTTAATATGAAAGAAAATAGATTTCAGTTCCAAAGATATTTCCATATAGAAACACAAATTGCCAACTTAGTTATCTAGGGCATGGATAAAACTATTTCAATTAAAAAGAAACTGAGCTATGTTAACTTAGAAAAGTGCATTGAATCTGAAATTTCTTTTGTATTTCTCATTGCTGATGTGTAAAAATGTCATTTTGAGTCTCCTCATATTTTTACCCAAACCACCAATATGTCAAATATGTTAGAATCACTGAGATGTCAACAAATATAAGTTCTAACTTCAGAAGGAATATAACTATCGTTATCTTGAAAAAAAAAACTATTTGCTGTCTTACTTTACTTTGTAATGGTTCATATTTACTCATAATCTTACATTGTAACTTCAGTGATCCATTTCTAAAGGAAATTTTTGATCCCTAGAAAATTGTCTTTTTTTATTCCGAATGGACTCAATATCCTTGTCAGTCTGATTGATGATAATGATAATGATAGCTAATGTTTATGGTGCAGTTATGTGCAGAATCTTTTCCAAATAAGAGATCAAAGGGGGCTGGGCTAAGAATTTCATATAATCATCTTATATACTCCTCATGACAACTGTGTGACAGAGGTAATATGAAAGGGAAGCCAGGAGGTGGTATACCTGGTTAAGTGCACATTACAAAGCATGGAGACCTGGGAACAAGCTGCCAAGTCCACACCTGCAGGAGGAAAGCTTAGAGAGTTGTGAAACAGTGCTGCACATGGCTCTCTGTCTTTCTGTCCCTCTCTCTTTTTAAAAATGTTTTATTTATTTATTATTTGATAGAGACAGAGAACCATTGAGGGAGGAGGGGGGAGAGAGAGAGACACCTGCAGAACTACTTCACCACTTGCAAAACTTTCCACTGAAGATGGGGGCCAGGGGCCTGAATCTGAGTCCTTGTGCACTTTATTGTGATTGCTTAACCAGGTGTGCCACCACCTGACCCCCCCATCTCCCTCTTCCTCTCAATTTCTGGTTGTTTCTGTTCACCCAATTCTTCTTCTTCTTCTTCTTCTTCTTCTTCTTCTTCTTCTTCTTCTTCTTCTTCTTCTTCTTCTTCTTCTTCTTCTTCTTCTTCTTCTTCTTCTAGCATTTGCCCTTCAACCAATAATAAAGATAATTAAAAAAATTAAAAGGAAGTAGTATGCAGAAATTATTTATCAGTTACCAAAAGAAAAATTTGGGTTCCTAAACATTTCCATTTCTGGAATTCTGATCCCATGCATTTTTTATACCTTACTGTTGGACACTTTTTTTTTTGTCTGTTAATTTTTTTAAAGTAACTTAATGTTGATCCATAAAATTATAAGATAACAGGGGTGAGTAGTACTCAACATAGTACTCAGTGAGTATATGTCCCATAACTTTTTATCCAGTCCTGGATAAATTTCCTGAAGGAAATTTTGGTTGCTACCATATTTTGGCTATTGTGGAAAATGCAGCTATAAAGATGGGGTACATATATCCCTTCAGATTAGTGTATAGTTTTCTGAATTATTAGCTTAGAACATGCTCTAGCCTCTTGTATTAAGTTTCCATTTGTGTCTTTTTTTTTTTTTGATATATGTTTCCTGAAGACTTATAATGGATATATCCTGCTGCTTAATCTATTAATCAGGTACACTGGATCTTTTGACAGGTTAATTTAGGTCATTCACACTTAAAGTGATTATATGTGTTGTTTATTTACATCAATTGAAGTTTTTGTTTTGATATTGCTTTAAATTATTGATTTAATTTAATATAATTTTATTTTATTTTGTTTTATTTTGCCTCCAGGGTTATGGCTGAGTTTTGGTGCCTACACTACAAATCCACTGTTCCTGACAGCCATTTTTTCCATGTTCTTGTTGGATAGAACAGAGAGAAATTGAGAGAGAAGGGGAAGACAAAGAGGAGAGAAAGATAGACACCTGCAGACCTGCTTCACCGCTTGCAAAGTGATCCCCCCCCAACACACACAAAGGTGTGGAGCTGGGGGCTTGAGCCAGGATCGTTATGGGCCGGCCCCTAAGCTTCGAACTACCTATGCTTAATCTGGTATGCCACTGCTTGGTCCCCTAAATTGTTGATCCTTTGACCATTTGTTTTCTTTCTTTCTTTCTTTCTTTCTTTCTTTCTTTTTCTTTAAAGGTATATATTTTGTCCTAATTTATAGATACATGTGAACATATGCCCTATCTCATGGGACTGGTGTACATCTAGGTTTTGGGACTTTGTTAGGAATTCAACCATCTGAAATGGAATTAGAGAATCCTATGAAAGCAAAGGTCTCACCCAAGTAATGAGGCTGAAGGGTTGATATTCCACACCTGACATCTCTGGACACAGTCTGAAGTGAAGCATGCTAAGGTGGTACTCAATTGCATTGATTAAGTTGGGGTTGGGAGATGCAGTAGCATTTGGTATGAACTGAGAGAAGCATGCAGGAAAATGAGCTCCACTCTAGAGTTTACAGGACTAGGGGAGATATAGGCTTTATCGAGGAAGCAGGAAAGTTCTGCCATCTTGGGGTATAAGAAGACAATAGATAGTTATTGCTGTAATCACATTCTTTGACAATTGGGTTAACTTTGAAAAGTATCTTTGTTAGAATTTATGTCCTTTGATATTATTTGTATATAGCTGTGCCACCACTTGCTTCTTTTCTTCATGGTCTAAGCTTTTAAGGAGTCAACATATCAAATACTCAACCTATGGTCTGTGCATTAAAAAGTTTGAGACATTCAATCAATTTTTCCTCTCATATTAATTAAATTATGATTTATATGACTAAAAGTTAATAGGAGTGTACATAAACACCACTCCCACAACCAAAAGACTATGTCCCATTTTGGAAAAGACTAGTAGGTTTATTTTAGTTATATTCCAAGGAGCCCATGACTTTACTAATTTTTGCCACAGCCCGACAGGTAACATGCAAGTGGGCTAAAGGTATTGTCTGGGGAGATGGTTTCATAGTTGGAAAAAAAGACTAGAAAGATGCATCAGGGAAGAGAGTAACTCCCAAATGGGAAAGTCTATATTGTTAACTATAAACCCCATTGATTTGATCTGGGGCCCATATTTAGCACAGGAGCCTGTGTAAACTCTGCATCCCTGTAGGTCTGAGCTCACATTCTGTAGTCATAGCTAGGAACATTCTAGGCTGTACTCATTGCAGGACACTGCAGATGTTCCTCTAGTGGTAGAGTAGTATATTGATTCAACCTCCCTTTGGAGAATGGGGCAGTTCCTGCCAATGCTGGCCCACATTGAGGGCAAGGTCCTCTAGAGGCCCACAAGAGAGTCCACTATGTTGTTTATGATGAAGAGGACCAGTGGCAGTGGAGAGAGGGATTTGTTAGAGGTCTAGCCCCAACATGTCTATGTAGTAATCCCAGGATTCCATGACTAGGGTCCTGGATGATGGAGTGACTTGGTAGTGACTAAAAGGACCATTATTAAAGTATGCCAGTCGCTTGCCCTTATCCAGCTTTTATAGTCCTTACTTTTTCTGACAAGTTTAGCCTTAGAGTGATTGAGGGAAGTGAAATATGAAGTAGGTGAGGAGGGTATGTAGGCCTAAGTAGAAACTATTTGATTAAGTACTTGGTACTTAATAAAAAAAAAGTGTCTTTTTTTTTATTAAGTGCAGTTATTGAGTCACAAAGTGCAGTTATTGAGTCACTGCAAATTATCATGCACTTTTACATTAAGGTATGTATTTTCCATTTAACTTATGGATACGTGTGCACGTGTGTTCTATCTTATGGGTCCTGGTCTATGTCTAGGTTTTGTGCCTTTGTTAGGAAGTGCACCACCAGATATAGAATTGAGGAGTTTTATGAGCTAGAAATGATCTCACCAGAGTGCTGGATCAGAAGGGTTGACATTCCATGCCTGGTATCTCTGGACACAATCCGAAGTGAAATCTGTTGAGGTAGTACTGGTTGCAACAATTTGGTTGAACTCAGCAGATGCAGTATCAAATGGTATGGATCAAAAGAAGCATATAGGAAAACAAGCCACACTCCAAAAGTACTAGGATTAGTAGAAATATGGATTTTACAGAGAAATGAAGAAGGTTCCTGCTCTCTTAGAGTTTAAGAAGGCAATTGATATTTATTTTTATATCAGTTTTATTTTAATCAGTACTCTAGATTCCACATGAGTGCCACCATTCAACCAGTATTTGTGTTTTATCTCTTTATTTCACTAAGCAAAATCACACCCAATTCCACCCATTTTGTCCCAAAGGACAAAATACCTCTTTTTTTTTATTGCAGAGTAGTATTTAATGCAGTATATGTCCCATATTTTTTTTAAGCTAGTCATCAGTAGATTGGCATTTTGCTGCTTTCACTCTTTGGCCACTGTAAATAATGCAGCTAGGAACACAGGGGTACACATGTCCCTTCTAATTAGTTTAGTGTTTGTATGTCATTTTGATAAATAGCTATGAGTAGTATTGCTGGGTCATAAGATAATTACATTATTGTTTAAAGATCTTCATACAGTCTTCCAGTGGGGCTGTACCAGTTTGCATTCCCACCAGCAGTGTAGCAGACTCTTTCTCCACAAACTTCACTAACACCTGTCATTTCCTGTTTTACTAATGTAGGGAGTATGAGATGGAATCTCAGTGTAGTTTTAACTTGAATTTTCCTTATCATCTGTGATTTTGAGCATTATTTCATTTGTTTGTTAGTTCTTTGGATCTCTCTCCCTTTTTTTTTTTTTTTTCTTTCCCTCCAGGGTTATTGCTGGGCTCGGTGCCTGCACCATGAATCCACCGCTCCTGGAGACCATTTTTCCCCCTTTTGTTGCCCTTGTTGTTGTAGCCTCGTTGTGGTTATTATTATTGCCATTGTTGACGCTATTCGTTGTTGGATAGGACAGAGAGAAATGGAGAGAGGAGGGGAAGACAGAGGGGGGGGGAGAAAGGTAGACACCTGCAGACCTGCTTCACCGCCTGTGAAGCGACTCCCCTGCAGGTGGGGAGCCGGGATCCTTACGCCGGTCCTTGCGCTTTGCGCCACATGCGCTTAACCCACTGCGCCACCGCCCGACCCCCTCTTTGGATCTCTCATTTGGAGAAGATTCTGCCCATGTCTACCACCCATTTTTCGATGGGGTTGTTTGATTTTTTTTATTGTGTAATGGTGAGTTCTTTTCTTATATTTTGGCTATTAGCCCTTTATCTGATGTATGGCATGTAAAGATTTCCTTTCACTTTGTTGAGAGTCTGTTTCAGTGATAATTCATTTTGTTTACAGAAGCTTTTCAGTTTGATGAGGTTTCATTGGTTTATTTATTTTCTTGTTGTCCTTGCAATTGGACTTAAAATGTCAAAGATGTTTTTAAAGCTTACATTGAAAAGAGTTCTGTTAATGTTTTTTCTGTTTGCCTTATTTCTAGCCTAGTCTCCAAATCTCTGATTCATATGGAGTTAACATTTGTACATGGTGAAAAGAAGTGGTCCAGTTGAACTCTTCTGCACATTTCAACCCAATTTTTCCAACACCATTTTTTAACAGACACTCCTTTCTTTATTTTACTTTTTTGGCTCCCTTAAAATTTCCAGACTATTTTTACCTCTACCACCCCTAAAATATTTGGTTCTGAGTCTCAAATCACTAAACTATACTGTGTCTCATCATTGCAACCTTTGTCATTCCTTTTCATTCCATGAATAAGACTTAGCTTACTGCAGCTCTGTAACAATATTCTCATGACAACTTTTAGTGATGCTATAAGTGAGTGAACTGTTTCTTGATAGGCTTGGCAGCTGCTTAACTACTCAGCTACTTAAGCATCTCTCTGTCAATGTCTTTGCCCTCCATAATGCTATACACACATAGTTCATTGCCATGTGATGAATGTTGTTATTATCAGTATATTCAGTCTTTTCATATCCTCAGTTTTATGTATTTCTGTAACTACAATAGAGAACTCTTCCTTCCACATAACTTTAATGACATTTTGATACCTGATTGTCCTATAGCTTGCTGACCAAATCAGCATTTTCTACACTACCATATTTTCTATATTTCACTTATACCCAGCTCAAAATTAATATTCAGCCATAGTTAGTTATTTTGCATGCCCTTACTTGCTTGTTTTATCTCTTGCTATATTTGAACAATACAAATATTAATCTTAATTAAAGTTACCTCTCAATCTGGATGTGCCTGCAATTATGCAACAGAACATGGTTATAGAAGTAAACATAGGGAGTCTGGCAGTAGCACAGCGGGTTAAGCGCAGGTGCCGCAAAGCACAAGGACCGGCATAAGGATCCTGGTTCGAACCCAGGCTCCCCACCTGCAGGGGAGTCGCTTCACAGGCGGTGAAGCAGGTCTGCAGGTGTCTATCTTTCTCTCCTCCTCTCTGTCTTCCCCTCCTCTCTCCATTTCTCTCTGTCTTATCCAACAACAATGACATCAATAATTACAATAATAAAAAATTTTTAAAAAGAAGTAAACATAAAACTGTGTTTAAATTGACTGATCCAGGTTATATTTGTAGCTATTAATCTCAAGTAAATTAACTGACTCAACATTCTTTGAGATTTATATTTCATGCTTTATTCCTCTCTTTAAGCTAATAATAACTCATGCATGCACAAACTATTGTATTTACTGGTAATTGTACAACATTAATCCCCAATAAAATAAAAATGTAAATAAATGTCTTTGACACTTGTTTTAATGAGAAAAATAGATGCAAATACAAGAAACACTCCATCGGCTCCTATGATTATATCTACATGCCAGAAAGTTGTAATGCTCTATAAGTTGACTTCTCTATTGATGCTGTGGGTGAACTCTTTAGTAATAGCTAGAAATAGGTCTGTATCCCATCCCTTCTCGTGAAAGTTTGTTTGCTTTTCTGAGGGGTAAGGAGGTTAATGATGAGGTTTTGAGGATGAGGCCTGTTTTTTCCTTTGCTTGTAGACAACTGGCCAAATACTTCTTAGTTCTTAGATTATGGAGATCACTGTTCCTTAAACTTTAATATGCAGATGAATTTCCAGGGGATCCTACTGAAATGCAGATTCTGGTTAACTGGTCTAAGAGAAGAAATTTCTGCTTTTTAAATAAGCTCTCAAATGGTCTATAGTACTAATCCCAGAAATTTACTTTGAATAGAAAAGATACAGAATACTTCATTAGAGTGATTTGTAACCTCAGCTGTTCCCATGTGTCATATTTCTTCTCTCAGTAATTTTGGCTAATAAATGAATGGGAGGATTCTGGTTTGTGGGTGCTTCTTTTGGACTTTCTCCTTGTCTATGTATAGAAAGAAATCTTGGGCAAAGGGTAGATTGCATAATCGTCATGCAAAGAGACTCTCATGCCTGAGGCTCCAAAGATCCAGGTTCAATTCCTCATACCACCATAAGCCAGAGCTGAGCAGTGTTCTGGTGAAATGAAAGAAAAGAAAAGAAAGAAGGAAGGAAGGAAGGAAGGAAGGAAGGAAGGAAGGAAGGAAGGAAGGAAGGAAGGAAGGAAGGAAGGAATAAATCTTAAAACATACGATATCAGGGAGTCGGGTGGTAGCACAGCGGGTTAAGCGCACGTGGCACAAAGCGCAAGGACCAGAGGAAGAATCCTGGTTCCAGCCCCAGGTTCCCCACCTGCAGGGGAGTCACTTCACAAGCAGTGAAGCAGATCTACAGGTGTCTACCTTTCTCTCCCTGTCTCTGTCTTCCCTTCCTCTCTCCATTTCTCTCTGTCCTATCCAACAACGATCACATCAAGAACAACAATAATAACTACAACAGTAAAACAAAAAGGCAACAAAAAGGAAAATAAATAAATTAAAAAAAAACAACATGATATCAGGGGTGGGCCAGTCTGTGGCTCACCTCATTAAGCACACATAATACTATGCACAAGTACCTGCCTATGGACCCATGCAAGGACCTGGGTTCGAACCCTTGCTCCCCAACTACAGTGAGGACACTTCACAAGTGGGGAAGCAAGTCTGCAAATCTCTCTCTGTCTCTCTTCCTATTTCCCCACCCCTTCTCAATTTTTCTCTGACCTATCAGAAAGGCCACCAGGAGAGGTGGATTAATAGCACCAACACTAAGCACCAGCAATAATCCTGGAGGCAAAATTAATTAATTAATTAAAAAGACAAGAAACATGATATATATGATTAAGATAATATGTAACTGGATTGTAATATAAGAATGCAACATAGTAAGGCTTAAGGAATAGATGATAATGGAAAAGTCACAAATTTTCTAGGAGTAAAATAACACTCCATAAAAATAGAGGTAGGGAGTGAGTGAAAGAAAATTAGAGATTAGACAACCCTTGGAAAATATTTAAATGCATAAGTATCTAAATTCAATTAAAGAATGAGATTAAAAAATCAAAGATTTGGTCTACTAAAGAGATTTTATTTTTATGAAAGTGACAGCAGACCACTTCTGTGTAATATGCAGTATTGTGATTCAGCCTGGCACCTCACACATGCATGTCCTGTGCTCTACATGCTGATATGCTTCCCCAGATAATTTTATTAGTGGATTTTTAATAACCCTGCTTCCTTGTGTATCCACAATAAAACAAGTGACTGAATTACATATAACCCAAATTGCTCAAAAGTGAAAACCACCGTGTGTGGTTTGTGATTTTATTTGTTCTGATGCATTTAGTGGTAACATTTTGTTTCTTCCAAATGCTTTTTTTTTTACAAACTCTTTTGTTCCAAGACAACATTACTGTCATTAATGAAGTAAAAGTCTTATATTCCTGCTTTTGCAAAGATAATTAATGAGTCTCAATATATGCTAGGTGGGCATTCATCCAGCATTCACTTGCCAAATAGTTTATTATTAGAAGTTTATGGTTTTATACAAATGTCTAGCATGAGAGTAATGACTGAACAGAATATAACTTTATCTTGCACTTTTCATAAGCACTACAGGTATGCACCTGCTATGGAGATAATTCTCTTTAAGTCATTTGATGAATGTTCAAACATTTTGGATGGTGTAGTTGTTTATTTTAAAAAGGTTGTATTCAAATAAGAGATTAGACACTACAGAATTGTATGCAACTTTTATGCTAGGGCAATTAGCTTTAGAATCCAATAAATACCAACACCATAACATGAAGCTTACTTGGGTATGAACTACCTAAATGAAGTCTAACAGTGTAGTTCTTTAATCATCTTTTTCAATTTTGTGCACATACATCATCAGAAACTGTAACATTTTTGTAGCTGCAAGTAAATAGCATGTTTATAATGATGTGTCTTTGTTTTTGGAGATATCAGAGTGATTCATCACTAACTTTCAACTGATTTAATTCAATTTATAAGTCCTTTGATTATTAGCTTATCTGATAATTACTTTTGCTTAGGGATATATGGTAAAAATGAAAAAAATTACCAGTGTGTACTCCCTATATTTTTATTTATAGAAAACTGAATACTATCTCTCATGCTTTTGTTTCCTGTCTTTTATTTATTTAATTATTTAAGAAAGGAAACGCTAACAAAACCGTAGGATAGGAGGGGTACAACTCCACACAATTCCCACTACCTGATCTCCATATCCCATCCCATCCCCTGAAAGCTTTCCCATTCTCTATCCCTCTAGGAGTATGGATCCAGGGTCTTTGTGGGTTGCAGAAGGTAGAAGGTCTGGCTTCTGTAATTGCTTCCACACTGAACATGGGTGTTGACTGGTCAATCCATACTCCCAGTATGCCTCTCTCTTTCCTTAGTAAGGTGGGTCTCTGGGGAAGTGGAGCTCCAGGACACATTGGTGAGGTCATAGGTCCAGGGAAGTCTGGTTGGCATCCTGCTGGCCTCTGGAACATGGTGGCTGAAAAGAGTGTTAACATACAAAGTCAAACAAATTGTTTCAACCCAGTTTTCCTAGTTTTATTAAAGAGAGCCTCCTTCTTCCATGTAATATTTTGGGATCCCTTATCAAAGATTAGATGTCCATATGTGTGGGGGTTTATTTCTGGGCTTTCAGTTGTTTCCACTGGTCTGTTTGCCTATTTTTGTTCCAGTACCAGGCTGTGTTGATGATGATGGCTTTATAATATAGTTTGAGATCTGGGAGTGTGTTGCCTCCATTTCTGTTTCTTTTCCTCAAGATAGTTTTGGAAATTCTAGGGGTTTCTGTTTCCAGATAACTGATTGTAGTTTTTGTTCTGTTCTCTTAAAGAAGCTTGGTGGAACTTTGATGGGTATCACATTAAATTTGTATATGGATCTGGGGAGAATATTCATTTTGATAATATTTATTCTTCTAATCCATGAGCATGGGATGTCTTTCCATTTCTTGGTATCAGTTTCTATTTCCTTGAGTAGTGACTCATAGTTTTAAGTATACAAGTCTTTCACTTCTTTGGTCAGCTTTATTCCTAGGTATTTTATTGATTTTGCTGCAACAGTGAATGGGAGTAATATCTAGATGTCTTCTTCTTCAGATTTAGTGTTTGCATAAAGAAATGCCACTGATTTTTATACATTGATTTTGTAGCTTGACACCTTGTTATATTGCCTAATAACTTCCAGTAGTTTTCTGCTGGATTCTTTAGGTTTTTCTCTGTATACTATTGTATCATCTGCAAATAGTGAGAGCTTGAATTCTTCCCTTCCAATCTGTATTCCTTTGATTTCGTTATCTTGCCTGATTGCTATGGCAAGAACTTCCAATACTATGTTGAAGAGTAATGGTGATAATGGACAGCCTTGTACATTACCCAATCTGAGTGGGAATGCTTTCAGCTTCTGTCCGTTGAGTATGATGTTGGCTGAAGGTTTGCTATATATGGAAGGGAACATACCAACATTCCACTATCTTCAGAAATTTCCCATCTATTCCCATTTTTTTGTAGAGTTTTGAGCATGAATTGGGTGTTGGATTTTGTCAAAGGCTTTCTCTGCATCTATTGAGATAATCATGTGGTTTTTTCTTTGCTTTTATTGATGTGGTGAATGACATTGATTGACTTACATATGTTGAACCAGCTTTGCATTCCTGGGATAAATCCCACGTGGTCGTGATGAACAATCTTTTTCATATATTGCTGTATCCGGTTGGCCAGGGTCTTGTTTAATATTTTGGCATCTATGTTTATCAGAGATATTGGTCGGTAGTTTTCCTTTTTGTTGTGTCCCTATCTGCTTTTGGTATCAGGGTGATGTTGGCTTCATAGAAGGTGGAATGGAGTGTTCCAGTTTCTTCAATCATGTGGAAGAGCTCTAGTACAGAAGTATAGGTATGAACTCTTTCCTGAAGGTTTTGTAGTGTTTGTTTGTGAAGCCATCTGGTCTAGGACTTTTGTTGTTGGAGAGATTCTTAATAATTGCTTTGATTTCTTTGTGATTTGGTGCATTTAAGTTTTGTAATTCTTCTTGGTTCATTTTTGGAAAGGCATATGTTTCTTGGAATACTTCCATTTCTTCCAGATTCTCTAGCATGTTGGTGTATAGTTCTTTATAGAAGTTTCACATGATTTTCTGGATTTCTGTGGTGTCAGTTGTGATATCTCCTCCATTGTTTACAATTCTATTAATTTGAGTATTCTTCCTTTTTTGTTTAGTGAGTCTGGCTGGGGTTTGTCAGTCTTGTTTAATTTTTCAAAGAACCAACATTTGACTTCATTGATCTTTTGCATGGTTCTCTTATTTTCGATGTTGTTTATTTCTGCCCTAATTTTAGTGATTTATGTCCTTCTGGTTGCTTTAGGGTTCCTTTGTTCCTCTTCCTCTAAGTCCTTGAGGTGTGCAGTAAGGTCATTCATTTGAGCTTTTTCTTCTTGTTTAATATGTTATTGTATATGAGTTTCTCTCTGAATACTGCTTTAGCTGTGTCCCAAATATTTTGATAGCTTGTATCTTCATTTTCATTTGTTTCCAGAAACATTTGAATTTCTTGCTTGCGTGTATCTCTGACCCAGTGGTTCTTAAGCAGAATGTTGTTTAGTTTCCAAATTCTGTGACTTTTAATAATTTTCTGTTTGTTGTTAAATGTTAGTTTTACTCCACTATGGTCTGAGAAGATACTTGGGATGATTTCAGTGCTCTTGAACTTGTTGATGCTGTCTTAATGGCCTAACATATGGTCTATCCTTGAATATGTGTTGTGTGGATTTGATAAGTATGTGCATTCCAGTTTTTTGGGGTGACGGACTCTGAAAATGTCCAAGAGGTTTAGTCTGTTCATCTCTTCATTTAATTGTCTCATTTCTTTGTTGATCATCTGCTTTGTTGATCTGTCTAAGTGTGAGAGTGGGGTGTTAAAGTCTTCCACAGTTATTGTATTACTATTGATGTACTTTTGAAGTTCTTTCAGTAGGTGCTTGATGTATTTAGAGGGGCCCTCATTGGGTGCATAGATATTAATAATTGTTAAATCTTCCTGGCTGATAGATCCTCTAATCATTATGTAATTGCCTTCCCTATCTTTTATCACTTTATTTAATTTAAAATCTATTGTGTCAGAGGTGAGAATGGCTGTTCCTGCCCTTTTTTGTGGCTCATTAGCCTGTATGATAGTTTTCCATCTTTTCACTTTAAGTCTGTGTTTACTTGTTGGGTCAGATGGGATTCTTGCAAGCAGCATATGGTTGGATTATGTTTCTCATCCATCCTCCCACTCTGAGCCTTTTGATGGGTGAGTTTAAGCCACTGACATTTATTGATATTATGGATTTAATGTATTGGAGTGCCATTATACAACAATTTTGTATTTGCTCTGATATATTGCAAGTATTATAGTGATGTTCTTGTTTTTAAGTGGTCTTTTAGAACATTTTTAAGACAGGCTGGATTATGGTTGCCTCCTTTAACTGTTGTTTGTCTAAGAAGGTTTTGATCCCTCCATCTAGTTTGAATAAAAGTCTAGCAGGATATATTATCCTTGGTTGAAACCCTTTTTCATTCAGGGCTCGATGGATATCTTGCCATTCTCTTCTGGATTTTTGAGTTTGAGTGGAGAAGTCTGCAGATAACCTTATGGGTTTTCCCTTGTATGTGACTTTTTGTTTTTCTCTTGCAGCCTTTAGGATCCTTTCTTTATCCTTCTTTTCATTGTGACTATAATGTGTCTTGGTGTTTTCAGGACTGGATTGATTCTTTTTGGGACTCTCTCGGCCTCTTGAATCTTAATGTCCTTTCTGTTGTTCAAATATGGAAAATTTTCTTCTATAAATTCCTCTAGAATATTTGCTTCCCCTTCCTCTCTTTCTTCCTCTGGAAGGCCAATTATACAAATGTTACTTCTTTTGAGATCATCCCATACGTCTCTATTGTTGTCTTCAGTGTCTCTCAATATATTTTAGAGCTCTTTTACCTCTTTCTTAGTTTTTTCAACCTCATCCTTGCCTGGCTATTTCTGTTTTCTGCTTCTTTCTTCAGTTCAGCTATTTCATCTTTCGTTCGAGGTAGCTAGTATTTTTCTTGAATGTCTCATCTGTTGTTTCCCTAGTTCTGCTAGCCCTTACCTCTAAAGTTGTTTTCATTTCTGTGATTAATAACTTTATTATTGCTTGCATACTTTTTTTTTATCTATGGTTACTTCTGACTTATTTGTAGTTTCTTCTGGGCTCTTGTCTTCATTCATTGTAGTAGCAGTTTTGTTTGCTCTTGGTTTAACTATTTTTTTTTATTGATATGTTTTTTATTTTTATTTTCTGTTGTTCCTCAGTTGTTGTATTTTGAATACCTGCCACACTATACTAAATTTCTTTGTGAAAATGTAATTACAAATGTAATCCCCAACCTCAGAAAGTACAATAGTAACTGAAGTAAGGATTGAAGCAGTTTATCCAATACCAGTTAGCCAAAGAATGTCTCAAGTCCAAGAAACAATAGCAAACAAATCCAGATGAAAAAGAAAGACAATGGGGAAAAAAGGGATAGCAAGAATAGACAATTATGCAAATCTACTGTCCACTGTAAATTCTAGGGGTAGCAAGAGGAGAAAGGGAAGTAGAGCAGACACACACACACACAGAGTCCACTCTGAGTCAGATATATTCCCCAAAATAATTCACAAATGAGTATTAGTGAATTCAGAAAGCAGAAGCAGGAGGAAGGAAAAGGAAGACAAGAATGAGAAAGAAAAAAAAGAAAAAAGAAAACTAAAAAACTGTAAAAAAAGAGCAGTGAAAGGAGTTTTTTAATTTTATTTATTTATTTATTTATTTATTTATTAGCTAGGAGGATGTAGAAGGGGGAGAGTGGATAGAGGAGATAGGAAGTGTTAAACAAGTTCCTCTCACAATGGATAAGAACCTAGTCACCTAGCAATGGAAAATACACTAAGATTTCATTTTGGTCAATCTGAAGAAGGGGGTAAAGGGACATGCTATATATAATAGTAATAATAAAATAGAACAGGAAAACTCTAACAGTTGGTCTGCAGCTTGGAAGGCTCCTGATTGGCTCATACACCCTAATCAGAGGCAGCCAATTTTTAAAAAGGCAAAATAAAGCGTAAAAAAAAAAAAAAAAAAAAACCCTCTGGGAAGTCTTTCCCAGGTAGAGTGAGGCTCTGCTTAGTCAGATATTTGTAGCTCCAATTGGGCCTAAGCCACTTATACAGAAAAAAAAAAAAAACAAACAAAGGGATTCAGAAAGGAACAGGATTGGAATGACACCCCTGGTGAACCAGGAATCTTGGTAAAGAAAAAGACTCAGTGGGAGGCCTGCTAGTAGCAGCTCTCCAGCCCCCAGGTCTGGTTATGGGTGGGAGGGAGAGGAGTGTGCTTTGGAAATAATAAATTATTTTCCTATCTTTTTTCTCAGTTTTCTAACGCAAATTGAGCTATAGTCACTTCCTTGGTGTCACACTTAGAAACCCTTGTTCCCACTCCTGCTGAAGGCCAGGTATCCTACTGTTTCCAGCAGTTATTATCAGAGCTCATGCCAGTAGCTGTTTCCAAGTTGCCATCTTGGCTCCGCCTATTTCCTGTCTTTTTATCCTGACCCATAGACCTGTTTATTATAGCTTGAAGCAATTCCTTAAATGAATCTATGTTTACATCATGGTATAAGCAATAAAGTATACTTGTTGAATTATTTATTTCTTCATTTATTTTGGACTTCTGTTTTGTGTTTATTCTGTCTCATTATTTTTAAAAAATATTTATTTATTTCTATTTTGTTGCCCTTGTTTTTATTGTTGTAGTAGTTATTATGGTTGATGTAATCGTTATTGGATAGGACAGAAAGAAATGGAGAGAGATGGGGAAGACAGAGATGGGGAGAGAAAGATAGACACCTGCTGACCTGCTTCACCGCATTTGAATTGACTCCCCTGCATGTGGAGAGCCAGGGGCTCGAATCGGGATCCTTATACCAGTCATTGCGTTTCGCACCACATGTGCTTAACCCGCTACACTACCACCCAACTCCCACATGTCTCCTTATTCTTTATCCATTGTGCTCTTATTGACTGTCTCATTATTATGTGGACTATCTTTTTCATTTCCCTCCATAAATTTAAGTTTATCTTTTTAAAATTTATCGTCAAGACCTGTACTTGCATTCTAGTGGTGATTCCCTTGGTAGAGTGCATACATTACAGTGTGTATTGACCTGGCTGGCTTCAAGCCCCCAGCCCCAACCTGGAGAATAGGAGCTTCACAATCCTTAATGCTGCAGGAGTGTCCTATTCTGTCTTGCTCTGTTTTACTTCCTCTCTAGCTCTCTATCAAAAAGAAATAAAACAAGTGTGACTGTCAGGACTTAGGGAGCTGTATAGGCACCTAGGTTGTTAAAGTTCGGACTGGCTTCAGCAGGCCGGGCTGGCTTTGCGGCGGTAGACTGAGACGACCAGAGACTCGGGGACACATGGCTGGGCTGAGAAGCTGCAATTTAATCTTTATTCATGAGTGGGCAAATCACCACACCATGTGCTTCCCAATCATTCTTCCTCCACCACTGCTGCTGGGACTCTGGATGTCCTTAGCATACTGGGCGGGGAGAAAGAGGGGTAGAAACTAGCAAGGGCCAAACCAATTCTCTCAGAGTTGGGGGGAAGGGGGACAAACCAATATGAAACGTAGCAACACACCTACTCCCATCAACAAAACTGGTGGCAACAACAACAACAAAGACATGTACTCCAAGAATAATCCTCATCTCTCTACAAACATCCATGGAATGGAAAGCTAGGAAATTAGGTAAGTTTGGACAACAGAATCAGTCATGAAAATTGGGGTCCTTAGTTATTTAGGTAATCATTTCCTCTAAATAAAGAGAAGTTATATTGTTTAATCTCCTTTAGCTAAAATATCCATAGTCATTTCATTATTTGACTTAATTTTTATAGAATATTTTGATTTTTATAGAATAGTTTCCCCAGTGGGGAAATAGGAATCCAATATACACTGGTAACATGTGGCAGTAAGAGGATGTTGATTGGTAGTTTCTATTTATCAAATTAATAACACAGATATTAACCATCTGTCTTCCCTCACCTGAAAACAGTGTGCTTGTATCAGATAATTCCAATTAAGAACATATAGGGTATTATCTCCTTTCTAACCAAGTCTAATATTGTAATCACCAAGAAAAATATTCAAGACTGGGCTATAGAGAATGTTTATGACTATGGTGCATACCTTATAATATGTGCAATTCATGTGTGAGCTCTGAAACCATGGAGGTGCTATGGTATGAAAGGAAATTCCATTGCTATGATGCTTCTTCCTTTCTGTGTTTCTATCTGAAAGAAGAAGAAAAAAAAAGCCTGAAAGCTGTGAAATAGCACACATACTGGTCCAGGCCTCACTACACACACACGCATGCATGTGTGCATGTGCACTATAAGGTAGTGATATTGTAAATCTGTGGATATGTATTCTAAATTCAATTAAAGTTTAAAGTAAATACTATTTAAAATTGTAAATACGTTTGTTAGGTTAGGCATAGGGTATGTAGCTTATGTTTGGATTTTGTAAGCAAAGGTTTTCTTAAATTTTTTATAAGTGTTTTATAATTATTTTCCCTTTTGTTGCGTTTTTTATTGTTGTTGTCATTACTATTGTTGTTATTGATGTCATCATTGTTAGGACAGAGAGAAATGGAGAGAGAAGGGGAAGACAGAGGGGAAGAGAAAGAGAGACACCTGCAGACCTGCTTCACTGCTTGTGAAGTGATGCCCCTGCAGGTCGGGAGCCTGGGGCTCGAACAGGGATCCTTATACCAGTCATTGCATTTTGTGCCACGTGCACTTAACCTGCTGCGCTACTGCCTGACTCCCAAGAAAAAGTTTTTATTGGTATATGCTAGAATATCTAAATTAGGAAAAAAAATGCCTCATCTTAAATGTGTTTCTGTTAATGAGTACAATTCTACATTGAATGTTAATAAAACACTATTTTACTGTTCTGGTTTAGTTGCAAGTACCAAAAAAATCTAATCCCTGTTAGCCCTCTACATTTATAAGATGATAATCCAGTAAATACTTCAATGATTGTTAATCTAGATTACTTTTTATCATCTGAGTATCAGAGAAAATATCAGAGCAAAGTTCTTAACAATAACAATTATTTTTTTTAGAAATATGTAGTAAAATTTATTGACATGAGCTATATTCTCACTGGCACTGTTCAGTGTAAAATAGTCATATGCATTACTTTTAACCACACACAAGGAGGTTTAATTACCAATTCTGTAATGAAATTTAATTGTAAAATAGTTTCACTTGAATGATAATTATATTATGGTAAGATTCAGTCAGAAAGAAATTGCTATCTTTGTAGTTTGAAATCTTTTAGTTTTATCTTAATTTCCTTCCACTTCTCATTCCATGCTAGATTGCTCATAAGGCTTCAGAAATAGTTCATCAAGTCTAAATTGCAATTTATAATTTAATTCATAATTTACCTGAAATACTCTGGTTAGTGAATCTAGATATTATTTCAAATATTTGTTAAGTATTGGAGAGTATGGTTTTGTTGTAGTGTCAAAGGAAACCTGTTCTAAAGAATCAAGCATACATATGTTGCTACAATGCACATGTAATGCAAATAGAGGGTTTAATTTAGTTCTCCATTGGCAATGATGCATTTGTAGAAATAACCTCACTGAAAAAGAAAACAATAATAGTACCAGTTTATCCACCATTTCTTAAGTGCAAGATTAAGGGATTCTTATGATGTTAGTAATAATAATTATAAAACAGTGTGAATATGAAGCAAGTTACTGTGTTTGTGTGAACTGCCAGATAAAAGGCATATTGTTTTCTTCTTACAGTTAGGATGTAAGCCATTTGCAGATTAATTTGTCAGTTCAGTTATTCTGACATAAATGTTTTGTTATAGGGTAGTCATGACAGTTTTACAGTTTGAAAAACTAAGTTTTATCTGACTTCTTCATTTAGCACATATATAAATTATTCCACCTGACGACATAGGATATATTTTTTCCCAGATAACCATTCTACTAAAGTAAATCTGAGGTGTTTTTTTTTCTCCTCAAAGATATCCCCCTCTTTTTTTTAATATTATATATCATCAAATGTAATTTAAGTAGCACACATTACATGATGCCTTTTAGTGTAGTTCACATTATTTCCTCAGTCTAAAGGTATCTGGCACTAATTTAATTGCCATTCTGGCTGACATTGAATTACTTTCATCTTGTGTTAATATTCAGTTATTCTCTGAGAACAATTAGAATAATAATAGGGAATTTTGGTAGTTATATTTTGTATGTTTACTTTAACATTTTTACTTTCACCAGTGTCATATATATATATATATATATATATATATATATATATATATATATAATTCTTATATAAATAACCCTAAAATGTTAAGATTTGGGGTGTCTGTCATGTTGACAAGGAAATTGTCATCTAGTTGAAATTAACACAAGATAAAAAAACTAGTAAGTAGGCATACTAGGATTCAAAATAACTACTATTAAACACCAAAGTCTATTATCGTCATTGCACTGTAACTTCTGTCTACATTCCCCAGAATGTAGCTTCCCCAGAACCCCACCCAACTAGGGAAAGAGAGATGCAGGCTGGGAGTATGGATTGACCTGTCAATGCCCATGTTCAGTGGGGAAGCAATTACAGAAGTCAGACCTTCCACCTTCTACATTCCACAATGGCCCTGGGTCCATACTCTCAGAGGGTTAAAGAATAGGAAAGCTACCAGGGGAGGAGATGGGATATGGAGTTCTAGTGATGGGAATTGTGTGGAGTTGTACCCCTCTTATCCTATTATTTTTGTCAGTGTTTCCTTTTTTTAAAAAATTTTTTATATTATCTTTATTCGATAGAGATAGTCAGAAATGGAGAGGGGAGAGAGAGATAGAGAGACACCTGAAATCCTGCTTTACCACTCATGAAGCTTTCCCACTGCAGGTGGGGACCGGGGTCTCGAACCAGTGTCCTTGGGGACTGTAACGTGTGCACTCAACCAGGTACACTACCACCTGGCCCCAGTGTTTCCTTTTTATAAATAAAAATAAATTATTTGATCCTTGGTACCTATCCAATATTTATTTATACTATTCAAGATATAACATGTTTTATAAACAATAGATACTTGATAAATTTGTATGGAATAAATTAGCAAACATTGGTCTCTCCTTTTGAGAATCAGGTAGTAGAAATTCTCTCTGCAAAGTCACAGGGTGAAAAGAATTTTTTTTTCCAAAGAATAATTCATTCTTTTTCACATTAGTTTTGTATATAATTCCCAGGCTATCTGGAATGATCTTCTTTTTTTCAATCTTGTGAAATCTCACATGTCCCTTTCTTTTCTTTTTATTTATAAAAAATATGGGAGATGATCTTTACGTGTCATACACCAGACAAGAATTTAATAAACAAAGTATATAAAGAGCTTGCTAAACTCAACAACAAGAAAACAAATGACCCCATCCAAAAATGGGGAGAGGACTTAGACAGAATATTCACCACAGAAGAGATCCAAAAGCCCGAGAAACACATGAAAAAATGCTCCAAGTCTTTGAATGTCAGAGAAATGCAAATAAAGACAACAATGAGATACCACTTCACTCCTGTGAGATGGCCATATATCAGAAAAGGTAGCAGCAACAAATGCTAGAGAGGTTGTGGGGTCAAAGGAACCCTCCTGCACTGCTGGTAGGAATGTAAATTGGTCCAACTACTGTGGAGAGCAGTCTGGAGAACACTCAGAAGGCGAGAAATGGACCTACCCTATGATCCTGCAATTCTCTCCCTCCTGGATATATCCTAAGGAACCCAACACACCCATCCAAAAAGATTTGTGTATACCTGTGTTCTTAGCAGTACAATTTGCAATAGCCAAGACCTGGAATCAACCCAGGTGTCCAACAACAGATGAGTAGCTGAGCAAGTTGTGGTATATATACACAATGGCATACTACTCAGCTATTAAAAACAGTGACTTCCCTGTTTTCAGCCGATCTTGGATGGACCTTGAAAAATTCATGTTGGGAGTTGGGCGGTAGCGCAGCAGGTTAAGCGCAGGTGGCGCAAAGCACAAGGACCGGCGTTAGGATCCTGGTTCAAGCCCCCGGCTCCCCACCTGCAGGGGGCTCACTTCACAGGCGGTGAAGCAGGTCTGCAGGTGTCTGTCTTTCTCTCCCCCTCTGTCTTCCCCTCCTCTCTCCATTTCTCTCTGTCCTATCCAACAATGACGACATCAATAACAACAATAATAACTACAACAATGAAACAAGAAGGGCACCAAAAAGGGAATAAATAAATAAATGCTTAAAAAAAAAAAAAGAAAAATTCATGTTAAGTGAAGTAAGTTAGAAACAGAAGGATGAATATGGGATGATCTCACTCTCAGGCAGAAGCTGAAAAACAGTATCAGAAGAGAAAACACAAGTAGAACCTGAACTGGAGTTGGTGTATTCCACCAAAGTAAAAGACTATGGGATGGGTGGGTTGGAGAATACAGGTCCAAAAAGGAAGACAGAGGACCTAGTGGGGGTAGTATTGTTATGTGGAAAACTGAGAAATGTTATGTACAATTTATTATATTTAATGTCAAATGTAAAACATTGTCCCCATAAAGAAAAGAAAAAGAAAAATATGGCATGACTCTTAAAACACCCCAAGCATGTTGAGAAGCATATTATCAGAGCAGAAGTTTAAATGAGAAAAAATATTAAAATGGTGAATAAAAAAAGAAATAAACATTGACAAAACCATAGGATAAGAGGGATAAGAAAGCTGAATCAAGGAAGAGAGTAGCTCCCAAATATGGGAAAGGTGTATAAATATTATTGACTGTCAACCTCATTGATCTGATCTGATCTGATCTGGGGTCCATATTCAGCTTAGGAGCCTATGTGACCTCTGTATCCCTATAGATCTGAGCTTACATTCTGTGGTCATGAGTAGGAATGTTTCAAGCTGCCCCAATTACAGGACCTATCTTCAGGGGGTGGAGTATGTTGTCCAACCTCCCTTCAGAGAATGGAACATTCTTTAGCATTGTTGATCCAACTTGAGGGCAAGGTCCTATGGGGGCCCACAACAGGGGTCTATTCTGTTGTTCCTGATAGAGATGACTGGTAATATGAGGGAGAGGGATTTATTTGGGGTCTAGGCCCCTCATGTCTGTTTGGGAATCTCAGGATTCCCCGAATAGGGCCCCAGCCGATGGGGTGCCCTGATAGTGACAAAAGAGTCATCATTAAAGTATGCCAGTCTCTTGCCCTTATTCAGCTTTTGCAGTCCTTTCTTTGATAAGGTTAGCATTGGAGTGAGTGAGAGAAGTGAAATAGAAGTAAGTGAGGAGGGTATCTAAGTAGACACTATTTCATCATGAACTGACTCACTGCAGATTGTGTACTTTTGGTGTCAGGTATATCTTTTGCCCTAATTTATGGATACATGTGAACATTTGCCCTATCTCATGGGACCTGGTCTATATCTAGGTTTTGGACTTTGTTATGAAGTGAACCACCTGGAATGGAATTAGAGAATCCTATGAAAGAAAAGGTCTTACCTGAGAAATGAGGCTGAAGGGTTGACATCCCATGCCTGACCTCTCTGGACACAGTCTGAAGTGAAACATGCTGAGGTGGTACTCCTTGCATTGATTAAGTTGAGATTGGCAGATGCAAAATCATTTGGTATGAATTGAGAGAAGCATATAGAAAAGTGAGCCCCACTCTAGAGGATCCAGGACTGGGGGAAATATAGGCTCTATAGAGAAAGTGGGATGTTTCTGCTGTCTTAGGGTTTAAGAAGGCAAAAGATAGTTATTGCTATAATCATATTATTTGACAGTTGAGTTCACTTTGAAAAATCCCTTTGTGAGTCTCAGGTGGTAGCGCAGCGGGTTAAGCACATGTGGCACAAAGCACAAGGACCAGCTTAAGGATCCTGGTTTGAGCCCCGGCTCCCCACCTGTAGGGAAGTTGATTCACAGGTGGTTAAGCAGGTCTGCAGGTGTCTATCTTTCTCTCCCCCTTTCTGTCTTCCCCTCCTCTCTCGATTTTTCTCTGTTCTGTCCGACAACTAGCGATATCATCAACAACAATAATAACCATAACAAGGCTACAACAACAAGGGCAAAAAAAAGGGGGGGGGAATGTCCTCTAGGAGCAGTGGATTCATGGTGCAGGCACTAGGCCCCAGCAATAACCCTGGAGGCAAAAAAAAAAAAAGAAAAATCCCTTTGTTAGGATTTACTGTATCATACACAATATCACCAAAATTTATGTTCTTTGACATTATTTGTATATAGCTATGCCACTGGTTGCTTCTGTTCTCCCTGGTATAAGCTTTTAAGAGAGTCAACATATCAAAGACTCAACCTATGGTGTGTGCATTAAAAGATTTGAAACATTAAATCAAATTTTCTCCACTCATTAAATAAATAGTGATTTATATGACTACAAATTAATAGTAGTGGACATAAACACCATTCCCACCACCAAAAGACTGTGTCACATCTCGCCCTTCCCCCAGCCGCCCGCCCCATGAAGTCAAACTTCTGTCCTTGCCCTCAACCCAGAAATTTTAACTTTGGTGCCCTACTCCAAAATCATTCAAAACCTGCTTTGAGTTTATTTTTCTTTTCTTTCTCAATTTCTGTTTATGAGTGGGATCATCCCATACTCATCTTTGTCTTTCTGACTTAGCTCAATTAACATAATTCCTTCTGGCTCCATCCAAGATGGGTCAGAGAAGATCAATCCATTGTTCTTAATAGCTGGGTAATATTTCATTGTGTATATTTACTATCTCAGCCATTCATCTGTTGTTAGGCACTTGCGTTGCTCCCAGGTTTTAGCTATTACGAATTGTACTGCTATGAACATAGGTGTACACATATCTATTTGGTTGGGTGTTATGGAGTCATTGGGGCATATCCCCAAGAGAGGAATTACTGGGTCATATGGAAGATCCATATCTAACCTTGTGAAAGTTCTACAGGCAGCTCTCCACAGAGGTTGGACCAATTTACATTCCCACCAGCAGTGCAATAGGAGGATTCCTTTGTCCCCATAGCCTCTCCAGCATTTTGTTGCTGCTGTCCTTTTTGATGTATGCCATCCTCACAGGGGTAAGGTGGTATCTCAATGTTGTCTTTATTTGCATTTCTGTGACAATCAGTGACCTGGAGCAATTTTTCATGTGTTTGTTAGCCTTTTGGATCTCTTCTGTAGTGAATGTTCTGTTCATATCCTCTGCCCATTTTTGGATCGGGTCATTTTTTTTTTTTTTGGTTGCTAAGTTTGCTGAGCTCTGTATATTTTGGTTATTAGATTCTTGTCTGAGGTATGGCATGTAAAGATCTCCCATTATGTGAGGGGTGTCTTTTTTTGTGTGGTGGTTTCTTTGGCTGTGTAGAAGCTTTTCAATATGATGTAGTCCCATTGATTTTTGTTTGTTTGTTTGTTTTAGTCATCTTTGCAGTTGTGTTTGTATCATCAAAGATGTCCTTGAAGTTTAGATGCTAAAGTGTTTCACCATTATTTTCTTCTACATATTTGATAATTTCTGGTCTAACATCCAGGTCCTTGATCATTGGAGTTGATTTTTGTTTCTGGTGATATAAAGTGGTTCAGTTTAATTATTCTGCATGTTTCAACCTAATTTTTCCAGCACCATTTATTGAAGAGAGCCTCCTTCCATTTAATACTTTGGGCCCCCTTATCAAAGATTAGACATCCATATGTCTGGGGCTTTAGTTCTGGACTTTCAATTCTGTTCCACTGGTCTGTGTGCCTATTTTTGTTCTAGTACCAGGCTGTTTTGATGATGATGGCCTTATAATATAGTTTGAGATCTGGGAGTATGATGCCTTCACTTCTGTTTCTTTTCCTCAAGACGGTTTTGGCAATTCTAGGTGTTTTCTGGTTCCAGATAAATGATTTTAATTTTTGTTCTATTCTCTTAAAGAAGCTTGGTACAACTTTGATGGGTATTACATTAAATTTGTATATGGCTCTGGGGAGAATATTCATTTTGATGATATTCTTTCTTTATTTATAAAAAGGAAACACTGACAAAACACTTGCTATATATAAGATCAAATAAAAAGCTGCTGAATAGTGACACTGCAATATCTTAAGTCAATAAATAAATGTCAATGGTTTAAACTCACCCATTAAAAGATACAGAGTGGGAGGATGGATCAGAAAACACAACCCAACCATATGCTGCTTGTAAGAATCCCATCTGACCCAATAAGACAAACACAGACTCAAAGTGAAAGGATGGAAAACTCTCATACAGGCTAATAATGGACCACGAACACAAACAAAAAAAAAAAACCAAACAAACAGGAGGAACAGCCATTCTCATTTCTGACACGATAGACTTTAAATTAAATAAAGTAATAAAAGATAGTTGAGGCCATTATATAATGATTAGAGGATCAATCAGTCAAGAAGATTTGACAGTTATTAACATCTATGCACCCAATGAGGGCCCCTCTAAATACATCAAACACCTACTGAAAGAACTACAAAAATACATGAATAGTAATATAATAACAGTGGGAGACTTTAACACCCCACTCTCACACTTAGACAGATCAATGAAGCAGAGAATCAACAAAGAAACAAGAGAATTAAATGAAGAGATGGGCAGACTAAACTTCCTGGGCATTTTCAGAGTTTTCCACCCCCAAAAAAACTGGAATACACATTCTTTTCAAATCCACACAGCACATCCTCAAGGATAGACCACATATTAGGCCACAAAGACAGCATCAATAAATTCAAGAACATTGAAATCATCCCAAGTATCTTCTCAGACCACAGTGGAGTAGAACTAACATTCAACAACAAACAGAAAATTAGTAAAAGTGACAAAATTTGGAAACTCAACAACATGCTGGTTAGTAACTGTTGGATCAGAGAGACACTCAAGCAAGAAATTCAAATGTTTCTGGAAACAAATGAAAATGAAGATACAAGCTATCAAAATACTTGGGACACAGCTAAAGCAGTACTGAGAGGGAAACGTATAGCCATATAATCCCACATTAGAGAACAAGAAAAAGCTCAAATAACCGACCTTACTGCACACCTTAAGAACTTACAGAAAGAAGAACAAAGGAACCCTAAAGTAACTAGAAGGACAAAAATCACTAAAATTAGAGCAGAAATAAACAACATTAAAATAAGAGAACCATACAAAAAAGATCAATGAAGCCAAATGTTGGTTCTTTGAAAAATTAAACAAGATTGACAAACCCCTAGCCAGACTCACTAAAAAAAAAAAAAGAAAAGAAAAGAAAAAAAAGTGGGGAAGACTCAAATAAATAGAATTGTAAACTGAACCAAGAAGAACTTCAAAACCTAAATGCATCAATCACAGACAAAGAAATTGAAATAAAAGAGTCTTCCCAACAATAAAAGTCCAGTATCAGATGGCTTTACAAATGAATTCTACAAAACCTTCAGGAAACAGTTCATACCTATACTTCTGTACTAGAGCTCTTCCACAAGATTGAAGAAACAGGAATACTCCCTTCCACCTTCTATGAAGCCAACACCACCCTGATACCAAAAGCAGATAGGGACACAACAAAAAAGGAAAACTACAGACCAGTATCTCTGATGAACATAGATGCCAAAATATTAAACAAGATCCTGGCCAACCAGATACAGTGGTATATCAAAAAGATTGTTTATCACGACCATGTGGGATTTATCCCAGGAATGCAAGGTTGATTCAACATACGTAAGTCAATGTCATTCACCACAAAAATAAAAGCAAAGCCAAAAACCACATGATTATCTCAATAGATGCAGAGAAAGCCTTTGACAAAATCCAATACCCATTCATGCTCAAAACTCTACAAAAAATGGGAATAGATGGGAAATTTCTCAAGATAGTGGAATCCATATATAGCAAACCTACAGCCAACATCATACTCAATGGACAGAAGCTGAAAGCATTCCCACTCAGATTGGGGAATATACAGGTCTGTCCATTATCACCACTACTCTTCAACATAGTATTGGAAGTTCTTGCCATAGCAATCAGGCAAGAGAATGAAATCAAAGGAAGACAGATTGGAAGGGAATAATTCAAGCTCTCACTATTTGCAGATGATATGATAGTATACATAGAAAAACCTAAAGAATCCAGCAGAAAACTACTGGAAGTTATCAGGCAGTATAGCAACGTGTCAGGCTACAAAATCAGGTGGGCTAAAAGTATTATCTAGGAGGATTGTTCCAGAGTTGGGAATAGGATCAGAAAGCTGGATTAGGGCAGATAGTAGCTCCCAAAATATGGGGAAATTATATAAATATAGTTAACTGTAAACTGTAAAGTCATCAGTCTGACACAGAATCCTTGGTTATTGGTATTTAGCACAGAATCATGTGTAACCTCTGCATCCCTGTCTGAGCTCACATTCCATGCTCAGAACATTCTTAGTTGCCCCCATTTCAGGATTAGTCTTCCTTGAGTGGAAGAATATGTTGACCTAGCCTCTCCTTGGAGAATGGGGCAACTTCTACCACTGTTATTCTACATGGATGACAAGGTCCTGTAGAGGCCCACAAGAAGATTTATCATGTTGTTCTTTTTGGAGATGACCAGTGATGGTTTAGAGAGGGATCTTTCACATTTAGACAGATCAACTAGGCAAACAATCAATAAACAAAAGAATTGATTGAAGAGATATATAGACTAGATCTTCTGAACATTTTCAGAGTTCTGCACACTAAGAAACTGGAATACACATTCTTTTTGAATCCACACAGAACATTCTCAAGGACACACCTTATGTTAGGCCACAAAGATGAATTCAAGAACATTAAAACCATCCCAAGCTTCTTCTCTGATCACAGTGGAATTAAATTAACACAACAAATGGGAAATTAGTAAAAGTCCCAAAATTTGGAAACTCAACAACATACTGCTTAACAACCACTGAGTCAAAGAAAACTCAAAGATGAAATTTAAATATTCCTAGAAACAAATTAAAATAAAGACAAGTTATCAAAATATTTGAGACACAGCTAATGTAGTTTTAGAGGAAAATTCATAGCCATACAAGCACATATTAGGGAATAAGAAAAAAACTCAAGTAAACAGCCTGATTATATGCCTTAAAGACTTAGAAGAGGAACAAAGGAACCTTAAAGCAACCAGAAGGACTGAAATAACTAGAATTAGGTCAGGAATAAATAACATTGAAAATAAGAGGACCATACAAAAGATCAATGAAGCTAAATGTTGGTTCTTCAAAAAAATAATTACTAAGTAAATAAAATTGACAAACCATTATCCAGACTCACTAAAAACAAAGGGAGAAGACACAGATAAACAGAATTGTAAGTGATTGGGGAGACACCATAACTGACAACACAGAAGCCCGACATAGCATGTGAAGCTTTTATGTGTTACCAAGCTAGAGAACCTGGAAGAAATGGAAGAATTCCTAGAAACGTATATCCTTCCATAACTGAACCAGGAAGAACTACAAAACCTAAATGGACCAATCGCAAAGAAATTGGAACAGTTATTAAGAAGTTTCCCAACAATGAAAGTCCAGGACCAGATGGCTTTACAAATGAATTCCACAAAACCTTCAGGAAACAATTAGTAACTCTACTTTTTCTTTTTCTTTTTGCCTCCAGGTTTTTGCTGGGGTTCAGTGCCTGCACTACGAATCCACTGCTCCTGGAGGCCTTTTTTCCCCATTTTTTGGTCTTGTTGTTGTTGTTGCCCTTGTTGTCATTATTGTTATTGTTGCCAATGTTGTTGTTGTTGGATAGGACAGAGATAAATTGAGGAAAGAAGGGAGACAGAGAGCAGGAGAGAAAGATAGACACCTGCAGACCTGCTTCATCACTTGTGAAGCACCCCCCACCCCTGCAGGTGGGGAGTCGGGGTTCCTTACACCAGTTTGTGCACTTTGCGTGATGTGCACTTAACTGGCTGCACTACTGCCCCATCCCCAATAACTCTACTTTTAAAACTCTTCCAAGGGGGTTGGGCGGTGACGCAGTGGGTTAAGCGCATGTGGCGCAAAGCGCAGGGACCAGCATAAGGATCCCGGTTCGAGCCCCGGCTCCCCACCTGCAGGGGAGTCGCTTCACAGGCGGTGAAGCAGGTCTGCAGGTGTCTATCTTTCTCTCCCCTTCTCTGTCTTCCCCTCTTCTCTCCATTTCTCTCTGTCCTATCCAACAACAAATTGCGTCAACAAGGGCAATAGTAATAACCACAACGAAGCTACAACAAGGGCAACAAAAGGGGGGAAAAATGACCTCCAGGAGCGGTGGATTCATGGTGCAGGCACCGAGACCAGCAATAACCCTGGAGGAGGAAAAAAAAAAAAAAAAACTCTTCCAAAAGACACAGGCATACTCCTTCCTCCTTTTATGAAGCCATCATTATCCTGATACCAAAAGCAGATAGGGACAGAACAAAATAAGTAAACTACAGATCAGTATCTCTGATGAAAATTGATGCTAAAATATTGAACACAGTCCTAGCAAACTGGATATAGCAGTACATTAAAAAGATTGTTCATCATGACCCATAAAGTGGGATTTATCCTAGGAATGTAACCTAGTATGCAACATAATATCCCATAAAGTTTTTTTTATCTATTTATCAGTGGGGAGCCTAGTCAGTGGTTTATTTATTTTTTTTCCTTTCAAAGAACCAGTTCTTGGTTTCATTGTTTTTTTTTCTTTTTTTTAATGATCATTTTCATTTCTGTTTCATTATTTCATTAATTTATGCTCTAATTTTAACTTATTACCTTTCTTCTGCTTGTCTTTGCGTCTCTGTTTTGCTCCTTTTCTAGTTGACTCAATTGTAATATTAGATAACTTATTTAAGATCCCCTTATTTGTTAATATGGGTCTTATTTGCTATATACTTCCCTCTCAGAACGGCTTTCAGCATGTTACATAGAGCCCAGTAGTTGGTTTTCTCATTTTCTTTATTCTTCTGTTAATTTTTAATTTCTTATTTGATTTATTCTCTGATTCAGATAATACTAAGAAGCATGTTATTTACTCTCCATATTCTGAGGGGATTTCTTTTTATCTTCTTGATGTTGATTTCAAAGCTCATACTCTCGTGGACTAAAAAGACACCTTTTATGATTTCAGTATTCAGGTGTTAACATTTTTTTTGTATCCCAATGTATAGTCAATAATTATGAATATTCTGTGTGCACTAGAGGAGAATGAGTATTGATTTATTTTGGGATGGAATGTTCTCTCTCTGTGTGTGTATGTATACATATATATGTTAAATACATGTTGACTGTGATTTCATTTAAAGTTAGTATTTCATTTTTTTAAAAAACAATCTGGAGATCTGTTTCTTGCTGTGAGTGTTGTGTTGACATCAGTTATTCAACTGTAAATTTTTCTGTCACAGTTCCCCTTGAGATCAGTTAGAACTTGTTTTTCATATATAGGTGCACCTATGTTGAGAACATACATATTGAAGATGTTCAAGTCTTCTTGAATTGAACCTTTGACTGTTACGCAGTAACCATCTCTTTTATTATGTTCTTTACCTTAAAATCTGTTTTATTTAATATTATAATAGCTGTTCTTGCCCCCCCCCCCCTTTTTCTGTATTATTAACTTGGAACACCCTGCTCTAGTCTGGTACTTTGTACTTTGGTTTATCTTAAATGTAAGTTTCCTGGAGACAGAATCTATCTGGTTTTTTAATCCTTTCAGTTAATAGTTTACGTAGTTTACTTATAATCATTTTGACTTTTGTTTTGAGGTTGTATTGTATTTTTTAAATTTCTGTTCTTGATTGCTTCTTTCACATTATATCCATGATTTTGATTAACCATCATTTGTTTGTAGTATCTGTCCATTTTTTTTATCTTTCCTGTTCCTATCTTATTGTTATTTCCTGATGCTTTGTTTCTGTTTCTAGATCTATTATGACACTGATCACTTTACTTGGAATTTGTGTTTCACTGTTTTGCTTTTTTTTTTTTTTTAATTGTGAGAGTCCTTTCAGTAATTCCTTCATGTCAGGATGTTTGGGGAAAATTCCCATAGTTCTGTTTGTCTAAGAAGACCTTTATTTCACCTTCATTTTTGAAAGATAATTTTGTAGGATGGAGTATTCAAGATTGGCAGCTCTATCTTTAGTACTTTGTCATTACACTGCCTTTTTACCTTCATAATTTGTGATGTTGAATCTAATAGTCCTACCTTTGTATGGCACTGTGTTACTTTCCCTAGAAGCCTGTATATATATATAATTTTTCGCTTAAATTTTGTTATTTTTAATATGTTGTGCTTCAGTATAGACAATTTTAAATTCAGGAATTTGAGTGTTCACTCAGTTTCCTGGATATATTTGTTTTGACCGTTGCCCAGGTATGAAATATTTTCTGCTATGATGTCTTCAAATATGGTCTCTGCTCCCTTCTCACTCTCTTCTTCTTTAGGAAGTCTGATAATTCACATTTGCTTTTCTGATGGAAAGATTTGCTTCAGTTTTCCAAAATCTTCTCTCTTCATCATCTCTGAGTTAACAGGGTATGTTTGTTTTATATTCTAGCATTGGTATTCCCTCAGTATGATTGAGTCTACTTTTTTAATCTGCTACCTGAGCCTGAACTACATAAAAAGTGTTCTTGCATTCTGTAATTCTGGAGTTTTTCTTTTATGTTTTCTAGATCCTTAGTGAAATTGGTTTGGAGTTATTTTATCATGTTTTCCAGCTTCTTATTGAGTCCCATTTGGTGGTCTTCTGTGCTTTTATTTTCCCCTTATAAATACTTTTACTTATTTATTTATTTTATTTTATTTTTATTTTTTATTTAAGAAAGGATTAATTTAAAAAACCATAAGGTAGGAGGGGTACAACTCAACACAATTCCCACCACCCAATCTCCATAACCCACCCCCTCCCCTGATAGCTTTCCCATTCTCTATCCCTCTGGAACCATGGACCCAGGGTCATTGAGGGTTGCAGAAGGTAGAAGATCTGGCTTCTGTAATTGCTTCCCTGCTGAACATGGGCGTTGACTGGTCGGTCCATACTCCCAGTCTGCCTGTCTCTTTTCCTAGTAGGGTGTGTCTCTGGGGAAGCTGAGCTCCAGGACACATTGGTGGGGTCTTCAATCCAGGGAACCCTGGCCAGCATCCTGGTGGCATCTGGAACCTGGTGATTGAAAAGAGAGTTAACATACGAAGCCAAACAAATTGTTGAGCAATCATGGACCCAAAGCTTGGAATAGTGGAGAGGAAGTGTTAGGGAGGTACTCACTGCAAACTCTAGTGTACTTCTGCTTTCAGGTATATATTTTGCAGTAGTTTATGGATACGTGTGAACATAAGCTCTCTCTCACAGAAACTGGTATATATCTAAGTAATGGGAGTTTGTTAGAAAGTGAACCACCTGAGATGAAATTAGAGTGTACTATAAAAGGAAAGGTCTCACCCGAGTAATGAAGCTGAAGGGTTGTCATTCCACACGTGAAGTCTCTGGACACAGTCTGAGGTGAAGCATGATGAGGTGGCAATCATTGCGTTGGTTAGGTTGTGATCGGCGGATGCAATATTATTTGGTATGGATTGGGAGACGCATACGGGAAAGTGGGCCCTATCCAAGGGTTCCAGGACTGGGGGAAGTAGGGGCTCTATAGTGGGGATGTGAGGTTCCTGCTGTCTTAGGGTTCAAAAAGACAATCGATAGTTAATGTTATCATCACATTATTTGGTAATAGGGTTAACTTTGAAAAGTCCTTTTGTTATGGTTTGCTGTACAATATCCAGTATCTTGTATATAGCTGTGCTATTGGATGCTTCTAATCTACTTGGTCTAGGCTTTTGAGAGAGTCTGCATATCAAATACACAGCCTATATATTAAAAAGATTCAGTTTGTGTTTTGAGAAACTTTGAGACATACAATTGATTTTCCCCCTCTCATATTAATTAACTACTGATTTATATGTTTACATTTTTCTAGGAGTGTACATAAACACCATTCCCACCACCAAAAGACTGTGACCCACCCCTCCCACCCACTCCCACCCCCCACTGTCCCAGGAAGCTGCATGTCTACCCCTCACCACAGGGTTTTTACTTTGGTGCCCTACTTACAATTTGGTCAGGTCCTGCTTTTAGTTTCCCTTTCAGATCTTCTTACTCAACTTCTGTTGATGAGTGGGATCATCCCATACTCAGCTTTATATTTCTGACTTAGTTCACTTAACATAATTCCTTCTAGCTCTGTCCAAAATGGGTCAGTGTTGTATGCTTTACATTGGTTTATTCTAGCCCTCCCCTGCCAAGAGAATTGGATCAGTCCAGTTAATTTCCTGGCCCGCTTGGCCCCGCCCCAAGGAACCCCGAGAGAGGGTTCCTGAGTTCGAGAGTTCCGGAGCTGGGGAGGGTTCCTGAGTTGCAGAGTAAGAGAGAGTGCTTGCGCTGCCGCAAAGAGACAGCAGAGTTCTGTTTGGTGATTAGTTTGTCTTAGTTTATAAATCGTTATTCCTGAATAAAGAAATACAGCTTCCCTGCCCAGCCGTTGTCTCCGTGTCTCTGTTACCCGCCCGTGAAGCTAGCCCGGCCGGCAAGAGCCTACGAATTTTTAACAACAGGTCAGAGAAGGTGGGTTAATTGTTCTTGATAGCTGCATAGTATTCCATTGTGTATATATACCACAGCTTTCTCAGCCACTCATCTGTTGTTGGGCACCTGGGTTGCTTCCAGGTTTTAGCTATTATGAATTGTGCTGCTATGAACATAGGAATACACACCTCTTTTTGGTTGGGTGTTATGGAGTCCTTGGGGTATAAGCCCAGGAGAGGAATTACTGGATCATATGGAAGGTCCATGTCTAGCCTTGTGAGAGTAGTCCAGACTGCTCTCCACAGAGGCTGTACCAATTTACATTCCCACCAGCAATGTAAAAGGGTTCCTCTCCCCACATCCTCTCCAGCATTTGTTGCTGCTGTCCTTTTTGATGTATGCCATTCTTACAGGAGTGAGGTGGTATCTTAGTGTTGTCTTAATTTGCATTTCTCTGACAAACAGTGACCTAGAGCAGTTTTTCGTATGTTTGTTAGCCTTATGGATCTCCTCTGTAGTGAATGTTTTGTTCATATCCTTTGCCCATTTTTGGATGGGGTTATTTGCTTTTTTGGTGCTAAGTTTGCTGAGCTCTTTATATATTTTGGTGATTAGTTTCTTGTCTGATGTATGGCATGTGAAGATCTTCTCCCATTCTGTGAGGGGTCTCTCTGTTTGTTTAATAGTTTCTTTGGATGTGCAGAAGCTTTTCAATTTGATGTAGTCCCATTTGTTTGTTTCTGCTTTAGTCTTCCTTGCAATTGGGTTTGATTCATCAAAGATGTCCTTGAGGTGTAGGTGGGAAACTGTTTTACCAATGTTTTCCTCTAAGTATTTGATTGTTTCTGGTCTGACATCTAGGTCTTTGATCCATTTGGAGTTGATTTTTGTTTCTGGTGAGATAAAGTGGTTCAATTTCATTCTTCTGCATGTTACAACCCAGTTTTCCCAGC
The DNA here is from genome assembly GCF_950295315.1 of Erinaceus europaeus. Classification (NCBI taxonomy): domain Eukaryota; kingdom Metazoa; phylum Chordata; class Mammalia; order Eulipotyphla; family Erinaceidae; genus Erinaceus; species Erinaceus europaeus. The sequence goes on along the minus strand of NC_080171.1, from coordinate 64,141,784 downwards.
ACCATTTATTGAAGAGAGCCTCCTTTTTCCATTTAATCCTTTGTGCCCCCTTATCAAAGATTAGATGCCCATAGGTGTTGGGATTTATTTCTGGGCTTTCAATTTTGTTCCACTGGTCTGTGTGCCTATTTTTGTTCCAGTACCATGCTGTTTTGATGATGATGATGGCTTTATAATATAGTTTAAGATCTGGGAGTGTGATGCCTCCATTTCTGTTTCTTTTCCTCATCTTCTGTGCTTTCTAATGTATCCTTCAATTCTTGAAATATCTCTGCATTTTAATGTTGCCTATGTAGACTAGGAAAATTTAAATCTAGTTATTTAATTACCTTCATAGTGAGTTCTCTATATTATTTCATTGATAAGTACTCCAGTTCTATGTTCTTTCTTCCTGTAACCTCTACTATGACTCTCTTTTGGTGTGAATATCATGCCTCAGCTTGTGCATTTGCATGGCTTTGATTATTTAGCCATCAGGTGTCACTGTGGCTGCAGAGCTGGACTTTTCTTTGTTTTATCTTTGGGTGGAAGTTGACGGGAAAGAGAAAATTCTGCAGTTTATCATTAGACTCATTTAGTGCCTTTAATGTATAAGACCTATCTGGGGTGTTTTATTCTGTGCCCAGATCTCTGAGAATTAGTTTTGTCAGAGGTATTTTCTTTCAAGTGCTTGAAGATGCAGTTTACCTTCCCAGCTACCTGTATGGTATGTGTACTCTCCCTGTCTCTCTTGGGGCTGAGGAAGATCACATGGCTTATTTGTTACCCAGGTTTTTCTCTGCCACACTGGTGATTCGTTATAGAAATTTCAGTGTTCTCATGCCTATGAAGTCCTGGGATAAAGTTCCCCTGCTTCCCCACAGCTGTCACTGCATTCCACTGTGTAGCTGCCAAGATCTCACTGGCTTATGGCATTAACTTTTCTCTATTGGGAATCTCTCCTCCCTACCTTTTCTGCCCACTGGCCACTCATGCCTGTGCCTACCTATGGTTAAGTATGTTTCTTCAGAAGTCTCCCAGCATACACCAACATTTGTCATTTTCAATACCTAAGGCATTATCTGGTGCATAATATTATAGATTGTCCAGCAGTATGTTCTGAAGGAAGGAGATAAAGAAGGAAATTACTGACATTTGGTTCCTGGAGAGAAAAATACTCCTATTCCCATTACATATCTAGCCATAGACTGGGATCCTAGTGAAAATTTCTACATTACTGCCATCATCTCATTTTGTAAATTGAATGAGCATTTCATTTCATTCTATGGTCTTTCTGTCTCCTGCTGCAGAGGCATTTCAGGGTCCACAACTGAAGTACTTTGTCATTAGTACTGTAGAACAAGTGTTTAGGATCTGATATGAAAAACTGTACTTTTAGCAACTATTTTTTTTTTGTAAACTAAACAACACTTTACATTAGGTATGCTTCCAGTTATTGTAAATGTTTAAAAAACAAGCATATTTAAAAGATGTGAAAATCAAGTATTTTGAACTCTGAATATGTATAGGTTTTATAATAATAATAGCTGATTTTCTTGTTTTCCATGTAACCGTAAGTGGAAGTAACTCTTTTCCAGATATGAATTGTCCAAATGCAAAGTACTTAGTATCTTCTGAATCTAAAACCTTATTGTATTCACTCTTTATAAATTAACATTCACAACTCTATACAGATACATCTCCTAACTCAAAAATTCCTCTTCTGAAAATGTTAAATTAAAATTTCCATTTCTCAGTGCTAGAGAGATCACTCACTGTGTAGGGCACGTGGCTAGTCTTGTGTGGCCAAAGTCAGAATTCCAGAGCTACCTGGGGACTGCCATGGCACCAGAGAGAACTCCAGTATTATGGTGTCTCTGAATTGACTCTGGAAAAAAAAAATCCTTTCAAAGAGTTTCTAATTAAGAAACATTTTGTTTTTGGAGAGAAACTTTTAATTTATCTTCTCTAACCTAGAGTATTTCATGAAAAACGGTTTTAAGTAAAAGCTTGCTCCTGACTCTTCAAAATAAGAAGATATGTGTGCTCATACTCTGGCCATTATAAAGGAGCTGAAAATAATTTGTATGCAGTTCTACAGATTTTTGTTCTCTTAAATTCCTGCATTTCATGAGGATTTAACCTAACTCAGTTGTACTTCTGAGATAATGAAACTTGGAAAATACCCTTATATTGTTGGCTTATTTGTCGTAGTTGATATACACATTGAGGAAGAGAAATGGCAAGTCATAGAGTTATGCCCCTTGTTTCCATGACCACATTTATCATAGCATTGTCATAGGACTATTTTCTTCTGAGTTACTTATAAGAGAAAAAATGCATATAAATTATTTATGATTTATGGGTGACTTTGTCAAATCTCTCCTAGATTAGCAAGAGTAGGCATTTTACCTAATTACAAAAGACAAAATAAAAATATACTAGTTAAATAGAGATGGAGGAACTAAATTAACTGACACAAGAACTCATTGCATAAGTTGAAATGAAAAATGTGGCATCAGAGTAAACCATTCAGTAATGGGCAGTTGTTGCAGCAAATACTCTTTATAGGTAGAAATCCTCCCTGCGACAGTCAATTATATCAGGAAGACTCATATGAACTGTGGACTAGAGAAGGGTCCTCATGGTGCCCATTATAACTTAACAGTCATGATTGCTTTCTAATAACAAGGTACCAGAAAGAATTGTGGGATGGGAGTTAGAAGGAGATAAATCAGGATTTTAAAATAAAATAAAATAAAAATGGACTTAACACCTTGAATTTATATACTCTCCTACATGTGAAATAACTGTTTTGGCCACTTATAAGAATAAGCACAGTTATGAACAAGAATTAATTAAATGCCACTCTGACCCAGATGGGTCAAAAATTTACAAGTAAGCACTATACTTTTTCACAAGACCTACCCAGTCCTATTCTCTATCCTTGACGCCAAAAAGAATCTTTATCTGAGATACACTATGTATGTACCTACATGCCTATTTTCCTAAAATAGGACACACTATTTTAAAAAAATTTTTACTTATAAAAAGGAAACATTGACAAAATAAGGATTTTTGATTTTTGATAGGAGAAGAGAGGTACAACTTCATACAATTCCCACCACCAGAACTCTGTATCCCATCCTCTCCCCTGATAGCTTTCCTATTCTTTAACCCTCTGGGAATATGGACCCAAAGTCATTGTGGGATGCAGAAGGTGAAAGGTCAGGCTTCTGTAATTGCTTCTCTACTGAGCATGGACATGGACAGGTTGATCCATACTCCCATCCTGTCTCTCTCTTTCCCTAGTGGGGAGGGGCTCTGGGGAAGCAGAGCTCCAGGACATATTGGTGGGGTTGTCTGTCCAGGGAAATCTGGTCGGCATCATGCTAGCATCTGGAACCTGGTGGTTGAGAAGAGAGTTAACATACAATGCCAAACAAATTGTTGACCAGTCATGGTCATAAGAGCTGGAATAGGGGGTCGGGCGGTGGCGCAGTGGGTTAAACGCATGTGGCGCAAAGTGCAGGGACCAGCGTAAGGATCCCGGTTCGAGCCCCCGGCTCCCCACCTGCAGGGGAGTCGCTTCACAGGCGGTGAAGCAGGTCCTCAGGTGTCTATCTTTCTCTCCCCTTCTCTGTCTTCCCCTCCTCTCTCCATTTCTCTCTGTCCTATCCAACAACAAATTGCGTCAACAAGGGCAATAATAGAAGCTACAACAAGGGCAACAAAAGAGGGGGGGGGGGAATGGCCTCCAGGAGCGGTGGATTCATGGTGCAGGCACCGAGCCCAGCAATAACCCTGGAGGAGGAAAAAAAAAAAAAAGAGCTGGAATAGTGCAGATGAAGAGTTTGGGGAGTCTTCCATTTTGTAGATATCTAGTAGGCATATTTTAGTTAAATTCCAAAGGGCCTGTGGCTATACTAGTTTTGTTTGTTTGTTTGTTTTTCTTTTCTTTTCTTTTTTTTTTTTTTTTTGCCCTGAGCCTGAAATCTGATATGCCAGTGGATTCAGGTTATTGTCTGAGGAGATGATGTGATGGCTGGAAAAAAGATCAGAAAACTGGATCAGGGAAGAGAGTATCTCCATAATATGAGAAAGGGGTATAAATATTGTTGACTGTAAACCATCGATTTGATGTGTTCTGGGGCCCATAATTAGCTTAGCATCCTATGTGACCTCTGCATCTCTATAGATCTGAGCTCATATTCTGTAGTCATGAGTAGGAACATTCCATGCTGCCCCAATATCGACACATTTTTCTGAATCATTCTCAAGTGATGAAACAACTGTATATTACTAGGAAATAAGGATGACAACAGCAAAAATCAACTTTAGAAAATTGGTGCTTTTCCTTCAACCTATATTCCAAGAATTCTTCTGTTCTACAAAACAGAGGATCTAGTAAGTCAGTGAGCACCGTGCAAAAACCCTCTTTGCAACTTATTACTCTGTTTCATCATTTATGGTCAATTTGATGGCATCTCCTCCAAACAGTACTTGCACTTAAGTCATCACTCACTCTTCTTTCTTTTCTCCCTCTCCACCTGCATTTTTCTCCCCTTCTTTCTCTTCAATTAATGGATTTATTCTTAAGTCTATTAAAAAGTATTCACAACCAATTTGCTTACTTGACACTTTGCTCCTGTGTGGTTTTTGACATGCAAAACACATAAGCAGCAAAAGTTAAGAGTACAGTGGCTTCATTTTAAATAAATGTACAAAGCTATTATAAATGGTAGAAATTATATTCACTTGTAGGGACTGGAAGGTTGTGTACTCCATTAAGAGCATATATTATTATGCAAAAGGACCCTGGTTCTAGCCCCTGCTCTCTACCTGCAATAAGGACACATCATGAGAGGTGAAGTAGATCTGAAGGTATCTTTCTTTCACACTCTCTGTCTCTCACCCGCTTCTCAGTTTATTTCTGGCTGCTGGGAGCAGTGGGTCCAGCTGGCATCAAGCCTCAGGGATAACCCTGAAGGCAAAACACAAGCAAAACAATATTTACTCTTATTAATTTGAGATTAAAACCCATGGCTCTGTTCATTCTTTCCTTACTTTTAGTTAGACTTTTGGAATTTCATGTTGTGATTTGACTATTTCTGAAAATTGGGTTAATTTAGGTTCCTTATCACTGTATTTTAGTGATTAATCTAGTTGCTAAGTAACTAGTTCTAGTATAAATACATTCTATCTATAATTAGTTTTAGTGACCTCTTGTACCAGGATGTTTAATTGATTTGCTTCATTTTAGTTCCGAGTTGACAGATTGTCTTCGAAAACGTACAGGTCAACAGTGTTACATATAAAACAAGAGACTAAAATAACTTATATTTTCTCTCTGTGTACATGGATAAGAATAAGTATATATTGGAGCCCCACTTTTATCAGATAAGAAAATCAATACAGAGAGAAATAGGGGGAAATACACCCAGGCTTGAATGGGGATCACACGTGATGGATGAAGCAGATCACTATTCAGGTGAACTTTTGTCAGTCCAGGAATCTCAGTTTTGCACTAAAACCAAGCATAAGATTTTTATGGAGTACATATTGGCACTAAGCAACTTCAAATAGAAAAAGATACAAAGCATATATTTTATTTAAGAAGGAATTCACTGTTTTATATTTAAGAGCTATTTTAGAAAGAATTACCCATATGTATTCTAACATAGTTTAGATATGTGAATGATATTGTACATAAATTTTTTGGAGAATAAGTTTTTCCTGCCATACAGATCATTTTGTACTGTCAAAATAAAAATATAAGAATCAAGTGTTTAATTGATTAAAATTATTTATATGTTAACTTTTTAAAAATTAAGAACTGTCTGTCATCTGTTTATCTATCATCTACAGTTAACTGAAAATTATATTTGATCCACAATATTTCTTCATGTGTTCTCAAAAGTTTTCACTACTCGGTTTTCATGTTATTTCCTAGTTATCAAATCAAGTGAATTTCTTTTTAAATAAATATTTATAGTGTGGATGAGATAGCTTAATGGTTATGCAAAAAAAGTTGTTGTCCAAGGCCCCATAGTCCTAGGTTCTAGGTTCACTACCTGCCACCCTTCCTTCACAGCACCACTATAAGACAGAGCTGAACAGTGATCTAGTAAGAAGTGCAGAAAGGGGGAGGGAATTGGAGGGAGAGGGAGGGAGGGAGAGAGAGGGTGGAGTGGGGAGAGGCTTGCCCACAGTCTTGGATCAGATGTAGTTCCACAGAATTCTCTCCCTTCTCTCTTCTCTCCTCTCTTCCCTCTCTTCTCTCCTCTCTCTTCTCTTCTTCTTCTTCTTCTCCTTCTTCTTCTCCTTCTTCTTCTTCTTCTTCTTCTTCTTCTTCTTCTTCTTCTTCTTCTTCTTCTTCTTCTTCTTCTTCTTCTTCTTCTTCTTCTTCTTCTTCTTCTTCTTCTTCTTCTCTCTCTCTCTCTCGCACCAGAGCTTCATACAGGGACAATTCCAGTACTCCCAGGATGAATTTTTTATTATTTTTAATTTCAGATAGATAACCAGAGAAAGAAAGACACCACAGCACTGCCCAACTTCAGGGAAGCTTTTCATTGTGCCATACATGGTGCTCCTATGTGGTGCTGGGGTTCATTTACTCTATAAGATGATGTACTTCCTGACCTTATTTCAATAGAAATCTTGATAACTTTGATGCTACTAATAGTAAATATATTAATGGGAAGAAAGCCAGAAATCTGCTCAGTCAGTGCCTCCAGAGACATGGTTATTGACTGTATTACCTAATGATCTTACTGGACTTCCAGGATCAGGACCTGGATTTTTTTCCGGTTACTTGAAGGATACTTGATGATAATTCCACATTTTACATAAAGTACTTTTTATTTAATTCTCATAGTTGACCCTCTCCCAAATTGAATTGCCCTTTATGAAATGCTATCCATAATTTTATTTTAGTACTTTAAACATTTTCTTGGGTTTTCATTGAGAATGAAATACCTTTCCATTTGAACAGTGAATTATCAATATCATTGAGCAAGCAAACAGTATGAATAATAGATAAACCTAAATGCTTGGAGATTCAGACTTCTGGTGGTGGAGGTAGTGTAGAATTTTCAGTGTTATAAAATAGGAAACTGTAAAGATTTTCAGCACATTAATGCCAAAATATCATAATCAACACCAAACTTTTTTTATTCTTTGTAAGCAGTGTACAGTTGTCATAACCTCATATAAAAATCTACCCCTCAAATACTGTATCTCTGGATGTAGGTAAAATTTGTTGCCTTACTTTTATGTCTAACATAACTAATGTTTCCATTTATACTTTATCGTGACATTGCCTCACTTCTCTCAGTTCCATGATACTACAGAAGGAATTTGTAATCAAGATGTTTGAATTCCATATCCATTTCAGAACATGCAGTTATGGGTGAATTGGCCTAGTAAGGTCTAAGCTTCACTTTATAGACTGATAGTAGTGCCATCTGAATGTATCGCTTAACTGTCTGAGCCTTAGAATTGATCCTGTGTATGTGTATGTAGCTCATGGATACATTTTTGAAGTTAACATTTTTTCATCAAGTATCATCAGAAGAGTATATCCAGCATGCTGCTTCCTGGCATACAAAGCCTATCACTTCTGAGCCAGAGAGCATGTAGTCCAAAAATGAAGGAAAGTTAAAGAAAATGTTAAGTCTTAGAAGAAATAGGTTATGCTTTCAGCTTCAGTGGGTAATTTTCAAGGGCCATTTAGTAATATCAATAACTGCCTAGAGCATGGTTTCCCATTCATTTAGTGAAGTATTGCTAAGCTGGGGTCTCATCTTACTGCTTATTCATGTGTATTCAGAATAGCCAAAAAATGATGCTAATGTTACATATATGCAACTGGTCTTAATTTATTGTCAGAGATAAGTGATTTTCAAATGGACTGCTACTAATAGTAAATATGTTAGTGGGAAGAAAGCCAGAAATCTGCCCATTCAGTGCCTCCAGAGACATGGTTATTGACTGTATTACCTAATGCTAGGATCTTACTGGATCCAGGATCAGGACCTAGATTTTTTTCCAGTTACTCAAAGGATACGAAAGGATAGTCAAATAGTCTACCCAAAGTACAGATGTACCAACCAATTTATCACTTTATTATTTTTCAGGATATATATCTATATCTATATCTAATCTATATCTATATCTATATATATATCTTAACTATTGTTATCAAGGTCATTTACTTACTCATATCTAGTTATTTGAGAAAAATAAATCGATTCACTTACCCATATACTGAGTAAATAATTTGAATGCCTGAAAGTCAATAATTTATGTTTGGTATTGTGCTATTGTGCAAGGTCGATAGTGACTGGGGTGTGAATTAGTAAGTAGAGAACAAAATCTGCATGTGGGAATACAAGGGTTCAGTTTTCTGTTCCACATATGCAAGTGCTCTGCCATCTGTGAACTTTCTTATTTTTTTTTTAACTTAAAGCTAGATATAGTCCCTCTCTCTCTCGAGCAGTTAGTTCTTTCATGAGTAAAGTAAAAATATAATGTCAAGAAAATGTAAAAAATTAATTTTATTACCTGATGGGGGTTCAGTTGACTGCCCATAAGAGATGAAAGAGAATAGGGCTCAGGGAAGAGAGATAAAGCACATGTCAAACAGAGGTTCAGGTTCTTGTCAGAGCCTAGAAAAATTTGGGGGACAAAGATATCATTAACAGACAGAGCAGATTTTTTCCTACAGTGGTTATCACTGGGATTAGGTGTTTGTAAGATTTATGGTTTGCAGAGTATTTATGGCTTCCAGAATATTTTTCTAATATGCTATTTAAATGGCTAGTAAGTTAAATACAACTGAACATTTATTGAAAATCTACAAGGGGCCAGGTGGTGGCATACCTGGTAGAGGGCACACATTACCATGCACAAGAACCTGTGTTCAAACCCCAGGCCCCCACATGTAGAGAAAGCTTCATAAGTGGTGAAGCAATGCTGTAGGTATCTCTTACTTTATGTCTCTATTTCCCCCTCCCCTATCAATTTTTCTCTGTCCTATCAAAGAAACAAAAGGAAAATAAAAATGTCTGCCACAGTGATGGATGTCATATGCAGGTAATGAGCCGCAGTGATAACCCTAATAGAAAAAAAAATCTAAAGTATAATAAACAGATTGTGGAATTCTATGATGAGACTAAGACTAGAAATGTATTCGTGTATTTTTGTGCTGCTGTTTACAACTATATGAAATGATAGATAAACCAAATAATAACAGCAAGGTCTGTGAATAACAGAGAGCTAGGGAAATAGTCTCTGTCTGTCTCTCTCTCTCTCTCTCTCTCTCTATATATATATATATATATATTTCTCTTGTTGCCCTAGTTTTTAATTATTGTTGTAGTTATTATTATTGTTTTTGTTTTGTTTTTAGTTTTTTATTTATAAAAAGGAAACATTGACAGAACCATAGGATAAGAGGGGTACAGCTTCGCACAGTTCCCACCACCAGACCTCCTTATACCAACCCCTCCCCTGATAGCTTTCCTACTCTTTAACCCTCTGGGAGCATGGACCCAAGGTCATTGTGGGATGCAGAAGGTTGAAGGTGTGGCTTCAGTAATTGCTTCCCAGCTGAACATGGGTGTTGTCAGGTGGATCCATACTCTCAACCTGTCTCTTTCCCTAGTGTGGAATGGCTCTGGGGAGGCGGAGCTTCAAGGCACATTGGTTGTCTGTCCAGGGAAATCTGGTTGCTTCCTGCTAGCATCTGGAACCTGGTGGCTGAAAAGAGAGTTAATATACAAAGCCAAACTGTTGGACAATTATGGACCTAAAGGCTGGAATAGTGCAGGTGAAGTGTTTGGGGGTTCTCCATTTTGTAGATAGCTAGCAGGCATATTTTAGTTATATTTCAAAGGGCCTGTAGCTATACTAGTTTTTTGGTTTTTTTTTTTTTTTTTTTTTTTTTGCCTGAGCCTGAAATCTGATATGCAGGTGAATCCCAACTATTGTCTGGGAAGATGATGTCATGGCTGGGAAAAGGACCAGAAAGCTGGATCAGGGAAGAGAGTAGCTGCCTAATATGGAAAAAGGGTATAAATATTACTGTAAAGACTATCAATTTGATGTGATCTGGGGCTCATAATTATCTTAGGAGTCTGTGTGACCTCTAAATCACTCTAGATCTGAGCTCACATTCTGTGGTCATGAGTAGAAACATTCCATGCTGCCCCAGTATTGTTGTTGTTGTTATTGATGTTGTTGTTGTTAGAGAGGACAAAGAGAAATGGAGAGAAGAGGGAAGACAGAAAAGTGGAGAAAAAGATAGACACCTGCAGACCTGCTTCACCACCTGTGAAGCGACCCCCCTGCAGGGTTCGAACCGGGATCCTTACTCTTGTCCTTGTGCCACATGTGCTTAACCCACTGTGCTACCACCTGACTCCTGGGGAATAGTGTTTTATGGACCAGAGTTTCATTCCTGATATACTAGATGTCCTGATTAGATTCCTGGAAATAACTTCTGTGTCTGTTTCCTTCCCTGCTCTATATCTCGTTAAAATCAGATAAATAGATAGCTTAAAGAAACACATTTACAGCAGACTACAAACAGGTGAGAATAAAATACCTGTATCCAGGTCTGAATATAACTAGTATCACTGGACAAAGAAAGAGAGCTGATGGGAAAACTAACAACCTCTATAGGGAAATTCCCAGAAACCTTATTATGCTTACCTCAAAAGCACAGTGGGTAAGTTAGAGAGTTGTTTAAGAGATAGATTTTACTCAATGCAATTAAGAAATGACAAAGGGCACATAGTAAAAAAGTTTGGATACAATGCCACTTTTTGAAATTAAAATTAAATTTCAGGGAACAAAAAAAAAAGGTAACTAAATTGTCTGCAGACTTTATAAAATCTAAAGTGGCGACTGGGGGTGTGCGACACAGGACTTCGACACAGTGATTTACACATATCAAGTGGGTGTGAAATTACTACCCAGAAATCATAGTGAACTTTCAAAACTGATCCCTGTACTGAAGATAGTCTTCATTGAGAGGAATCAACACAGAATTAAACAGAGTAAAAAGATTTTTAAAATGTTTTTGAAAGTCAGAAAAATAACCAAGAACTTTTTAGAATGCAAACCACTATTTTTACTTCTCTCCAAATACAACAGAAGAGGGATCTCTTTTAATTTGGAAAAAGCTAGTAATCCAAGCCTCCTCCTTAATGTTTATGGAATCTGTCACAAAGATGAGCTACAGAAAAATGACATCAATCTTATTATATCGTGAAAGATAAAAAATGAAGCAGAGGAACATCTTCTAATAAACAAATGAAAACATGCCAAAATAAATTTCAAGAAGGAAAAGATTTATTCTATAGATGATAGGAATACCAGAAGAGCTAAACCAAAATATAGGAATAGAATGAATAATAAGAGTTACAACTCAAGAAAACATTCCTTAAAAGACATTTAAAAACATATTTTAAAAATATTGTGTTCCTGAGAATTATAATTAATACAAAATAACCAAATGAAAATTATCTAATAGAATTATAAACATTAAAAATGAAATTGGAAATTAGATGGGGGAAGAAAATGACATGTTACTTAAAGGGGAAATAAGTTATATTGCTATTAAGTTTTTTTTAAAAAAAAATCAATCTCATTGTTAATGCCAACAGAAAAGAGTAACATTTAAAATATTCAAGGAAATTAAAGTGTGAGCGAAAGATATTCTATCCAATACAGCATATGCTTTGTCAAATACCAAATTGCAAGAACTAAGAGGATATTTTTTTCTGTTAGAACCTTCTTGAGGAATATGATATAGAATAATTACAAATAAATGAAATAACCAAAAACTAGAGACTTTTATTTATTCAATGAGAAAGTTAGGCAAAGACAGAGAGTAAGAACTAAACATTACTCTAGTACATTTGCTGCCTGGGATTGAACTCAGGACCTTGTGGCTGAGAATCCAATGCTTTATGCACTGCACCACCTCCTGGACCATGAGACCCCATGTTCTTTTTAATATTTTTATTTATAAAAAGGAAACACTAACAAAAACCAGAAGATAAGAGGGGTACAACTTCACATAATTCCCACCACCAGAACTCCATACCCCATACCCTCTCCTGATAGCTTTCCTATTCTTTATCCCTCTGAAAGTATGGACCAAGGGACATTATGGAGTGCAGAAGGTGGAAGGTTTGGCTTCTGTAATTGTTTCCCTTTCAGATGTTCTTTCTCAACTTCTGTTGATGAGTGGGATCATCTCATACTCAGCTTTATCTTTCTGACTTAGCTCACTTAACATAATTCCTTCTAGCTCTGTCCAAGATGGGTCAGAGAAGGTGGGTTCATTGTTCTTGATAGCTGCATAATATTCTATTGTGTGTATATACCACAGCTTCCTCAGCCACTCATCTGTTGTTGGGCACCTGGGTTGCTTCCAGGTTTTAGCTATTATGAATTGTGCTGCTATGAACATAGGAGTACACACCTCTTTTTGGTTGGGTGTTATGGAGTCTTTGGGGTATAAGCCCAGGAGAGGAATTACTGGATCATATGGAAGGTCCATGTCTAGCCTTGTGAGAGTAGTCCAGACTGCTCTCCACAGAGGCTGTACCAATTTACATTCCCACCAGCATTGTAAAAGGGTTCCTCTGTCCCCACAGCCTCTCCAGCATTTGTTGATGCTGTCCTTTTTGATGTATGCCATTCTTACAGGAGTGAGGTGGTATCTTAGTGTTGTCTTAATTTGCATTACTCTGACAGTCAGTGACCTAGAGCAGTTTTTCATGTTTGTTAGCCTTTTGGATCTCCTCTGGGGTGAATGTTTTGTTCATATCCTCTGCCCATTTTTGGATGGGGTCATTTGCTTTTTTGGTGCTAAGTTTGCTGAGCTCTTTATATATTTGGTGATTAGTTTCTTGTCTGATGTATGGCATGTGAAGATCTTCTCCCATTCTGTGAGGAGTCTCTTTATTTGTTTAATAGTTTCTTTGGCTGTGCAGAAGCTTTTTAATTTGATGTAGTCCCATTGGTTTGTTTCTGCTTTAGTCTTCCTCGCAATTGGGTTTGATTCATCAAAGATGTCCTTGAGGTGTAGGTGGGAAAGTATTTTACCAATGTTTTCCTCTAAGTATTTGACTGTTTCTGGTCTGACATCCAGGTCTTTGATCCATTTGAGTTGATTTTTGTTTCTGGTGAGATAAAGTGGTTCAATTTCATTCTTCTGCATGTTTCAACCCAGTTTTCCCAGCACCATTTATTGAAGAGAGCCTCCTTCTTCCATTTAATCCTTTGGGCCCCCTTATCAATGATTAGATGTCCATAGGTGTGGGAATTTATTTCTGGGCTTTCAATTCTGTTCCACTGGTCTGTGTGCCTATTTTTGTTCCAGTACCATGCTGTTTTGATGATGATGGCTTTATAATATAGTTTAAGATCTGGAAGTGTGATGCCTCCATTTCTGTTTCTTTTCCTAAAGATGGTTTTGGCAATTCTAGGTTTTTTCATGTTCCAGATAAATGATTGTAGTGTTTGTTCTATTCTCTTAAAGAAGCTTGGTGGAACTTTGATGGGTATCACATTAAATTTGTATATGGCTCTGGGGAGAATATTCATTTTGATGATATTTATTCTTCCAATCTGCAAGCATGGGATATCTTTCCATTTCTTGGTATCAGTTTCTATTTTCTTGAGTAGCAACTCATAGTTTTCAATATACAAGTCTTTCACTTCTTTGGTCAACTTTATTCCTAGGTATTTGATTGATTTTGCTGAAACAGTAAATGGGAGTGATTTCTGGATGTCTTCTTCTTCCAATTTAATGTTTGCATAAAGAAATGCCACTGATTTTTGTACATTTATTATGTAGCCTGATACCTTGCTATATTGCCTAATAACTTCCAGTAGTTTTCTAGGTTCTTTAGGTTTTTCTATGTATGCTGTCATATCATCTTCAAATAGTGAGAGCTTGAATTCTTCCCTTCCAATCTGTATTCCTTTGATTTCTTTCTCTTGCCTGATTGCTATGGTAAGAACTTCCAACACTATGTTGAAGAGTAATGGTGACAGTGGACAGCCCTGTGTGGTCCCTGATATGAGGGGGAATGCTTTCACCTTATGTCCATTGAGTACGATGTTGGCTGTAGGTTTACTATATATAGATTCCACTATCTTGAGGAATTTCTCATCTATTCCAATTTTTTGTAGAGTTTTGAGCATGAATGGGTGTTGGATTTTGTCAAAGGCTTTCTCTGCATCTATTGAGATAATCATGTGGTTTTTGGCTTTCCTTTTATTGATTTTATTCAATCAATGACATCGATTGAATTATGGGTGTTGAACCAGCCTTGCATTCGTGGGATGAATCCCACTTGGTCGTGATGAACAATTTTTTTGATATGCTGCTGCATCCGGTTGGCCAAGATCTTGTTTAATATTTTTAATATTTTGGCATCTATGTTCATCAGATATATTGGTCTGTAGTTTTCCTTTTTTTTTTTTCCTGTCCCTATCAGCTTTTGGTATCAGGGTGATGTTGGTTTCATAGAAGGTGCAAGGGAGTATCCTGTTTCTTCAGTCTTGTGGAAAAGCTTAAGAAGTATGGGTACTAACTGTTTCCTGAAAGTTTTTTAGAATTAGTGTGAAGCCATCTGGTCCAGGACTTTTGTTGTTGGGGAACAACTTTTTATTGTTATTAACAACTTTTTGTTGTTAATAACGGTTTCAATTTCTTTTTCTGTGATTGGTGCATTTAGACTTGGTAGTTTCTCTTGGTTCAATTTTGGAAGGATTTATGTTTCTTGGACTTGTTCCATTTCTTCTACATTCTCTAGCTTGTTGGCATATAGTTCTTAATAGAAGTTTCGCATGATTCTCTGGATTTCTGTGGTGTCAGTTGTGATATCTCCTCCATCGTTTACAATTCTATTAATTTGAGTCTTCTCTCTTTTTTGTTTGGTTAGTCTAGCTAGGGGATTTGTCAATTTTGTTTAATTTTTCAAAGAACCAACATTTGGCTTCATTGATCTTCTGTATGGTTCTCTTATTTTCGATGTTGTTTATTTCTGCTCTAAATTTAGTGTTTTCTGTCCTTCTGGTTGCTTTAGGGTTCCTTTGTTCCTCTTCCTCTAAGTCCTTGAGGTGTGCAGTAAGGTCGTTCATTTGAACTTTTTCTTGTTGTTTAATATGTGATTGTATGGCTATAAGTTTCCATCTCAGTACTGCTTTAGCTGTGTCCCAAATATTTTGATAGGTTGTGTCTTCATTTTCATTTGTTTCCAGGAACATTTGAATTTCTTGCTTGAGTGACTGTCTGACCCATTGGTTCTTAAGGAGTATGTTGTTTAGTTTCCAAATTCTGTGACTTTTAATAATTTCCTGTTTGTTGTTAAATGTTAGTTTTACTCCACTATGGTCTGAGAAGATACTTGGGATGATTTCGATGCTATTGAATTTATTGATGCTGTCTTTGTGGCCTAACATTTGGTCTATCCTTGAGTATGTGTTATGTGGATTTGAAGAGAAGGTGTATTCCAGTTTTTTGGGGTGAAGGACTCTTAAAATGTCCAAGAGGTCTAGTATGTTCATCTCTTCATTTAATTGTCTCATTTCTTTGTTGATTATCTGCTTTGTTGATCTGTCTAAGTGTGAGAGTGGGGTGTTAAAGTCTTCCACAGTTATTGTATTACTATTGATGTACTTTTGAAATTCTTTCAGTAGGTGCTTGATGTATTTAGAGGGGCCCTCATTGGGTGCATAGATATTAATAATTGTTAAATCTTCCTGGCTGATAGATCCTCTAATCATTATGTAATTGCCTTCCCTATCTTTTATCACTTTATTTAATTTAAAATCTATTGTGTCACAGAATGGCTGTTCCTGCCCTTTTTTGTGGCCCATTAGCCTGTATGATAGTTTTCCATCCTTTCACTTTAAGTCTGTGTTTACTTGTTGGGTCAGATGGGATTCTTGCAAGCAGCATATGGTTAGGTTGTGGTTTCTGATCCATCCCCCCACTCAGAGCCTTTTGATGGGTGAGTTTAAGCCATTGACATTTATTGATATTATGGCTTTAATATATTGTAGTGCCATTGTTAAAAAAAAAGATTTTATTTGCTCTGATATATTGCACGTATTATAGTGATGTTCTTGTTTATAAGAGGTCTTCAGAACCTTTTTCAGGGCCTGTTTCATGATGCTTGCCTCCTTTAACTGTTGTTTGTCTAAGAAGGTTTTGATCCCTCCATCTAGTTTGAATGAAAGTCTAGCAGGATATATTATCCTTGGTTGAAACCCTTTTTCATTCAGGGCTTGATAGATATCTTGCCATTCTCTTCAGGCTTTTAGAGTTTGAGTGGAGAAGTCTGCAGATAATCTTATGGGTTTCCCTTGTATGTGACTTTTTGTTTCTCTCTTGCAGTCTTTAGGATCCTTTCTTTATCCTTACTCCTTCTCATTGTGACTATGATGTGTCTTAGTGTCTTCAGGTCTGGGTTTATTCTGTTTGGAACTCTCTGGGCCTCTTGAATCTTGATGTCCTTTCTGTTATTCAGGTCTGGGAAGTTTTCTTCTATAATTTCCTCTAGAATGTTTGCTTCCCCTTCCACTCTTTCTTCCTCTGGCAGGCCAATTATACGAATGTTACTTCTTTTGAGATCATCCCATATGTCTCTGTTATTGTTTTCAGTGTCTCTCAATCTCTTTTTGAGCTCTTTCACCTCTTTCTTATTTTTCTCTAGCTCATACTCTGTCTGACTAATTCTGTTTTCTGCTTCTGTTAGTCTTATTTCCCTTCCCTCAGATTCTTTCTTCATTACAGCTATTTCAGCTTTCAGTTCTCTAATTGCCTCAAGATAATCAGTATTTTTCTTGGGGGGTCTCAACTGTTGTTTCCCTAATACTGCCATTCCTTTCCTCCAATGTTGTTTTCATTTCTGTGATTAATAAGTTTATTATTGCTTGCATACTTTTCTTATCTATGGTTACTCCTTGCTGATTTGTAGTTTTTCTGGGCTTTTGTCTTCATTTATTGGAGTAGCAGTTTTATTTTTTTTTGATCTACCCATTTTTTTTTTATTTATGTGTTTCTTATTTTTGTGCTCTGTTGTTCCTCAGTTGTTGTGTCTTGAGTACAAGCAACACAGTACTAAATACCATTTCCAGTCGATGTTGTCGGAGCTCAAGCCACTAGCAGATTCTCCGTCCGCCATCTTCCGGGAAACCTTTTTTTTTTTTTTCCTGAGCCTGACATCTGATATTCAGGTGGATCGAAGTTACTGTTTGGGGACATGATGTCATGGCTGGATAAAGGGCTAGAAAACTGGATCAGGGAAGAGAGTAGCTCCCAAATATAGGAAAATTATATAAATATTGTTGATTGTAAACCCCATCAGTTTGATCTGATTTGGGACCCATATTCAGCTTAGGAGCTTTGTGACCTCTGTATCTCTGCAGGTCTGAGCTCACATTCTGTATTCATGAGTAGGAACGTTCCAAGCTGCCCCAATATTGACCCATCTTCCTCAGGTGGAAAATAAGAGTATGTTTTCCATCCTCCCTTTAGAGGATGGAACATTCTCTGCCATTGTTGATCCACATTGGGGGCAAGGTCCTATGGGGGCCCACAAAGGGATCTATTCTGTTGTTCCTGATAGAGAAGACTGGTAAAAATGGAGAGAGGGATTTATTTGAGGTCTAGGCCCATCATGTCTGTTTGGGCATCTCAGTACTCCCCGAATAGAGCTCCAGCTGATGGGGTGGGCTCATAGTGATTAAAGAGTTATCCTTAAAGTATGCCAGTCTCTTGTCCTTATTCAGCTTTTGCAGTCCTTACTTTGATAAGGTTAGCTTTGGAGTGAGTGAGGGAAGTGTAGTAGGAAGTAAGTGAGGAAGGTATCTAAGTCTAAGTGGAAACTATTTCATTATGAACTTTATGGTGTCATTTTAGGTCTTTCTACTTGCTTGCTTTATTTATTGACATAGTGCAGGCTGTTGTTCACTTTTGCTTTCAGGTATATGTTTTGCCCTAATTTATGGATACATGTGAACATATGCCCTATCTCATGGGACCTGGTCTATATCTAGGTTTTGGGACTTTGTTAGGAATTCAACCACCTGAATTGGAATTAGAGAATCCTATGAAGGCAAAGGTCTTTCAAGTAATGAGTAATGAGGCTGAAGGGTTGACATTCCAAGTCTGACATCTCTGGACACAGTCTGAAGTGAAGCATGCTGAGGTGATACTCATTGTATTGATTATGTTGGAATCATTAAGTTGGTATCAGCAGATGAAATATCATTTGATATGAACTGAGAGAAGCATGCAGGAAAGTAAGCCCCACAGTAGAGATTCCAGGACTGGGGGAAATATAGACTCTGTAGAGGAAGTGGGATTTTAATGCTGTCTTACGGTTTAAGAATGCAATAGGTAGTTATTACTGTAATCAGATTATTTGACAATTAGGTTAACTTTGAAAATCCCATTGTTAGGATTTGCTGTATCATACACAGCATCACCGTAATGTATGCCCTTTTATATTATTTGTATATAGCTGTGTCTTATAGTGTAATGCCACCAGTTGCTTCTATTCTCCCTGGCCTAAGCTTTTAAAGAGAGTCAACATTTCAAAGACTCAGCCTATGGTCTGTGCATTAAAAATTTTGAGACATTCAGTCATTTTACCCCTCTCATATTAATTAAATAATGATTTATATGACTACAAGTTAATAGGAGTGTACATAAACACCATTCCTGCCACCAAAAGACTGTTTTCCATCCCAAACCCCCCACCCCTTCTTCTTCTAGCATTTGCCCCCCACCCCTAATGATGCCAAACATCAACTCTCACCCTCCACCCAGAGATTTTTACTTGGTGTCCTACTCCAAACTCAGTCAGATCCTTCTTTGAGTTTCCCTTTCTGTTCTTCTTTCTCAACTTCTGTATATAAGTGGGATCATCTTTGTCTTCTGAGTTTATCTGAGCATGGGCTCGTCTTTGTCTTCTAACTTAGCTCACTTAACACAGTCCCTTCTAGTTCCATCCAAGATGGGTCAGAGAAGGTGGGTTCATTGTTCTTTATAGTTGTGTAGTATTCCATTGTGTATATATACCACTGCTTTCTCAGCCATTCATATATTGTTGGACATCTGGTTTGCTTCCAGACTTTAGCTGTTACGAACTGTGCTGCTATGAACATCAGTGTACATAAATGTTTTTGGTTGAGTGTTATGGTGTCCTTGGGGTATAACCCTAGGAGATGAATTACTGGGTCATATGGAAGGTCCATGTCTATTCTTGTGAGAATTCTCCAGACTACTCTCCATAGAGGTTGGACCAGTTTACATTCTCACCAGCAGTGCTGAAGGATTTCTTTGTCCCCACAACCTCTCCAGCATTTGTTGCTGCTGTACTTTTTGATGTATGCCATTGAGATTGTGGGTATCTCATGTTGTCTTTATTTGCATTTTCTGACAATCAGTGACCTGGAGCAATTTTTCATGTGTTTGTTAGCCTTTTGGATCTCTCTTGTAGTGAATATTCTATTCATATCCTCTGCTCATTTTTGGATGGGGTCATTTGCTTTTTCATTGGGAAGAGACCCCATGTTCTATAGTGGGTTGGCAGACAGATAACTTTCATAAAAATTTTAAAAAGTTAGACTTATATGACAACTGACTTGTAAATAATTGGTTCTTATATAAAACATTCAAGAATAAATGGTGATTACTTACTGTGAGAACATTTTATATGAAGCCTTTAAGTTTAAATTTATAGTTATTTATTCTGATAATATAGGCATAGGATAGTCTGTAAATCAGTTAATACAATGGAGAAAGTGTGACAGCATCCCCACTCTCTTAGCATAACTGACTTCTTCTTGGCCTAAACCTGAACCTTTGCAACTGCTTTACTTGCCAATCAAGAAGTAGATCTTAGTGTTCTGTAATTGTGATTAATTTTTGATTGTTAATTTTTTCCAAAACAGGTCACCCTGAAGTAGTAACCACATGTTTGTCTTCTATAACCTAGCTTGCTTCCTGAACCTGCCCCTATAAATTTTTGTGGCACACTGAGGCGGGCACTGCACTCTGAACAGCAATTTTAGCTGTGAGTGTAGTCAATGGCTAGCTGAATAAAGACTTTAATTCGGACCTTGATCTTAAGTGGTCTTTCTTGCCTCTTTCCTACAACAGTTATTTATATTAAAATTTTAAGTGTATAAGCATAAACATGAATATTTATTTATTATTAAAATTTTACTAGTGATTTAATAATAATTTACAAGGTCATAAGATTATAGGGGTATAGTTCCACATTGCACCCACCACCGTAGTTCTGTGACTTCCCATTCCCACTCCAAAACCCTCACTCTGCCATCTAAGGATAACCACCATAGTTTTCACAAAGTCTTAGTAACAGTTTGATTGTTTTTTCCCTTCTAACAAGTTTTCGTGCTTTACTTCTTTATATTTTAGATATGAATGAAACCATCTGATAGTTGTCTTTTAGAAAAATGCATGTTGGGAGTCGGGCTGTAGCACAGCGGGTTAAGGGCAGGTGGCGCAAAGCACAAGGACCGGCATAAGGATCATGGTTCAAACCCCGGCTCCCCACCTGCAGGGGAGTCGCTTCACAGGCGGTGAAGCAGGTCTGCAGGTCTATCTTTCTCTCCTCCTCTCTGTCTTCCCCTCCTCTCTCCATTTCTGTCTGTCCTATCCAACAATGACAACAACAATAATAACTACAACAATAAAACAACAAGGGCAACAAAAGGGAATAAATAAAATAAATATTAAAAAAAAGAAAAATGCATGTTATTTAGTAACCAATATAAACTATAGCAACAGAAGTCCTCGAACATTGACACAAAATTAAAGGAGTTCATGACATTGTATAAGAAATATGAGAAAGGAGTCGGCGGTATCACAACGGGTTAAGTACACATGGTGTAAAGTGTGAGGACTGGCATAGGGATCCTGGTTCGAGCCCCTGGCTCCCCACCTGCAGGAAGTCGCTTCGCAGGCAGTGAAGCAGGTCTGCAGGTGTCTTTCTCTCCCCCTCTCTGTCCTCCCTTACTCTCTCCATTTCTCTCTGTCCTATCCAACAACAACAACAGCTATGACAACAATAACAACTACAACAAGCACAACAACAAGGGCAACAAAATGGGGAAAAAATAGCCTCCAGGAGCAGTGGATTCATGGTACAGGCACCTATATCCCCAGCAATAACCCTGGAGGCAAGAAAAAAATATGAGAAAAACAAAAACAAAAAATATATAAGAAAGATTTTAAAATGCTGGAGAGAAAATTAGATCATTTAATAAGACAGAGGACTGTGCACATGTAAATATGCTATACATAATAGAACTATATATAATTTATAGATAAATATCTTATATATAAAGAAGCCTAAGAGAGTCCTTTTTAAGCTATTTATGTCTCACCATTTTTTGCTTGAACATTGTTATGTCCATTTCTTCCTTCCCTTTCATACTTTAAATTTGTCTCATATTTCTGTTGCTTATGTTTCTTGGTCTGTTTTACTATGTATCACCTTGTTGAAATCTAAATGTTCCTTGTTTCCTTCTCTGTGTCACTCCATTCAGTAACTCTTTCAAGGCAGTTCTGGAAATGGCAGACTCTTTTAGTTTTTGTATGTCTTGTGCTGTTTTGATTGCTCCTTCATATTTGAATGGGAAGCCTGCAGTGAAAAGTATGAGTGGCTGGTTGTTCTTGCTTGTTAAGACTTAGAATGTATCACTCCATTCTCTATTGGCCTCCATGGTTCCTGCATAAAAATATGATGCAAATCTGACTCTGCAGTCTTTATAAGTCAGTTTCTTCTTTTCCCTGACAGCTTGCATGTTTTTTTTTCCCTTTGTCCTTGGCTTTTGATAGTTTCACAAAGATATATGTTGGTGTAGCTCTATTTGGATTTAGGAATTTGGGAGTACTCTCTTTTTCCTGGACATCTACATCCTTACCATATCCCAGATTTGATTTTTTTTTCTGCTATTATTTCTTTGAATATGATTTCTGCTTTCTTTTTTTTCTCTCTTCTCCATCTGAGATCCCAATAAGTCTGATATTTGCATTACCAGCAGACTCTTCAGTCTCTTGAATAACTGCCTTATTTCTCCTTTTTCCTTTTTTATACTTATAATTCTTTTTTTCTTTTTTTAAATTTCTTTTTTATTTAAGAAAGGATAAATTAACAAAATCATAGGGTAGGAGGGGGACAACTCCACACAATTCCCACCACCCAATCTCCATATCCCATCCCCTCCCCTGATAGCTTTCCCATTCTCTATCCCTCTGGGAGCATGGACCCAGGGTCATTGTGGGTTGCAGAAGGTGGAAGGTCTGGCTCCTGTAATTGCTTCCCCGCTGAACATGGATGTTGACTGGTCAGTCCATACTCCCAGTCTGCCTCTCTCTTTCCCTAGTAGAGTAGGTCTCTGGGGAAGCGGCCCCTCACAGAATGAGAGAAGATCTTCACATGCCATACATCAGACAAGAAACTAATCACCAAATATATAAAGAGCTCAGCAAACTTAGCACCAAAAAAGCAAATGACCCCATCCAAAAATGGGCAGAGGATATGAACAAAACATTCACCTCAGAGGAGATCCAAAAGGCTAACAAACATATGAAAAACTGCTCTAGGTCACTGATTGTCAGAGAAATGCAAATTAAGACAACATTGAGATACCACCTCACCCCTGTGAGAATGGCATACATCAAAAAGGACAGCATCAACAAATGCTGGAGAGGCTGTGGGGACAGAGGAACCCTTTTGCAATGCTGGTGGGAATGTAAATTGGTACAGCCTCTGTGGAGAGCAGTCTGGACTACTCTCACAAGGCTAGACATGGACCTTCCATATGATCCAGTAATTCCTCTCCTAGGCTTATACCCCAAGGACTCCATAACACCCAACCAAAAAGAGGTGTGTACTCCTATGTTCATAGCAGCACAATTCATAATAGCTAAAACCTGGAAGCAACCCAGGTGCCCAACAACAGATGAGTGGCTGAGGAAGCTGTGGTATATATACACATTAGAATACTATGCAGCTATCAAGAACAATGAACCCACCTTCTCTGACCCATCTTGGACAGAGCTAGAAGGAATTATGTTAAGTGAGCTAAATCAGAAAGAGAATTCTTTTTTTCTACTGGTACTTTGAAGTCAAAGAGGGTAATCAGTTTTTTTTTTTTTTTTTCCAGAACACTGCTCAGCACTGGCTTATGGTGGTATAGGAGACTGAACCTAGGACTTTGGAGACTCAGGCCTGAGTCTTTTTGTGTAACCATTTTGTTATTTATCCCATCTGGATAGCTAGTTTGTCTTCTATTGCTGATGTTCTCTGATGTTCTCACTTTTGTTAGGTAAGATGACATGCATTCAAAGTGTGTTTCAGACCCTGTAGCTCTGTTTTCACATTTTTCAGATTCCTATCAAGTGAATATTTGAAATCATGATTTCCCTCTTAATCCATTTATCCATATGAAATTGAGAGTTTTATATGTCTTAAAATTTCCTGACAATGAGTTACCTAAGTTCTTTTTCTGATAGCTCTTCTGGATTTGCATTAAGTTCCTGACACTCATCTTAGTTTTGCAGAACTAGCATTATCTTAGTTTTGCCCATCTGTTTTGGTTTCTGCTGTAGGCCACAGGTAGTGCCTGGTTCTTTTTTGTATGTAAGTTGTGGAGGGAGGAGAGGAGCTTTGAAGAAGGTGTAGTATTACTATGCCTGATGTCCCTTCAGCAAAGAACTAGTCTAAGGGATATGGGGATAGAGATATCAGACCTTGTTTCTTTCCAGACTGATTCCTGAAAGTAGAAATTCTGCTGTGAGATCAAAGTCAAGTATTTTCCTGCTGGACAATCTGATTGTGATCACCAGTATCTCTGTGGCAATTGGGACACCTCAGAGCCTACTTCCCTGATGCCACAACTGTACACTGTTTAGTTCCCTACTTCCTGTGAATAGCTTCTTGGGATTTGCTCAGGAACCTTCAGCTTCTGCAGATAAACAGCTATGCTGAGCTCCCATTTTTCAGGCTAATTGGACTCTGACTAGTTTTGTGTGGACTCTTTAAATTTGCCACATAAATTTGAAGTAATTGTACATATTGTGTCAGCCTTTCTGCCCAAGTCTGTCTCTCTTTCTGCCCTTCTTATCTGAAGGTCCATGTGCAATCACCTGCCTTCAAATAGTGATGATTCTTTTTTTACCAGAAATCCAGATGTTCTCTGACTAAATTTGTTGAGTTATTAAGTTGTAATACTTGTTTTCAGGAGGAGATCTACCTTTCTGTGCCTTGAAAATCCTAAACATGTATATTTATATGAGTATGTTATGTTTCTTGATCTGGTTTCTGACATGTGTGAGAATTATTACAACTTCTAACAATTGGCATATTTAAAGTTTAATTTTATAGATGTAAAATGCCATTTCTCACTAAAAGAAGTCAGTGGATTGTGGGGAAATGTTGAATCCTAGATCTGAAGCAAATATTTTTCTAAGTAACTCTGGAACATCCTGTCTTATCAAATAGCAAAGAATATATTAACACTTACATAAAATGTCACAAAGTCTCAGGAACTAGCTTAGAGATGTCTTCTACTCAGAGATAGAACAACTTGAGCTTAAATTAACATACCAATTTCAGTGTATTAATCCTGTAGAATATGCTTGCATGTGTTCAGAATTATGTTATAATGTTATCTTTCCAGGATGAGAGGGAACTAATTGCTTTTCTTATAAACTAACATGTGAAAGGAAAAGGAAAGGAAATTCTTTTCCCCTTTCTGTATCCTTATAACCCTAGGTAACCACAAAAGGATTATTATATTTAGTAAGTACAATGAATTTTATTACATTATTTCAGTAAATTAAAATAGTTATAGTGTTTAAATATTACTATTTTTTATTTAAAGTTGATAAATGGATCTAAAATGATAGCTTTAAAAAAAGGAAAGAGGGGGGAATACTATATTTTAGAAGAAGAAAAATGATACATCTTTTCTACCACTCCTAAGATCTGTGTTCCTGACCTCACCCCCATAGATAGCCACTAGTCCTTCCACAGTCTTGGAACTAGGATGACATTTTGTTTTTTTCACATTCATATACTCAATTGTCTATATTCCATATATGAGTTAAACCATTCTGTAGTTCTTCACCTCTTTAGTTGCTTCACTAAGCATAATATTCTCCAGTTCCATTCACTTTATTTCAAAGGACACAATATTATCTTTTTTATTGCTTCATAGTACTATTGAATATATGTCTCATACCCTTTTTTTTATACCATCATCAGTCAAAGGACATTTTGGTTCTTTCCAGGTATTTGCTATTGTGTATATGCTATAAACATGGGGGTGCATATATCCCTTTGAAAAAATATATATATTTGGACATCAGAGCTGTTTCTGGGGTTTAGTGCCTGCACAAATCCACTGTTCTTGGTGGTATTTCTTTTCATTTTTTTCTTTAATTATATGGAAATTGAGAGGGGGAGAAAAAGAGAGGGAGACAGTACTTCTTCACTGATGATGAAGCTTTTCTGCTAAATCCGGATCCTTGTACATGGTGACATGTGTGCTCAACTGGATGTGTCAGTGCTCAGCCCTTAGTAGTTAATTTTTTTGACAAGAATATAGTGATTATGATGTGACATCTGATGCTGCTTTATAGAGTCAGACCTATGTTCACTTTATATAACAAAATAAACTGAGAAGTGAATATCATTTGCTCTTGAATGATGGAAACACTATGATTAAGTTACAAGCCAAGTAAAATTTGATATTCAAATCTGATCTGTATGCTTGAAAACACTTCTTAACTTCCTCCCTTCCTGCCTGATTTATTTCTTGCCTTCCATATAGCTTAAATAGATATACAAATATATCCCCATGGGTCTAAAATGATCATAGCTCTCAGTAAGGGATATAGTCGTAGGTAGAACAATTCAAGCAGAAATAGACCTAGATTGAAACATAAATAAATATTTATTTATTGGGTCCAGGTTGTGGAATACTCAGCTGGTTATACACATTACTATGCACATGGACCCAGATTCAAGTCCCTATTCCCCACCTACAGAGGGGTTGTGTGTGGGGGGAGGCTTGATGCGTAGTGAAGCAGGTCTGCAGTCCTTTCTGTCTCTCATTGTCTATCTCCCTCTCCTCTCTCAATTTCTATCTGTCCTAATAAAAAATGTAAAAATGGCTATTGGGAGTGGTTAAGTCATAGAGCTGTCACTTCTTCTTCTTCTAGCGTTTGCCCTTCTTCCGTAGCCAGTCAACAGGTCAGGTTGAAAGCTGTCAGGAGCTGCTTGTTGCTGGCTTGGAAAGTGACTGGGATCCATGTGGATTCAGTCGGCTAGGAAGGATCGTCAGTTTCCCCAATGAATGGGTACTCACGGGATGCACCACGAGAAGGTCGATCCAATGCATCCCAGAGCTGTCACTGCGCCCCAGAGATAACCCTGGTGGAAATGAAAAGGAAGAATGGAAGAAAGAAAGAGAGAGAGAAAGAGACATTATTTATTTAACTCCATTTAGGAAAATTTGGTTTTCTAAGTTCTCATGATAGATTTTAGAAAGTAAGAATACATTAGCTGACTTATACTAGGGAGATAGAATTAATAATTCACTATCTTCTTCCAACTCACATTATTAAAAAATAAAGAAGTGTAATACTTTTATTGTTGAATAATCATAAAAGTAAAACATTATGTACATCCCAAGCAGTCCTCTAAGAGAGTTGAAGGAAACAGAGATATCTCATTATTTTATGTTACCAAGCAGTTATGGTCCACTACATGCATGTTTTAGAGATAAGTAAGAAAAAGCTCTTAAGAGAACATGACAGCATTACTTGCCATAAATACTTCATCACTTCTGGTAATTGTGGTGACTTCCTGTTAGCTAATTGAACTTATTTAAATAGAGGTAAATTTCTTATACTTTTATAACAGAAGTTACTTTTATGATTTATAGTAAAGCTTTCTGCCAAATTTAGGCTCCTTCACTACCACAATATCTGTGAGATAAGGTGCTGGTTACCCCAGTGTTCTAGCTTCAAATAAATGACTCTGATAAAGCTATTATCTGTATTTTACAATTCAAAGAAATTATGACTTATTTATAATGAGAACATTTTGAAAAATAAATGCTAAAAGTGAAAGATAGTGAAGTCTCTTTCTCTATTTTCAGCAGAAAGAATTGTGTCTCTCATTTTTAATTTATATTTGTTCTTACATATTTGCCTATCACTTATAAGAGCATATTTTTAACAGGTATTAATATATTTTTATTATTTTCCTTTGACAAGATTAAGACATGATAATATCTTGCCTTACACAAAAGTGGAATTTGTATAATTCTGAGGAGTCTTACTATATATAGTGTATATATGTATTATACATGTGACTGCTCTTTTACCTGTTAAACTTTAAACTCAAAACAGGATCATTTTTTTTCTTTGTACTTCCTCAGGATTTCTAGTGCAATACTTTCATGTTCAGTGGGTGCTTTATGGCTACTATTCAGTCAACTGGTAAAATGATTGTTGTCTGTATTGGGAACTGGGCTGCTATTATATAAATAGACACACTTTAGCTTAAAAAAAATACCTGAAAACTATTTTATTTTTCTTCTATTAAAACTAAGTAGCCCCTACAGTTCATTTATCTTTTTTAAAAGAATTTTTCTGTGTGGTGTTTTGCTGTATTAAGTAGAAAATTTAATATGCCTTTTAGGGGAGAGGCAAATCACCTAAATTTTTTTCATTGTTGAGTCTCTTAACTGATTCCTTTCCCACACTGAGGAAAGGTTCTTACATAATACCCTTCAAATATAGTACCATTTGATATTCTATCTGCATAATCATTATTTAACATGATTATTTTTAAATGACTAAGTATAATATTCTTAATACAGATGAACATGAAGAGACTCAGCTACTTTAGCTGAAATTTGATCAACAATCATTGAAAATATCTGGCCAAATCAAATTATTCTTGGCATCAAATATCACAGAAGGTCCAGTAGGATACAACCAGAAACCTTAATTCAGTGTTAGTTGTTCTTCAAGGCTGTGAGCTATCCTCACTGACTCACGTTGCCTGGCTATCCTGAAAGCCTGTGGTATTTTATAGACAATATTCTCTTCAGCGGTCAGGAACCCTGCTTGTCTTCCACCTATTGCTCTTTTATACTTTCTGTAAATTTAAAGAGGACAGCTTTTACTATAATCAAATGTCTTTTCTATAGTTTCCATTTTTTTGATCCAAGACGCAGCTGAGAGAAAAAAAAAGATCCAGATAAACACTCAATCACAATTATACTCATAAAGTCTTTCCCCCAGTATTTGACATTTTGTTGACATGCTATCAGAGTACTTCACACTTGACTGGTAAGGCATGAAAACAATTACTGGGTCGCTAACAGGAACTGAAAAAAAGAGAGAAAGAATCTGTCCTTCTTAAACAATACCCTAGAAGCTGGTAACACTATAAAGCTGAAAAAACTTGCATGGAGGTTTTGGCTGTAAAAGGCAGTAAGAATGAAGTAAAGAAAATCTTTTTACTTAGATTCATACATTTTTATAAATTTAAATTTTTATAAATAAGTAGTTTCAATTTGGGGTATCCATAATATCCAAAAATCATTTGAGATTTCTTTGAACTTTTTGCATATTAGCAGCTACTGAATTAATTACATAAAAAATATTATTGCATATATGGAATTATGCTTGGTGCCCATATTTTCTAGGGTGACCCAGAAATTAGAGATTTAGGCAAAGCATAATTCACTATTTTAATATTCATGCTGTATTGACTGAAACTATTCAAAAGATGAGCAGTGAGCAGCAGTGGAGAAATGAACAGAGCCATGCTATTAATAAGGAATATATATTACTTAAAACTTCCCATAATGTTTCCAAGAGATTGGATAACATTGGGGGTCAAGGTGATTATGCTCAAATTCCACAATACCACACTGTATTGTTTAAATAATGATTTTCTTTAAGAGGAAAACTTACACAGAAGGGCCAGTAAGAAGAGATATATGTAATCTTATCCTCTCATAGAGAACAAATGGAAACTAGTTGAAGTTGTTAGAGTCACAATTAGTTTGCTTTGGGGGAAGCACCACACCTTTTGTGGTTCTTTCCTTCTATGCTGAATGTAAATATTATGATATGGTATTTAGGGTAAAAAATGTCACCTGAAAAATAGAAAACATGAATTTGGATGCCAAATTATGTAATCTAAAAATATTCTAAAACTTTTGAAACTCTTGAGAGGTTCTAGCCTCCTATGCTTTGGGAAGTTTGCCACATGTGACAGTTTTCCCACTAGACTATATGGAAAGAAGCATTCACTGTCTAAATAAATCAGAGTATTACCAGAATTATTTATCTGGATAACAGAGAGATAACAGAATAGAGATTTACAATTGCTAATATCAACAATATTAAACAATACTAGCTATATATTTAGCTTTATGCTTTTTTAATCTTTATAACATACACATATATACATATTATTTATGTAAGTATTTTATTCATTTATTAGTGACAAAGATAGGAGGAGAGAGAGAAAAAATCTGACACCATTCTAGTACATGTGCTGCCAGGGATTGAACTCAGGACCTCCTGCTTGAGAATCCAATGCTTTATTTATTTTTTTTAATATTTTATTAAGAAAGGATTAATGAACAAAAACATAAGGTAGGAGGGGTACAACTCCACACAATTTCCACCACCCAATCCCCATAACCCACCCCCTCCCATGATAGCTTTCCCATTCTCTAGCCCTCTGGGAGCATGGACCCAGGGTTGTTGAGGGTTGCAGAAGGTAGAAGGTCTGGCTTCTGTAATTGCTTCCCCGCTGAACATGGGCGTTGACTGGTCGGTCGATACTCCCAGTCTGCCTCTCTCTTTCCCTAGTAAGGTGTGCCTCTGGGGAAGCTGAGCTCCAGAACACATTGGTGGGGTCTTCAATCCAGGGAAGCCTGGCCAGCATCCTGGTGGCATCTGGAACCTGGTGATTGAAAAGAGAGTTAACATATGAAGCCAAACAATTTGTTGAGCAATCATGGATCCCAAGCTTGGAATAGTGGAGAGGAAGTGTTAGGGAGGTACTCACTGCAAACTCTAGTGTACTTCTGCTTTCAGGTATATATTTTGCAGTATTTTATGGATACGTGTGCACATAAGCTCTCTCACACAGAAACTGGTGTATATCTAGGTTATGGGACTTTGTTAGAAAGTGAACTACCTGAGATGAAATTAGAGTGTACTATAAAAGGAAAGGTCTCACCCAAGTAATGAAGCTGAAGGGTTGTCATTCCACACGTGTAGTCTCTGGATACAGTCTGAGGTGAAGCATGTTGAGGTGGCAATCGTTGTGTTGGTTAGGTTGTGATTGGCGGATGCAGTATTATTTGGTTTGGATTGGGAGATGCATACGGTGTGATGATAACATTAACTATCGATTGTCTTTTTGAACCCTAAGACAGCAAGAACCTCACATCTCCACTATAGAGCCCCTACTTCCCCCAGTCCTGGAACCCTTGGATAGGGCCCACTTTCCCGTATTTTTTTTAATATACATTTTAAAAAATTATTTATTTATTAATGGATAGAGACAGAGAGAAATTGAGAGGGGAGGGGAGATAGAAAGGGGGAGAGACAGAGAGACACCCTGCTTCACCACATGAAGTTTTCCCCTTGCAGGTGGGGACCAGGGTCTTGAACCTGGGCCCTTATGCACTATAATGTGTGTGCTTAACCAGGTGTGCCACTGCCTGTAGAGTCCAATGCTTTGCTTTATCCTTTGCACCATTTCCCTTACCACAATAACAGTGTATTTTACAGATGAGGAGACATGTTTTAGAGAGCTCAAGTAATGACCTGGGTAATGGCACAGCCACAATTTGAATATAAAAGTGGTATGTTCGGGGCCAGGCAGGAGCACACTGGGTTAAGCTCACATAGAACAAAGTGCAAAGACTCACATAAGGATTGGGGTTGGAACCTGGGTTCCCCACCTGCAGGGGGGTCACTTCATAAGTGGTAAAGCAAGTTTACAGGTATCTTTCTCTCCCTCTCTGTCTTCCCCTCCTCTCTCAATTTCTCTCTGTACTATCCTATAAAAAAGAAAAAAAAATGGCCCCAGGAGCAGTGGATTTAAAGTGCGGACACAGAGCCCCAGCAATAATCCAGGAGACAAATAAATACATATATACATAAA
This sequence comes from Erinaceus europaeus, assembly GCF_950295315.1. Lineage (NCBI taxonomy): Eukaryota > Metazoa > Chordata > Mammalia > Eulipotyphla > Erinaceidae > Erinaceus > Erinaceus europaeus. The sequence continues at coordinate 64,110,519 of NC_080171.1, read as the reverse complement.
TGTGGTATGTTCCATAGTGTACAATTATGGTTCCAAAACCAGTTCTTTCTATGTTGCACTCCATACCTGTGAAAGAAATTGTAAGAGTTTATGAGATGAAACTATTAGAAGAATTCATAGAAAACTGTAAAACTATAATTCAAGAATATTAAGAAACTCTGAGAAGGATCCAGGACCTACCTTAAAATATCTATACAAGTCATACTTACTATATTGTCTAGTTTCAAATATGGAAAAGATTAAATTATGAGTTAATTTTTTTATTGTGACTGAAGATCCCTGATAATTTTCACCAAATTGACTGACATTTACAAAGTTTATAGAAATTTTAAGCTAGTTAAAAGTGCAGTCACATGAGGAAACAACACTGCCATCATTGAAGTTTATCTTTAATAATTAATGGTGGACAATCTCTCTGATTTACAATCTTACCTCATTACTGTTATCACTCTCAAATTATTTTATAATAAAATAGAGAAGGAGAGAAGTCAACTAGAGCACCATTCTGCTCCTTTATATATGGTATTATTGAACTTGGGATTTGGAGCCTCAGGCATGAAAGTCTCTTTGCATAACCATTATGCTATTTACCCTTGTCCCATTTAGATGATTTTCATAGTACATCAAGAGCTAAAATTGGAATCAAGGTAATCTGACCCAATGTGTATCAGTACAGACATTGCAAACAGCTTTGGCAGTGTTGATTCATATAATTTAAGGCATATATAAATTGTTTTGCAAAGTAGTTTCCTAATATCCCAATTAAAAACAATGAGTGCAACAGTTAAAGTGATTTCAGAGGCACATATCTCTAAATGAGTTACACCCTTTAAAAAGTAATATCTATTATACATAATATGATAATCAATGTCACTATAGTTCTTATTTTACTTTCTTACTAAGATTACATACTTGATTTACCTTTTTTATTTTTATTTATTTGTTTTTATTTATTTATTTATTTTGCCTCCAGGTTATTGTTGGGGCTTGGTGCCTGCACTAGGAATCCACTGTTCCCGGAGGCTATTTTTCCAATTTTTTTTGCTCTTGTTGTTATTGTTGCCATTGTTGTTGTTAGTGGTGGTGGTGGTGGTGGTTGATAGAACAGAGAGAAATCAAGGAAGGAGGGGAAAACAGAGAGGAAAAGAGATAGACAGATACCACCACCTGTGAAGCAACACCCCTGCAGGTGGGGAGCTGGGGGCTGGAATAGAATCCTTCCAACTGTCCTAGTGCTTCCTGCAATGTGCGCTTACCTTGCTGAGCTACCTCCTGGCTTCCAGATTATCTTTTATATTCCTTATAGTCAACAAGTTCTGAAGCCATTTTAAAAATACTAGTTACTTAGAAGATAATTTTCAAGGTCTATGAGGATTTTATTAATCTCCACCAGTAAATTATTAGAAATAACCAAGAGCAGTAAATTTTACAGAAAATATATAGGTGAAATGTGTGGATATTGAGAGTATTATTTAGGGACCAGGAGGTAGCTCACCGGGTTAAGTGCACATAGTGTGAAGCACAAGGACCCACACAAAGATTTCAGTTTGAGTCCCCTGGGTCTACATCTCCAGGATGGTGGTTTCGTAAGTGGTAAAGCAGGTGTGCAGGTGTGTAGGTGTCTATCTTTCCCTCCTCCCCTCTGTCTTCCACCTTCACTCTCATTTTTTTCTGTGTTCTATCCAACAGCAACAACAATAACAGTAGTAACAAAAATGGAAAAAAAAAAAGATGACCACCAGGAGCAGTGGCTTCTTAGTGCAGGCACTGAGCCCTACTGATAACCCTGGAGGCAAAAAAAAAAAAAGAGTAGAGTTATGTCATCTATTTTCTTCTGTTGAAGAGGATTTGTAGATTTTAAACACTGTCTAAATAGTTAGCAATGGGTGGGGGTAGATATCATAATGATTATGCAAAGAGAATTTCTTGCCTAAGGCTCTGAAATCCCAGGTTCAATCCCACACACCACCATAAACTAGAGTTGAGTAGTGAGTGCTCTGGTAAAATAAATAAATAAGCAAACAAATATGAAAGGAGAAGAGTGTTTTGGTTTAGTATCATGCAGAAATCCTGATAATGTCTGCAGTGAAATAGCATCATTTCCCCCTTCTTATAAAATGCTCCTTTTCAGAGTTGGCAGATAAATACACATGGATTTAGATTTGGCAGAGAAGTAGCTACTAACTTCTACTGACATAATGATTCTAAAAGCCACTCACATTTCTACATCTGTGAGTTCACTTATAAACTATTTATCACCTGTTCTTTTAGTCCATCCATTAGCCATACCAAAAAAAAAAAAGTTATTTCACATAATATTTAGATGGGGCCTCCAAGGTACAGAGATATTTAAAAAAAAGTTTAAGGCTACAGAAATATTAGATGGAAATGCTTAGGATCAATTTGTATTTTCTATTCCATAGGTCTTGTCCATTGAAGTATTTTTCTCTGCTTTTTAATTAGAAATTCATACTTTAAAAGTCAAATATACTTAAATCATCATAACATTTAATGTTTAGTTGTATATTTTAATGAAGAGTGTAAAAGTCAATTTGACATGACATGATGGTTTGTATTAAATTTCTTACATCGTTAATTTGTTGAAATATTGTCTATATCTAAAGACATTTTTACTTTTACTTCTAATACTCAATTTTTATATTAGTGATTTATAGGGATTCAATATTATAGAATATGCCTCTACCAAATTAATTTTCATATATATATGTATATATACATATATAGATATAGATATGTATGTATGTATATATATGATATTATCTTTATTTATTTATTGGACAGGGACAGCCAGAAACTGAGAAGGAAGTGGGAGATAGAAACAGAGAGAGAGAAAAAAAAAAAGAAACAGACAGAGAAACACTTGCAACACTGCTTCACCACTCACAAAGCTTTCCTTCTGTAGGTGGGAACTGGCGGCCTGAACCTGGGTCCTTGTGCTTTGTAACATGTGTATTCAACCACTACCACCACCACTACCCCCAGTAGTTTTCTTTTTTCTTTCTTTTTTGCCTCCAGGGTTATTGCTTAGGGCTCCGTGCCTGCACTATAATTCCACTGCTCCTAGTGGCTATTTTTTCCCATTTTGTTGCCCTTGTTACTGTTCGTGTTGCCCTTGTTGTTACTGTTGCCATTGATGTTGTTGGATAGGACAGAGAGAAATTGAGAGAGGAAGGGAAGACAGAGGGAGAATGAAAGACAAGACACCTGCAACCTGCTTCACGCTTATGAAGGGACCCCCTGCAGGAGGGGAGCCTGGGGCTGGAACTGGGATCCTTAAACTGGTTCTTGTGCTTCCTGGCAAGTGCGGCTTAACTTGCTGCACCTTTTCCAGTAGTATTCTTTGTCGTATGCTTTACATTGGTTTGTTCTAGCCCTCCCCCGCCAAGAGAATTGGATCAGTCCAGTTAATTTTGCGGGCCCGCTTGGCCCCGCCCCAAGGAACCCCGGGAGAGGTTCCTGAGTTCGAGAGTGCGAGAGTTTCAGAGGGTCCCCAGTACGAGAGTTCGAGAGTTTGAGAGTTACAGAGTAAGAGAGAGTTCCACAGTGGAAGAGTTTCAGAGGGTTCCCCAGTACCAGAGTTCCAGAGTTCCAGAGTAAGAGATGGTTCCTGAGTTCGAGAGTAAGGGAGAGTGCTTGTGCCGCTGCAAAGAGACAGCCGAGTTCTGTTTGGTGATTAGTTTGTCTTAGTTTGTGAATCGTTGTTCCTGAATAAAGAAATACAGCTTCCCTGCTCAGCCGTTGCCTCCGCGTCTCTGTTACCCGCCGTGAAGCAAGCCAGCCTGGCCAGAGCCTCTGAATTTTAACAACAATTCTTACTGTCAATGCCTACTAAAAATAAATGGATTAAAAACTCAAGACATAGTATATGTATTCTTGTAATGATATTTCCCAAATTTTATAGAGGACAGTGTCATCTAGAGTGTTTATTAGATATACAGCTTCCCTAGAACACTTATTGTATAGATTTCTATTTGAATGGGTCTTTCTAATGAGTAACTTCTCATTAAGGCAGTTTTGTTTCTTTAACCAAATATGAGTCAGATCATACAGTACTTCTCTTTCTCCTGCTTTGTTTCACATAGTATGATCCTCTCCAATTCCATCCATGTTGTAGAAAGATTTTTGTTAAAGTTGAGTAGTGTTCCATATTGTCAATATGCCGGAACTCCCTTATTCACTCTCCTATTGGTGAGCTTTTGGTCATTTCCAAACCTTAGTTATTGCAATGGTGCTGCAATGAATGTAAATGTTTGTTTATCTTTTTGTATTAGTGTTTTCACACATTCTTTTTTTTTTTTTTTTTTTTTTATTTATTTAAATTTTTAATTTAAGAAAGGATTAGTGAACAAAGGCATAAGGTAGGAGGGGTACAACTCCACACAATTCCCACCACCCAATCCCCATAACCCACCCTCTCCCATGATAGCCTTCCCATTCTCTAGCCCTCTGGGAGCATGGACCCAGGGTCGTTGAGGGTTGCAGAAGGTAGAAGGTCTGGCTTCTGTAATTGCTTCCCTGCTGAACATGGGTGTTGACTGGTCGGTCCATACTCCCAGTCTGCCTCTCTCTTTCCCTAGTCAGGTGTGTCTCTGGGGAAGCTGAGCTCCAGGACACATTGGTGGGGTCCTCAATCCAGGGAAGCCTAGCCAGCATCCTGGTGGCATCTGGAACCTGGTGATTGAAAAGAGAGTTAACATACAAAGCCAATCAATTTGTTGAGCAAACATGGATCCCAAGATTGGAATAGTGGAGAGGAAGTGTTGGGGAGGTACTCACTGCAAACTCTAGTGTAATGCTGCTTTCAGGTATATATTTTGCAGTAGTTTATGGATACGTGTGCACATACGCTCTCTCTCACAGAAACTGGTATATGTCTAGGTTATGGGACTTTGTTAGAAAGTGAACTACCTGAGATGAAATTAGAGTGTACTATAAAAGGAAAGGTCTCACCCGAGTAATGAAGCTGAAGGGTTGTCACTCCACACGTGAAGTCTCTGGATACACTCTGAGGTGAAGCATGTTGAGATGGCAATCGTTGCTTTGGTTAGGTTGTGATCGGCGGATGCAATATTATTTGGTATGGAATGGGAGAAGCATACGGGAAAGTGAGCCCTATCCAAGGGTGCCAGGACTGGGGGAAGTAGGGGCTCTATAGTGAAGATGTGAGGTTCCTGCTGTCTTAGGGTTCAAAAAGACAATCAATAGTTAATATTACCCACACATTATTTGTTAATTGGGTTAACTTTGAAAAGTCCCTTTGTTATGGTTTGCTGTACAGTACCCAGTATCTTGTATATAGCTGTGCTATTGGAAGCTTCTAATCTACTTGGTCTAGGCTTTTGAGAGAGTCCGCATATCAAATACGTAGCCTATCTATTAAAAAGATTCAGTTTGTCTTTTGAGAACCTTTGAGACATACAATTGATTTCCCCCTCTCATATTAATTAACTACTGATTTATATGACTACATTTTGCTAGGAGTGTACATAAACACCATTACCATCACCAAAGGACCGTGACCCATCCCTCCCGCCCATTCCCACCCCCCACTGGCCCAGGAAGCTACATGTCTACTCCTCACCACTGGGTTTTTACTTTGGTGCCCTACTTACAATTTGATCAGGTCCTGCTTTTAGTTTCCCTTTCAAATCTTCTAAGTCAGCTTCTGTTGATGAGTGGGATCATCCCATACTCATCTTTAACTTTCTGACTTAGTCCACTTAACATAATTCCTTCTAGCTCTGTCCAAGATGGGTCAGAGAAGGTGAGTTCATTGTTCTTGATAGCTGCATAGTATTCCATTGTGTATATATACCACAGCTTTCTCAGCCATTCATCTGTTGTTGGGCACCTGGGTTGCTTCCAGGTTTTAGCTATTATGAATTGTGCTGCTATGAACATAGGAGTACACACCTCTTTTTGGTTGGGTGTTATGGAGTCCTTGGGGTATAACCCCAGGAGAGGAATTATTGGGTCATATGGAAGGTCCATGTCTAGCCTTCTGAGGGTTTTCCAGACTGCTCTCCACAGAGGCTGTACCAATTTACATTCCCACCAGCAATGTAAAAGGGTTCCTCTGTCCCCACATCCTCTCCAGCATTTGTTGCTGCTGTCCTTTTTGATGTATGCCATTCTTACAGGAGTGAGGTGGTATCTTAGTGTTGTCTTAATTTGCATTTCTCTGACAATCAGTGACCTAGAGCAGTTTTTCATATGTTTGTTAGCCTTTTGGATCTCCTCTGTGGTGAGTGTTTTGTTCATTTCCTCTGCCCATTTTTGGATGGGGTCATTTGCTTTTTTGTGGCTAAGTTTGCTGAGCTCTTTATATATTTTGGTGATTAGTTTCTTGTCTGATGTCTGGCATGTAAAGATCTTCTCCCATTCTGTGAGGGGTCTCTCTGTTTGTTTAATAGTTTCTTTGGATGTGCAGAAGCTTTTCAATTTGATGTAGTCCCATTGGTTTGTTTCTGCTTTGGTCTTCCTTGCAATTGGGTTTGATTCATCGAAGATATCCTTGAGGTGTAGATGGGAAAGTGTTTTACCAATGTTTTCCTCTAAGTATTTGATTGTTTCTGGTCTGACATCTAGGTCTTTGATCCATTTGGAGTTGATTTTTGTTTCTGGTGAGATAAAGTAGTTCAATTTCATTCTTCTGCATGTTTCAACCCAGTTTTCCCAGCACCATTTATTGAAGAGAGCCTCCTTCTTCCATTTAATCCTTTGGGCCCCCTTATCAAAGATTAGATGCCCATAGGTGTTGGGATTTACTTCTGGGCTTTCAATTCTGTTCCACTGGTCTGTGTGCCTATTTTTGTTCCAGTACCATGCTGTTTTGATGATGATGGCTTTATAATATAGTTTAAGGTCTGGGAGTGTGATGCCTCCATTTCTGTTTCTTTTCCTCAAGATGGTTTTGGCAATTCTAGGTGTTTTCAGGTTCCAGATAAATGATTGTAGTGTTTGTTCTATTCTCTTAAAGAAGCTTGGTGGAACTTTGATGGGTATTGCATTAAATTTGTATATGGCTCTGGGGAGAATGTTCATTTTGATGATATTTATTCTTCCAATCCATGAGCATGGGATATCTTTCCATTTCTTGGTATCAGTTTCTATCTCCTTGAGTAGCGACTCATAGTTTTCAGCATACAAGTCTTTCACTTCTTTGGTCAACTTTATTCCTAGGTATTTGATTGATTTTGCTGAAACAGTGAATGGGAGTGATTTCTGGATGTCTTCTTCTTCAGATTTAGTGTTTGCATAAAGAAATGCCACTGATTTTTGTACATTGATTTTGTAGCCTGATACCTTGCTATATTGCCTAACAACTTCCAGTAATTTTCTACTGGATTCTTTAGGTCTTTCTATGTATACTATCATATCATCTGCAAATAGTGAGAGCTTGACTTCTTCCCTTCCAATCTGTATCCCTTTGATTTCTTTCTCTTGCCTGATTGCTATGGCAAGAACTTCCAATACTATGTTGAAGAGTAACGGTGACAGTGGGCAGCCCTGTCTAGTCCCTGATCTGAGGGGGAATGCTTTCAGCTTCTCTCCATTGAGTATGATGTTGGCTGTAGGTTTGCTATATATAGACTCCACTATCTTGAGGAATTTCCCATCTATTCCCATTTTTTGTAGAGTTTTGAGCATGAATGGGTGTTGGATTTTGTCAAAGGCTTTCTCTGCATCTATTGAGATAATCATGTGGTTTTTGGCTTTGCTTTTATTGATGTGATGAATGACATTGATTGATTTACGGATGTTGAACCAGCCTTGCATTCCTGGAATGAATCCCACTTGGTCATGATGAACAATCTTTTTGATGTGTTGCTGTATCCGGTTGGCCAAGATCTTGTTTAATATTTTGGCATCTATGTTCATCAGAGATATTGGTCTGTAGTTTTCCTTTTTTGTTCTGTCCCTATCAGCTTTTGGTATCAGGGTGATGTTGGCTTCATAAAAGGTGGAAGGGAGTATTCCTGTTTCTTCAATCTTATGGAATAGCTTAAGAAGTATGGGTATTAACTGTTTCCTGAAAGTTTTGTAGAATTCGTTTGTGAAGCCATCAGGTCCAGGACTTTTGTTGTTGGGGAGATTCTTAATAACGGTTTCAATTTCTTTGTCTGTGATTGGTGCATTTAGATTTTGTAGTTCTTCTTGGTTCAGTTTTGGAAGTGCATAGGTTTCTAGGAATTGTTCCATTTCTTCCAGATTCTCTAGCTTGGTGGCATATAGTTCTTTATAGAAGTTTCGCAGAATTCTCTGGATTTCTGTGGTGTCAGTTGTGATATCTCCTGTATCGTTGACAATTCTATTAATTTGAGTCTTCTCTCTTTTTTGTTTGGTGAGTATGGCTAGGGGTTTGTCAATTTTGTTTAATCTTTCAAAGAACCAACATTTGGCTTCATTGATCTTTTGTATGGTTCTTTTATTTTCGATGTTGTTTATTTCTGCTCTAACTTTAGTGATTTCTGTCCTTCTGGTTGCTTTAGGGTTCCTTTGTTCCTCTTCCTCTAAGTCCTTGAGGTGTGTAGTAAGTTCGTTCATTTGGGCTTCTTCTTGGTGTTTAATATGTGATTGTATAGCTATAAGTTTCCCTCTCAGTACTGCTTTAGCTGTGTCCCAAATATTTTGATAGGTTGTGTCTTCATTTTCATTAGTTTCCAGGAACATTTGAATTTCCTGTTTGAGTGAGTGTCTGACCCAGTGGTTCTTAAGGAGCGTGTTGTTTAGTTTCCAAATTCTATGTCTTTTAATAATTTTCCGTTTGTTGTTAAAAGTTAGTTTTACTCCACTGTGGTCTGAGAAGATACTTGGGATGATTTCAATGCTCTTGAATTTATTGATGCTGTCTTTGTGGCCTAACATGTGGTCTATCCTTGAGTATGTGTTATGTGGATTTGAAAAGAAGGTGTATTCCAGTTTTTTGGGGTGGAGGAGTCTGAAAATGTCCAAGAGGTCTAGTCTGTCAATCTCTTCATTCAATTCTCTTATATCTTTATTGGTTCTCTTCTTTGTTGATCTGTCTAAGTGTGAGAGTGGGGTATTGAAGTCTCCCACTATTATTGTATTACTATTGATGTATTTTTGAAATTGTTTCAATAGGTGTTTAATGTATTTAGATGGTCCCTCGTTGGGTGCATAGATGTTAATAATTGTTAAGTCTTCTTGGCTGATTGATCCTCTTATCATTATGTAATGTCCTTGCCTATCTTTTATTACTTTATTTAATTTAAAATCTATCGTGTCTGAGATGAGAATGGCTGTTCCTGCCCTTTTTTGTGGACCGTTAGCCTGTATGATAGTTTTCCATCCTTTCACTTTAAGTCTGTGTTTATCTTGTTGTGACAGATGTGATTCTTGCAAGCAGCATATGGTTGGGTTATGTTTTCTGATCCATCCCCCCACCCTGTGCCTTTTGATGGGTGAGTTTAAGCCATTGACATTTATTGATATTATGGATTTAATGTATTGTAGTGCCATTGTTCTAAGAAACAATTTGTTTGCTCTGATATATTACAAGTATTATAGTGATGTTCTTGTTTATAAGAGGTCTTTTAATACCTCTTTCAGGGCCGGCTTGGTGATAGTTGCCTCCTTTAACTGTTGTTTGTCTAAGAAGGTTTTGATCCCTCCATCTAGCTTGAATGAAAGTCTAGCAGGATATATAATCCTTGGTTGAAATCCTTTTTCATTCAGGGCTCGATAGATATCTTGCCACTCCCTTCTGGCTTTTAGAGTTTGAGTTGAAAAATCTGCAGAAAGTCTTATGGGTTTTCCCCTGTATGTGACTTTTTGTTTCTCTCTTGCAGCCTTTAGGATCCTTTCTTTATCCTTACTTCTTCTCATTGTGACTATGATGTGTCTTGGTGTTTTCAGGTCTGGGTTGATTCTGTTTGGTACTCTCTGGGCCTCTTGCACCTTGATATCCTTTCTGTTATTCAGGTCTGGGAAATTTTCTTGTATTATTTCCTCTAGGATGTTTGCTTCCCCTTCCTCTCTTTCTTCCTCTGGCAGGCCAATTATACGAATGTTACTTCTTTTGAGATCATCCCATATGTCTCTGTTGTTGTTTTCAGTGTCTCTCAATCTCTTTTTAAGCTCTTTCACCTCTTTCTTAGTTTTCTCTAACTCATCCTCTGTCTGACTAATTCTGTTTTCTGCTTCTGTTAGTCTGCTTTCCCTTGCCTCAGCTTCTTTCTTCATTACAGCTATTTCAGCTTTCAGTTCTCTAATTGTCTCAAGATAATCAGTATTTTCCTTGGGGGTCTCAACTGTTGTTTCCCTAATACTGCCATTTCTTTCCTCCAATGTTGTTTTCATTTCTGTGATTAATAAGTTTATTATTGCTTGCATACTTTTCTTATCTATGGTTACTTCTGACTGATTTGTGGTTTCTTCTGGGCTCTTGTCTTCATTCATTGGGGTAGCAGTTTTATTTGTTTTTAATCTACCCATTTTTTTTTTTAATTTATGTGTTTCTCTCTTTTTTTTTTTTTTTAATGTTCTGTTGTTCCTCAGTTGTTGTGTTTTGAGCACAAGTAACACTGTACTAAATACCTTTATGACAATTGCACTCACCAACCTCCGGAATAACCGTAGCAACTGAAGTAAGTATTGAAGGAGTTTAATCGTTACCAGTTAGCCAAACAATTTCTCCAGTCCGTGAAAAAATAGTAACCAAATCCCAGTGAAGAAAGAGAAAAGGAAGAGAGGATAGCAAGAATAGACAGTTATGCAAATCTACTATCCAGTGTATATTCTAAGGGTAACAAGAGTGTAAAGGGAACTAGAGCAGAGATACACACATAGAGAGTCCACTCTGGGTCAGATTTCTTCCCCAAAGTAATTCAGAAATTCAGAAAGGCAAAGAAGAAAGAAGTGTATGACAAGATTAAAAAAAAAAAAAAAAAAAGAAAAAGAAAAAAAAAGAGAGAGATTGAGAGAGATAAGAGAGAGAAAAGGGAGAAGATAGGAAGAAGAGTTGTAATTAAAGAGCAGTGCGAGGAACTTCCCAAATGTGTATCAGTGAATTAAAAAAAAAAAAAAAAAGGAAAAAGGAAAAAAAAAAAAAAAAAAAAAAAAAAAAAAAAAAACCCTGTTTGGTGGTATGGGGTATCCTGCTAGTAGCTGGTCCCAGGCACTGCTTATGGGGGGAGGGGGGGCGGCGGGAAGGATGTATGCTTGAAAATTAAAAGGAAGAAAAAAGAATTTTTTCCCCTACTCTAATTCTTAACCCAAATTAAGTTATAGAAACATCCTTGGTATGACCGTTATGGCCCCTTATTGGATGGCCTGCTAAAGGCAGAAAATCCTATTGTTTACACGAGATGTGTCCGGAGCTCAAAGGCTAACCGCTTCTGCTTCTCCGGGCGCCATCTTCCGGGAAACCCCGCCCTCCAGACTTTTTTAAAGGATTTCTCAAAAATGAACACTAGCTCCAAGTCCTTTGATCCAATGAGAGCTATACTCAAGAAGTCTTTGGATCCACCCTCAGGGTCGCGGTGGACCCTGGCAACTCCCAAGAGGCAGCCCCCGAGCTAAAGTGCTCTCTCCGGGTCCTCTGCCCGCCGCGCTCTGCAACCGGCGGAGGAGCTGCCTTCCCGGGCGGGCGGAGGACAATGCCCGGCGCACTTGCCTTGCCTGGCGCCGCCTGGGAATTCTGGAGCCCCGCTAGTCCGTGTCACCTTTGCTCTAATTGTTAACCCAAATTAAACTGTAATAACTTCTTTGGTGCCCTCCCCCTTATTGACTGGCCTGCTAAAGGCAGAAAATCCTACCTTTGCCGGCGATGCTATCAGAGCACTCGCTGTTAAGCGACTTCTCAGGCCGTCGCCATCTTACCTCCTCCTCACACATTCTTTTTTTAAAATGTAGACAACCCCCACCCCTATGAAGTATTCTTTTCCTCATATACTGTGTATAAGGCAGTAAATTGAGAAATATTATTTTTCAAGTCTACAGATGAGTGTCACAGCCAAAATTGGATCTGTCGCCAATTCAAAAGCATGTGCTCCTAACATATAGGATATTTTGGTTCAGATGTCATTGTCTCACATGCTTGTTCCTAAATTCACTTTCTTAAACACACAAAGCAATACATAAATGCAAATTTTCTGTTTAAGTGCTATGCTTAGTACTGTATGAATGTGGTTCAAGCCCTGGCTCCCCACCTTCAGGGGGAATGCTTCATGAGTGGTGAAGAGAGTCTGTAGGAGTCTATCTTTCCCTCTCTCTGTCTCCCTATCCTCTCTCAATTTCTCTCTATCTTATATAATTAAAAAAAAAAAGGAAAAAATGGCCACTAGAAGCCATAGATTTGTATTGTTGGCACCAAGCCTCAACAAATGGAAGAAAAAATAAATAAATAAAATAAAGTTTCCTTTCTAGTCCCTCAGTCCTCAGGTATATTCAGACATATTACAGTATAGTCTTGTAAGTAGCTCAGTATTAATTGTCATGTAAGATCTTAACTGTTCTGATATAAGATATATAGTTTTTCTTTGAGGACTGCCTCTGAAGAGAGTAACTAATTTGCCTTCACATTTTGCAGCCATACCTTATTTTTATCCTTTCCTCAGTAAGGAGGCAAGAACTGAGTGAATGAAATACCTTTTTCTGAAGATTTAAAAAAAGAGACAGAGTCCAATTTTAAGTCAAAGGAAAGTTTCAGAGATTCCCCGAGGTGCTAGGCAATACTACATCTCTAGATCAAGGGCACCTTGTTCCCTGGAGTTGTTTCTCTTGGAGTCTCTCACATAGTGTAAGTATACACTTGTGAAGGCTTCCTTAAAGCCCTCCCAAATTGCTCACCTGGGGTTTTGCCTAAATCTTCTTTTGAGCCATAGGACTAGAAAACTTTCCAGCTGATTATAATGTGAAATACTGAGTCTTCAGATCACTGTCTATCTTTTCTACTGAAACGCTGTGTGACCTAGAAGGTTTTGATAATGAGCCCCATTCACTGCATACCTATTGTCACCTACATAGTGACCTTTCCTAAGTCATGTAATATCCATTTTTTAATGTAAGTAACATGAGGCACATAGAGGGTCAATTATTTTTCCTGGATTAGAGAGAGAAAATGGGAACTTGAGATAGCAAAATTAGGCTGTCATACTCCCAAACCCTTACTCTATTCTACTCAACTCTTCTCTCTCCTCTCTCTCTCTCTCTCTGTGTGTGTGTGTGTGTGTGTGTGTGTGTGTGTGTGTGTCTCATTGGGAGACAGTTGTTGAAACATGGGTACAGCTTCTCATCTCTTCATGAAGCATGAAACAGGGCCTTAAGATTCCTTCCACTTGATCCTTCCCTCTACTTTCCCACAGTCCTTTGCTTTGGTGCAACATGCCTACTCCAAGTTTTACCATGCCTACTCCAAGTTTTACTTTGTGATTTTCTTCTCCGTCTTTCTTTTTTCTTTTTCTTTCTTGCCTCCAGGGTTTTATCACAGGGGTTCGGTGCCTGCACCATGAATCCACTGCTCCTGGAGGCTATTTTTTCCCCTTGTGTTGCCCTTGTTGTTTATCGTTGCCATTATCATTATTGTTTTTAGTGGTACTGTTATTATTGTTGCTGGATAGGACAGAGAGAAATGGAGAGAGGAAGGGAAGACAGAGGAGGTAGAGAAAGATAGACACCTGCAGACTTGCTTCACCTCCTGTGAAGCGACCCCCCTGTAGATGGGAAGCTGGGGGCTTGAACTGGGATCTTTAGGCTGGTCCTTGCACTTCACGCCATTTGTGCTTAGCTAGCTGCTCCACCACCCAGTGCCCAATGTCCTTATTTCTTAAGTCTACTTATAAATGAGATCATTTGGTATTTATACTTTTCTTTTTGACTTATTTTGTTTAATATAATGTCCTCAATTTCCATTAAAGAAGAGGCAAAGGAGATGACTTTAATAACTGAGTAGTATTCCATTGTGTGCACCATCATTTTCTTAGTCACTCATCTGTGCTTATACATATGGGTTGCTTCCAAATTTTGAGGATTACATAGTGTGGTGCTATGAACATAGATTAACATAGATTTCTTCTGATAGGTGTTTTTGTTTTCTTTGAGTAAATCCACAGAAGAGAGATTACTGGGTCATAGGGTAGGTCTATTTCTAGTGTTCTGGGAAATCTCCAGATTATTTTTCACAATGGTTGGGCCAGTTTGCATTCCAACCAATAGTGCAGATAGCGCCCTCCCCTTTTTTATTTACCAGCATGCTCTCCAATATTTGTTGTTTCAGTCCTTTCTGATTAATGACATTCTCATAGGTATAAAGTGATATCTCATTGTTGCCTCTATTTGCATTCCTCTGATAATCGGTGGCTTTGAGTACTTTCTCATGTATCTGTTGGCTCTCTAGACCTCTTCTTACTCAGTGAAGATTTTATCTATGTCCTAGCCCCATTTTCTAATAAGGTTGCTTATTTGTTGTTGTTATTGTTGTTGCTGAGTTTACTGAGTTCTTCTGTATTTTGGTTATTCTCCTTTATCTGAAGTATGCTGTATAAATATCTTCTCCTACTCTGTAGGGTGTCTTTTTGTCTGAGTGATGGTAGTGTTTTTTTGTGCAGGAGCTTTTCAGTGCTCACTTTTGCAGCACATGCACTAAAATTGAAATCATACAGAGAGATTAGCATGGCCCCTGCACGAGAACACAACCAAATCCTTACTTTTCATTAAGAAGCCCCCCAAATTCAGATTATTGCACATTTGAGATGAGGGATGAAAGCCTCAATTACTACTTTAAAAATAATTTTAGGGGGAGTCTGGCCATAGCGCAGCGGGTTAAGTGCACGTGGCGCGAAATGCAAGGACCTGTGAAAGGATCCCGTTTGGAGCCCCCCGTTCCACAGGTGGTAAAGCAGGTCTGCAGGTGTCTGTCTTTCTCTCCCCCTCTCTGTCTTCCCCTCCTCTCTCCATTTCTCTCTGTCCTATCCAACGATGACAACAATAGCAACAGTAATGCCACAACGATACAACAACAAGGGCAACAAAAGGGGAAAAAATGGTCTCCAGGAGCAGTGGATTCGTGGTGCAGGCACTGAGCCCTGGCAATAACCCTGGAGGCAAAAAAAGAAAAAAAATAATTTTAGGGGAGTAGGGTAGAAAGCATAATGATTGTTCAAAGAGACTCTCATACTCCAGGTTTCAAAGCCCCAGGTTCAATTCCCTGCACCACCATAAGCCAGAGCTGAGCAGTGATATGGTAAAAAAAAAAAGAAAATAAAAATAATAGTAATAATTTGGGGTGAGGCCATGGCGTAACTGACTGAGCTGACATGTTATAATGTGCAAAGACATGGGTTCAAGCCCCTTATTCCTACTTGTAGGAGAAGCTCTACAAGTGGTGAAGCAGTGTTGCTGGTGTCTCTCTTTCTCACCATCGTCCCTCTTCACTTCTCTCTGTCTCTATTCAAAATATGAATAAATAAAAGTAAAATAAAATCTTTAAAATAGTTTTGGTTTATTATTATTTTGCTATCATCAGGGTTATTCCTGGGGCTCAGTGCCTGCATTACAGTCCACTGCTCCTGGCAGCTATTTTCTTTGTTTCTTTGTATTTTATTTGATAGGTCAGATAGAAAATGAGAGGGAAGGAAGGACAGAGATGGGAAGAAAGAGACATCTGCCAACCTCATCACCACTTATGAAGCATCCCCTTGGCAGATGGGGATCAGGGGCTCTAACCCAGTTTATTGTGCATAGTAATGTGTGTCTTCAACCTGGTGTTTCACTGCCCAGCCCCCTACAAATATTTTTAACATTATGCTCTTTATGACTTATGCTTTTATATAAAATATACCTAACCCTTTTATTTTGGAGCCTCATGCATGAGTCTTTTTATATAAACTCTATGCTATCCACCCCTACCCTTTACTTTATGTCCCAATCTACACCATTCATCTTTTATTCATCAGATGAATAAAAGCAATATAATTTATTTTCTTTTTAAATTTTTATTATCTTTATTTATTTACTGGATACAGACAGAAATTGAGAGGGAAGGGGGAGATAGAAAGGGAGAGAGACAGAGAGACACCTGCAGCCCTGCTTCATCACTCCTGAAGTTTTCCCCCTGCAGGTTAGAGGCTGGGGACATGAACCCAGTCTTTGCACACTGTAGCATGTGTGCTCAACCAGGTACACCAGGACCCAGCCCCTATAACTTATTTTCCAGCAATTTCTTTTTTAATGTTTTCATTTATTTAGTTCACACACACACACACGCGCACACACACACACACACACACACACACACACACACACACACACACGGGGAATTAATGGTTTACAGTAGATGCAGTTGTTGGTACATGTGTAAAATTATAAATTTTCTTCAAAAACACTCTCACCCCCAGTATAGGTCCTCTACCACCATCATGTACCATGACATGAAAGCTGCCCCCCCAACACCTTGCTCCCCCCAACCAGAGTCCTGTACTTTGGTGCAATGCACCAAATTCTACTTTGTGCTTACCTTTCTGTTATCTTTCAACTTCTTTTCCTGTGTGAATATGTAGTCAGTGAGACATTTAAGTATCTGATCCCAATCCTATTGGTTTTCACATATTAAATATTTGTTTTCCCACTTGAAAAAGTGACAGTATACAGAAAGTGACAAGGCTGGCAATTGATAAAGTAGTTCTGCATGTATTCAGATTACTGTACTCAGCCAGAAAGAGTTCAGAGTACCATATATTAGGAAACAGAACAGGGAAACAATATATCTTCATAGCAGTTTCCTCTCTTCCTTCCACTTTTCTAGGTGAATTATTTTTCATACCACTGGTGTCTGTTTTCCTTAAGAGGAAAGTAAAATCTTGGCTATTCCACCTAATTCCTCTGCAGAAAATGAGGCTATGGCTGGTTCGTAGAGGACAAAACAAAGTTTATTACACATAGTGATGTTGACAGTGTCTTTCAAGACAAAACAGGAAATTCTTAATTCTGTAGCTTCTATAATCTAGGAGTCAAATCCTGAAAATTGGATAAATTTTGTATTTTTAAATGAGGTAAGCCAAATTGTTATATCATTCTCTAAACTCCCACTAGTATAGAGTTAAGTTAATTCAACTATATCCTCCTTCTAATTTTGGGTTCCTTTTGCAACAGTTTCGCATTGATTTTCTTCTTATTATTCTGCTAAAAGAATGCTGAAAATATTTCATTTGACTGTGTAAGAATAATATTAATTGTAGTAATTTATGTGAACCCTTCAGCAATTATAACTAATCATCATACAACACAATAATGATTATGTATATCATTCAATATGCACCAAATTAATTTAGTTGTGATTTTTTATTTGATTACAACTCTAAACATCACATATTTATTCTTCAGAGTCAACTGCTCATTATAACAAGATCATATCACAAACTTAAAACTATTCTGGGTACTATGCATAGGTTCTTTTCTTCTACTTGTTTACTTATTGCTTTAGACCAACTACTTGTCTCCTCTTAAACAGTTTCTTTCTTTTAAACATGAACATGTATCAGACCTCTGGTGGTGGGAACTGTATGAAATTATACCTCTATCATCTTACAATTTTGTAAATCAATATTAAATCATTAATAAATAAATTGTTACAAAACAAAAACAAAAAATAAAAATGAGCATATCTATGGAATAGTCTCCTTAAAATCTTTACCCTGTGATAGTATTTCCTTTAGGTTTCCTCTCTCATCTTTAGTTTTCCTGCTTTATCTTACTTTCATATCTTTTGTTAAGAAAGAGAATTTTATTTGAAAAGACACATTCAAAAATTAAAACATATTTTTCTTTCCAAAAAAGTATTATTGAAGCATATTAGTCATTAGGTAAAACTTTCTTTGTAAATTTTGGCTAGATTACTTGTTCAACTCCTTAAATTTAATAAAGTAGACCTTGGGGACCAGGCAGTGGTACACCCAGTTAAACACACATAATAATAAAGTAAACTAGTAAGTAATAACAGGATAATTAATGGATATTACTAAGACAGTTTAACTTAAAGTTAAATAAGTTTAGTTATCAAAGGGCACCTATTAAACTAGGCAAGTACAGTAAAGCTTCTAAAATATCAAACTCATTATCTTCTATATAGTTCTAATATAAATTTTTCAAATTAAATAAATCTTTTAAAAATTTATTTTATTTTAGTGAGAGAGAGATTGATGGTAAATGGTTTTAGTACAGTTGTTGATACATAGGTACAGATCTGTAAACCATTCTCAGCCCCAACTTAGTTCCTTTGCTACCTTCACGCAACAGGACCCAAAATCAGCCACACACACACACACACACACACACACACACACACACACACACACACACACACACACACACACACACACACACACACACATACCACATCCCTCCCTGCCTTCCGTCCCCAGCATTCTTTATTATGGTGCAATATACCAAACCCAGCCTGATGTTTACTTTGTGCTTTCTCTTTCTGTCCTTGTTAAGTTTGACCTATGAATGAGATCAGCTGGTAGTCATCCTATTTTTTGACTTATCTCTCACTTAACATGATTCCGTAAGGATTCAAACAAGATTAGGCAAAGGAGATGGCTTCATCAATTTTAACAGCTGATATATATATATATGGCATAGCATATCTTTCTTAGCCACTCATTTGTCATTGGACATCTGGGCTGCTTCCAAGTTTGAGCTATTATAAACCATGCTACTGTGAACTTAGGCATGTGCCTGCCCACCATCCCCTACCTCTCTCTTGATCTAGGTTAAGGTTGAGAGCTTGATAAGAACAGATCATACTAGAAAAAAGGAAATATAGGTCATAGAAGAAAGTAAGAGACAATTTGATAGAATTGAAAATCATGCTAGATTCCTAGCCTGAAGGGCTGAAATGATTATTATTGTTAATTTTAATATTATGTATGTGCAGCTTTTAGTATATAAGCAAGAAATAGGAAAAAAGAAACACTTCACAGTTATAACCAAAATATAATTCAAGAATGAAACTGATTGATTTTTTTAAATTTACAACTGCTGGGCTAGCATGAGGGTGTTTCTTCCCGTGCACATGCTCTCTGGGTTGAGGAGAACTCGACTGGAGCCAACCTGGGCTTCTGCTTACTCAGCAATGCGGGAGAAAGGAACCAGGAACTCGTGGCGAAGCAGGAACGCAATGCAGTGCATTTATTGATCAGAGACAACACCTTTATATCTTTTGAAATGGAAGTGGCAGGTCGGAAAAGGAAATGGCTAGGAGAGGGGGTGGAGAAAAGAAAAGAGCATGAAGGTAAAAAGCTTCCATAGCAGCTGTTGCGAAGGTTCTAACCAGCGGGATTAAACAATACCCTGCAGGCAGGGTGTGTCTCAGGCAAAACAATGATTATGTAAATAGACCAAAGCATCAAGCAATATAGCATAGAGCAGGGGGGAGCTGGTGTAATGCCCAACATACAACCATATTCTGATTATTTATACCTACTTCATCAATCTCTATTTTAATTTATTGTTAAATTTATAGTAGTTTGCATCTTCATTTTTGGCAACTCAGATTATACTTCTCCTAAATCTTTAGAACAGTTTTTTTTTAAGAGTATAATTAGACATACATTGTCCTAATGAGTCTCTAAAATAATGTAAATTTTCTTCAACAGTTTTAGAGCAATAACAAACCCTTTAGGAATCTCTTAAGTACATTTGATACTATTCCTAGAAAAGTATATTTCTGAAAATGTTGGATTATTAAGAACAATATAGTTAGAGTAGGAATCTAGATAGCTAATGGAAGCATTTGCTTTTGCTTTTCCCTAAAGAAAAATAGTATTTTAGCAATGAATCAGTGCATAATGATGGTTATTTTGACATGTGTAGTATTGTTTCCTTTTTATATCCTATTTAACAATTTGAATTTTATCTTAATAAGGAGACGTTTTGGGTGAAATTTTTAAATGGAAAATGTTATCTTGATAAAATGATCATTGTGGATGATCATTTCTATTATTGCATTTTTTTCCCTCCAGAAACTTCACAGTGCAAATCAAAGTCAGGCTATGGTAAACATTTATTTCAATGCCATCTACAAATTAACTTGAAATTGATTAAGTATATATTTTTCCTTTTTTTTTTCATTTAAGAGAGAGAGAGGAGGGGAAAACAGAGAGGGGGAGAGAAAGATAGACACCTGCAGACCTGCATCACTGCTTGTGAAGCAACTCCTCTGCAGGTGGAGAGTCAGAGGCTCAACCAGGATCATTACACCGGTCCTTGCACTTGGCACCATGTGCGCTTAACCTGCTGCTCTACCTCCCGGCCCCACTTTGGATACTTTTAAAAGTTATTTGTAGTTGTTTTATTACAAAATATGATTGAGTGGTCCAGGAGATATGATAGTGACTAGAGCCTTAAACTTAAAAACATGAGATCCTGAGTTCAACCTCTGGTATCACATGTGCCAGACTGATGCTTTGGTTCTCGTTCTCTCTCTCTCTCCCTATTCTCTTTCTCTGCCTCTCATTAATAAAAAAATCTCACAAAAAAAGAAGTGAAACTAAGCTTTATCTGTTAACCCCAGTTCCACCAGGACCCAAAGAGTTTGTTACCAACAATCTTTTTTATAATTTAATTTTATTTTATTTTATTATTTAAGAAAGGATTAATTAACAAAACCATAGGGTGGGAGGCATAAAATTCCACACAATTCCCACCACCCAATCTCCATATCCCACCCCCTCCCCTGATACCTTTCCCATTCTCTATCCCTCTGGGAGCATGGACCCAGGGTCATTGTGGGTTGCAGAAGGTGGAAGGTCTGGCTTCTGTAATTGCTTCCCCGCTGAACATGGGCGTTGACTGGTCGGTCCATACTCCCAGTCTGCCTCTCTCTTTCCCTAGTAGGGTGTGTCTCTGGGGAAGCGGAGCTCCAGGACACATTGTTGGGGTCTTCAATCCAGGGAAGCCTGGCCGGCATCCTGATGACATCTGGAACCTGGTGACTGAAAAGAGAGTTAACATACGAAGCCAAACAAATTGTTGAGCAATCATGGACCCAAAGCTTGGAATAGAGGAGAGGAAGTGTTAGGGGGGTACTCACTGCAAACTCTAGTGCACTTCTGCTTTCAGGCATATATTTTGCAGTAGTTTACGGATACGTGTGAACATATGCTCTCTCTCACAGAAACTGTTGTATATCTAGGTTTTGGGACTTCGTTAGAAAGTGAACCACCTGAGATGAAATTAGAGTATACTATGAAAGGAAAGGTCTCACCCGAGTAATGAAGCTGAAAGGTTGTCATTCCACACGTGAAGTCTCTGTCTGAAGTGAAGCATCTTGAGGTGGCAATCATTGTGTTGTTTAGGTTGTGATTGGCAGATGCAATATTATTTGATATGCAGACTCTCTCAAAAGCCTAGACCAAGTCGATCAGAAGCAACCAATAGCACAGCTATATACAAGATACTGGGTACTGTACAGCAAACCCTAACAAAAGGACTTTTCAAAGTTAACCCAATTACCAAATAATGTGATGATAACATTAACTATCGATTGTCTTTTTGAACCCTAAGACAGCAGGAACCTCACATCTCCACTATGGAGCCTCTACTTCCCCCAGTCCTGGAACCCTTGGATAGGGCCCACTTTCCCGTATGCTTCTCCCAATCCATATCAAACAATCTTATTTTAACCCATCACTGGAAGGGAAGCAAATCTGGAAAACACCAGACGTCAGGCACTGTTTTTCTTATTTGAGAGAGAAGAGGGAAAAAAGAAGGACACTAAAAAGTAGTAATTGGTATAGGTGTAACTTAGAAAGGAAATGAAGGCAGAATTGTAGGAAAAATAAGCAAAAATATAGACATATATAGATAATTATAGATATAAACCCATAACTATGACCTTGGAAGAACTACTGGAGTCTCCAAGGGAAGGGATGGGGACACAGAGTAGTGGTGGGAATGGTGTGGAAGTATATACCTATTATGGTTTTGTAAGTCAGTATTAAATTACTAATAAAAATGTATATATTCATCAAGTACAGTTCTCAATGTTCTACATATAGGAATTGAGTTCGAATTTCATCACAACTCTGGGGTAGGTATCTAGACTTTCTTCATTTTACAAAGGGGAAGAAAGAGAGGCACACACATGTTAAAAGATTTTTCAAGTCTATGGAGCTAACAAATGGCTAAGTCAAGATTGAAATAAGACTAGTATTTCAGGACTAGATATCATGATAATCTCATTACTTCTACTTTTAATATTTGTCTAAGATACATCAGGGTGTGTCGAAGACTTTCTTTAGTGTTTTGTTTATTTTACTTCATTGATACTGCATCAAGGAAGTGAGACATCCATTGCTGCTCTTTTATTATTGATATGTAAGCTGATGTTTCTGTGAGTTCAATAATGGTCTTGGGTTACACATAAAACCCCTGGAAAAGTTGAGCTTTGAACACAGATTTTTTTCCTCTCCTCAGACTTTTCTAAGTAGTGAAATGATTAGTCTATCAAATGTGGTATGTGTATAAATCCTAACAAATAAATTAATATAAGGAATATTTTTTCCAATCTTGGAACTGAGGATATCGTCCATTTCTTTGTGTGCCTATTTTTTCTTATTTTTTATTAAGGAAGGGTGGTAACTGATGAATTGGTAGTTGATGAATGGGTATCATTATCATCTCATCATAATAGGTATTTGCAAAACATTCTCACCTCCAACTTAGGTGTCTATTTGTTTAGCTGTGTCCTGTAGATTTTATTGTAGAAGTCTTTTACCTGTTTTGTTATATTTACTCCAAGGTATTTTAACTTGTTTCAGTGGTGAATGGGATTGCTTCTTTTATTTATCCTTACTCAGACATCGTTTGTGTATAGAAATACCACATTTACATATATGGATATGACTTTTGAGCTTATATTTATATTGATTTTTTAAAGATTATTTATTTATTTATTAGAAAGATGGGAGGAGAGAGAGAGAGAAAGAACTAGACATCAATCTGGTACATGTGCTGCTGGGGCTCAAACTCAGAACCTCATGCTTGAGAGTCTAGTGCCTTAGCCACTGCGCCACCTACCGGACCACAACATACAGAGGCTCTATTTTTATTTTAATTAAATTAATTAATTTTTATTTCTCTCTGTCCTATCTAATAATGACAACATCAGTAACAACAACAATAATAACTACAACAATAAAACAACAAGGGCAACAAAAGGGAGTAAATAAATATTTAAAAAATAATAAAAAAATTAAAATAATCAAAGAACTCTACTTTGTAGGATGAAGGCACAACAAACAGAGAGAATTCTGGTTAATTTCCCCCCTCATTCCCCCCCACCCCGCTTCCAGCTTCTATGCATGTACATAGCATGTGCTGCATATATGCTGACACACAGTTGCATACATAGTATACACACATGCAGCAGGTGGGTTATTCTATCTTTTTAAAAAAAGATTTATTTATTAATATGAAAGAGAGGGAAAGAGAGCCAGAACATTACTGTGCTATAACCTTGGTAACAATACTAAAAATTAATTGATTTTATTTTTTACCATGAGAGTTATATCTGTGATTCAGTGCCTGCATGACTCTACCATTTCCTATAGACCTTTCTTTCCTTTTTTTTTTTTTGTCTCCACTGCCCCTAAAGAAATTTTTAAAAATTTTCTTTTCTTCTTGGATAGGACAGAGAGAAGTTGAGAAGGGGAGGGGAAGATAGAGACAAGGAGAGAAAAAGACCTGCAGACCTGCTTCACCTCTTGAGAAGCCACCCCACTGCAGGTGGGAGCCAGGGACTCAAACTGGGATCATTGCACATGTCCTTATGCTTGTACTATGTACACTTAACCTAGTGTGCCCCTTCCCTTCCCTCTCCACCCCTTTCTTTTCCTTCTCAAATAGTGAAATATAGAGAGGGAAGGAGGAGGGAGGGAGGGGGAAAGAGAAAGAAATGTAAATACACTGTCCCACTGTTTCACTGCTCATGAATCTTTTCACTGAAGGCGATTCCTTGTGGCTGTCAGGAGATTGCACCTGGATCCTCCTTGCTCATGGTAAACTGTGCATGTGCTATTGGGTAAGCCACCTGCCAGCCCCACTGAATATTGACTTTGTATCCTTCCACTCAACTAAATTTATTTTTAGTTTATAGTAATTTTGGGGTTTTTCTGTACATTGTATCATGCCCATCTGTAAATAGTGATAGGTTAACTTCTTCCTTTCCAATTTAGATTCTTTTAAGATCCTTTTTTTCCCCCTAATTGATTTGGCAAAGATTTTCAGGACTGCTGAGTAATAGTGATGAGAGGGGATATCCTTGTCTAGTTCAAAACTGTATTTTTTTTTAACTTTATGAGAACTGTGGTGGCTATAAAGGGTAGAGTGAGCACAGAACCTTGGTAGATAGTGCAGTGACTTTCACACACTATGTATGAGTGCGAAAACATATCCCTGATATATGATAATTTTGCAAGATACTTAAACCAGTAACACAGAGAAAATATTTGTTTATTTGTCCATTCATTTACTTATTTCTGTCATCACTGGTTTCACTGCTCCAGGTCAAGTTGTTCAGAGAGAAAAAAGGAGAGAGAATAAAAGGCACCACAGTACCACAAATCCCTCTACTAATGATGGGGCCTGGCCTTGAACCTGGGTTGTATTAAAAGCAGAATAGGCACACTATCTTCATGACCTAATTTTCTGGCTCCCCAAAATAACCACTTTAATAAACATCTTTGACAATTTAGTGTATATTATTATAGACAAAAAATTTAAAAGAAGGTTTTTTTCCTGAATCAAAATGAACTTCCAAAGAACGTCCCTGTGGTGCCTTCCAGGGATAACATCTCTTGAACATTATATAGCTTGTCAAGTCAAGAGTTATTTAAAATTAAATGTTAACAAATAGATTTCATAAGAAATGATTTTACTTAAGGGATAATTACAAATGAAATAGAAGATCTTTAAAAGTATTCTGTACTTCATTTCAGGTGACTATGAATCAGTGAGAAAACATTTACTATGAATTTTTATAGGTAGTTATAATTGTCTAATTCTTCAACAACATGCCAATTAGTTAAACTCAATAAATTCACTTATAATTTATTCTCAGCAAAATTTTAGAGCAAAATTCTCTTATTGATCAATAATGTTGTTCAAAATACCTTCTAGTTGGTTTCTATAATAGTTTGTTTTCTCTTGATTTTACATATAATAAAAAAGTAATTATGAGAAAAAATTATTTTTAATAGTCAATTCCTAATGTAGAAAGGAACTTTATGGATAAATACTTCAAAGTCCTTTGAGGGAACTAATCTAAACTGGCCAAGTTAAACTGTATAGCTGACAATATTTGTTTATGATTTCTTGTGCATTGTTTCCTTAACATTTGAATATAGGCAGAACTGTATTAGTGCAATTCATTATTTTCATGAATATCATGATTACTATTGGAGGTCATGGAGCAAATATAGGATATAAATTGTTTTGCCTTTTGAGCACAAGATTATCAGTGCATGTTTATTGCTTAAATTTATGCTGTTAGTTTTGAGATAAGTAAATCCATGCTTTCCTGAAAAAAAATGTGGTTCATTAAAAGTTCTACTGTATGTTTTTTTCCCAAAAATCTGAGAAAAGAAGTAATAGCTAAATTAAGTGATTTCTGGATACTGTAAACACTGCCCAGAAAACAAAACAGAACACCCTTAAATCCTGAAGACTATATCTATAAATCTCTTTGAGTGACTAATTTTCAAAAACAAAGTCTAACAACAGAAGAGTAGCTGAGAAAGTTGTGGTAATACACAAAATGGAATACTATACAGTTGTTAAAAATGATGAAGCCATCTCTTTTGTAATAAATACTGTGGTCAGAACTTGGAGGCATCATATGGAATGAAACAAGCCAGAAAGAGAAAGACCAGCATTGAATGATCTCACTGATAGGTAGAATCTATGAATAAAGGACAGTTATGAAGGGCATAAGATGAAACTTGGACTGAGTATTATGTGCTAAAGTAAAAGACTCAAGGAAGGAGCAAAAGGGACAGGATAAAGGGGAATTAGAGTCTTGGTGTATCTTCTGATATCAATCGAGGGGAAATGAAAGGCTTTACATATGCATTAAAGATTATTCTGTAAACCATTAACACTTTAATAATATTTTTTAAAAATGCTTCTAACTAAAAGAAAATACTGACTGTATTTAGTATATATTAAATGGAAAAGATATTTGAAGTGAAAATTTACTTTTTATAAAAGTCAAATCTAAGAATAAGTATAGGAAAATTTAGAAAAGATAGATATCTCTGAAGTTAGCAATGAACAGAGAATATTGTGTCAATTGTGTAAATAAGACATCAAAAATAAGTAAATAAATAAAAGTGTTAAAGATCCCAAGGCTCACCTCTGGAAAGGGAAATATTTTAGTACATATAGAAGTAATGACTTTATCATTCAGGTACCAAGACATAGCAATAACCCTAGTGGCAAAAAAAATAATAATAAGTAAATAAATACAAAGTAATGATTTTACATAGAAGTAATGTGACTAAATCCATTATTCTTTGATGAAATGACCTAGAATTAATGGTGGAGAAGTGCATCCATTACATGAAGGAATATTCTTAAATATAAATTATAGCTTGTTGAATAATTTATATAATAATTTATTTGTTATTAGGAAGGTTTTATTTACTATTAGATCAAAATATCTCACGTGTTTTTTCTTGAACATTTTGCAAAACCTTTTAATGGTTTGATTCCCCTTGTACAGTATAAAAATATGAGGTTCAGTATGTCATACTAAGGTATGACAAAGCCAGGATAAAGAAATCTATGCTCTAAAACCCCATTGTCATCTTTTCTCTTCATATAGAAAATTCTTGACATTGTCTCTTAATTCACTGTCTTTTGTTCAACTATATTTATGATAAACTAGGAATGAAATTAAACATTAGAATTGATGATGATTGTAATCTGTAGGGGATTTATATATGGAGTTACTTCATACTTCCTTTATTATTTTTAGATATACATAGGCAGAGATAGAGAGTGGGATAGATGAACAACATCAAGATTTCCTTCAGTGCAGTGGTGACCAAGTCCAAAACTGGGTCACATGTATGGCAAAGCAGCACATTCTCTAAGTCACCTATTTTGCTGAGTGTACTTTTTTTTTTTAATTTAAGAAAGGATTAATTAAGAAAACCATAGGGTAGGAGGGGGACAACTCCACACAATTCCCACCACCCAATCTCCATATATCCCACCCCCTCCCCTGATAGCTTTCCCATTCTCTAACCCTATGGGAGCATGGACCCAGGGTCACTGTGGGTTGCAGAAGGTGGAACGTCTGGCTTCAGTAATTGCTTCCCCGCTGAACATGGGCGTTGACTGGTCGGTCCATACTCCCAGTCTGCCTCTCTCTTTCCCTAGTAGGGTGTGTCTCTGGGGAAGCTGAGCTCCAGGACATATTGTTGGGGTCTTCAATCCAGGGAAGCCTGGCCAGCATCCTGATGGCATCTGGAACCTGGTGACTGAAAGGAGAGTTAACATACAAAGCCAAACAAATTGTTGAGCAATCATGGACCCAAAGCTTGGAATAGTGGAGAGGAAGTGTTAGGGAGGTACTCACTGCAAACTCTAGTGTACTTCTGCTTTCAGGTATATATTTTGCAGTAGTTTATGGACACGTGTGAACGTAATCTCTCTCACAGAAACTGGTGTATATCTAGGTTATGGGACTTTGTTAGAAAGTGAACCACCTGAGATGAAATTAGAGTATATTATAAAAGGAAAGGTCTCACCTGAGTAATGAAGCTGAAGGGTTGTCATTCCACACGTGAAGTCTCTGGACACAGTCTGAGGTAAAGCATGATGAGGTGGCAATCGTTGCGTTGGTTAGGTTGTGATCGGCAGATGCAATATTATTTGATATGGATTGGGAGAGGCATACGGGAAAGTGGGCCCTATCCAAGGGTTCCAGGACTGGGGGAAGTAGGGGCTCTATAGTGGATATGTGAGGTTCCTGCTGTCTTAGGGTTCAAAAAGACAATCGATAATTAATGTTATCATCACATTATTTGGTAATTGGGTTAACTTTGAAAAGTCCTTTTGTTATGGTTTCCTATAGGGTACCCAGTATCTTGTATATGGCTGTGCTATTGGATGCTTCTGATCTACTTGGTCTAGGCTTTTGAGAGAGTCCGCATATCAAATACGCAGCCTATATATTAAAAAAATTCATTTTGTGTTTTGAAAAACTTTGAGACATACAATTGATTTTCCCCCTCTCATATTAATTAACTACTGATTTATATGTCTACATTTTGCTAGGAGTGTACATAAACACCATTCCCACCACCAAAAGACTGTGACCCATCCCTCCCACCCACTCCCAACCCCCACTGGCCCAGGAAGCTGCATGTCTACCCCTTACCACAGAGTTTTTACTTTGGTGCCCTACTTACAATTTGGTCAGGTCCTGCTTTTAGATCTTTCAGATCTTCTTACTCAACTTCTGTTGATGAGTGGGATCATCCCATACTCATCTTTATCTTTCTGGTTTAGCTCACTTAACATAATTCCTTCTAGCTCTATCCAAGATGGGTCAGAGAAGGTAGGTTCATTGTTCTTGATAGCTGCATAGTATTCCATTGTGTATATATACCACAGCTTTCTCAGCCACTCATCTGTTGTTGGGCACCTGGGTTGCTTCCAGGTTTTAGCTATTATGAATTGTGCTGCTATGAACACAGGAGTACACACCTCTTTTTGGTTGGGTGTTATGGATTCCTTGTGGTATAACCCCAGGAGAGGAATTATTAGATCATATGGAAGGTCCATGTCTAGCCTTCTGAGAGTTTTCCAGACTGCTCTCCACAGAGGCTGTACCAATTTACATTCCCACCAGCAATGGAAAAGTGTTCCTCTGTCCCCACAGCCTCTCCAGCATTTGTTGCTGCTGTCCTTTTTGATGTATGCCATTCTTACAGGAGTGAGGTGGTATCTTAGTGTTGTCTTAATTTGCATTTCTCTGACAATCAGTGACCTAGAGCAGTTTTTCATATGTTTGTTAGCCTTTTGGATCTCCTCTGTAATGAATGTTTTGTTCATATCCTTTGCCCATTTTTGGATGGGGTTATTTGCTTTTTTCGTGCTAAGTTTGCTGAGCTCTTTATATATTTTGGTGATTAGTTTCTTGTCTGATGTATGGCATGTGAAGATCTTCTCCCATTCTGTGAGGGGTCTCTATGTTTGTTTAATAGTTTCTTTGGCTGTGCAGAAGCTTTTCAATTTGATGTAGTCCCATTGGTTTGATTCTGCTTTAGTCTTCCTTGCAATTGGGTTTGATTCATCAAAGATGTCCTTGAGGTGTAGGTGGGAAAGTGTTTTACCAATGTTTTCCTCTAAGTATTTGATTGTTTCTGGTCTGACATCCAGGTCTTTGATCCATTTGGAGTTGATTTTTGTTTCTGGTGAGATAAAGTGGTTCAATTTCATTCTTCTGCATGTTACAACCCAGTTTTCCCAGCACCATTTATTGAAGAGAGCCTCCTCCTTCTTTTTAATCCTTTGGGCCCCCTTATCAAAGATTAGATGTCCATAGGTGTGGGGATTTATTTCTGGGCTTTCAATTCTGTTCCACTGGTCTGTGTGCCTATTTTTGTTCCAGTACAATGCTGTTTTGATGATGATGACTTTATACTATTGTTTATGGTCTGGGAGTGTGATGCCTCAATTTCTGTTTCTTTTCCTCAAGATGGTTTTGGCAATTCTAGGCGTTTTCAGGTTCCGGTGGAACTTTGATGGGTATCGCATTAAATTTGTATATGGCTTTGGGGAGAATATTCATTTTGATGATATTTATTCTTCCGATCCATGAGCATGTATCTTTCCATTTCTTCGTATCAGTTTCTATTTCCTTGAGTAGCGACTCATAGTTTTCAGCATACAAGTCTTTCACTTCTTTGGTCAACTTTATTCCTAGGTATTTGATTGATTTTGCTGAAATAGTAAATGGGAGTGATTTCTGGATGTCTTCTTCTTCAGATTTAGTGTTTGCATAAAGAAATGCCACTGATTTTTGTACATTGATTTTGTAGCCTGATACCTTACTATATTGCCTAATAACTTCCAAATTTTCTGCTGGATTCTTTAGGTTTTTCTATGTATACTATCATATCATCTGCAAATAGTGAGAGCTTGACTTCTTCCCTTCCAATCTATATTCGTTTGATTTCTTTCTCTTGCCTGATTGCTATGGCAAGAACTTCTAATACTATGTTGAAGAGTAATGGTGACAGTGGACAGTCTTGTCTAGTCCCCGATCTGAGGGGGAATATTTTCAGCTTCTGTCCATTGAGTATGATTTTGGCTGTAGGTTTGCTATATATAGACTCCACTATCTTGAGGAATTTCCCATCTATTCCAATTTTTGTAGAGTTTTGAGCATGAATGGGTGTTGGATTTTGTCAAAGGCTTTCTCTGCATCTATTGAGATAATCATGTGGTTTTTGGCTTTCCTTTTATTGATGTGGTGAATGACATTGATTGACTTACGGATGTCGAACCAGCCTTGCATTCATGGGATGAATCCCACTTGGTCATGATGAACAATATTTTTGATATGCTGCTGTATCCGGTTGGCCAAGATCTTGTTTAATATTTTGGCATCTATGTTCATCAGAGGTATTGGTTTGTAGTTTTCCTTTTTTGTTCTGTCCCTATCTGCTTTTGGTATCAGGGTGATGTTGGCTTCATAGAAGGTGGAAGGGAGTATTCCTGTTTCTTCAATCTTATGGAAAAGCTTAAGAAGTATGGGTACTAACTGTTTCCTGAAAGTTTTGTAGAATTTGTTTGTGAAGCCACCTGGTCCAGGACTTTTGTTGTTGGGGAGATTCTTAATAACGGTTTCAATTTCTTTTTCTGTGATTGGTGCATTTAGACTTTGTAGTTCTTCTGGGTTCAGTTTTGGAAGGGCATAGGTTTCTAGGAATTGTTCCATTTCTTCCAGATTCTCTGGATTTCTGTGGTGTCAGTTGTGATATCTCCTCCATCGTTTACAATTCTATGAATTTGAGTCTTCTCTCTTTTTTGTTTGGTGAGTCTGTCTAGGGATTTGTCAATTTTGTTTAATCTTTCAAAGAACCAACATTTGGTTTCATAGATCTTTTGTATGGTTCTTTTATTTTCGATGTTGTTTATTTTTGGTCTAACTTTAGTGATTTCTGTCCTTCTGGTTGCTTTAGGGTTCCTTTGTTCCTCTTCCTCTAAGTCCTTGAGGTGTGCAGTAAGGTCGTTCATTTGAGCTTCTTCTTGGTGTTTAATATGTGATTGTATGGCTATAAGTTTCCCTCTCAGTACTGCTTTAGCTGTGTCCCAAATATTTTGATAGGTTGTGTCTTCATTTTTATTTGTTTCCAGGAACATTTGAATTTCCTGCTGGAGTGAGTCTCTGACCCAGTGGTTTTTAAGGAGTATGTTGTTTAGTTTCCAAATTTTGTGACTTTTAATAATTTTCTGTTTGTTGTTAAATGTTAGTTTTACTCCACTGTGGTCTGAGAAGATACTTGGGATGATTTCAATGCTCTTGAATTTATTGATGCTGTCTTTGTGGCCTAACATTTGGTCTATCCTTGAGTATGTGTTATGTGGATTTGAAAAGAAGGTGTATTCCAGTTTTTTGGGTTAAGGACTCTGAAAATTTCCAAGAGGTCTAGTCTGTCAGTCACTTCATTCAATTCTCTTGTATCTCTATTGGTTCTCTGCTTTGTTGATCTGTCTAAGTGTGAGAGTGGGGTACTGAAGTCTCCCACTGTTATTGTATTACTATTGATGTATTTTTGAAATTCTTTCAGTAGGTGCTTAATGTATTTAGATGGTCCCTCATTGGGTGCATAGATGTTAATTATTGTTAAGTCTTCTTGGCTGATTGATCCTCTAATCATTATTTAATGTCCTTGCCTATCTTTTATTATTTAATTTAATTTAAAATGTATCATTTCTGAGACAAGAATGGCTGTTCCTGCCCTTTTTTGTGGTCCGTTAGCCTGGATGATGGTTTTCCATCCTTTCACTTTAAGTTTGTGTTTATCTTGTTGTGTCAGATGGGATTCTTGCAAGCAGAATATGCTTGGGTTATGTTTTCTGATCCATCCCCCCACTCAAAGCCTTTTGATGGGTGAGTTTAAGCCATTGACGTTTATTGATGTTATGGATTTAATATGTTGTAGTGCCATTGTTCAAAAATTTTTTTTTTGTTTGGTCTGATATATTGCCAGTATTGTAGTGATGTTCTTGTTTATAAGAGGTCTTTTAGAACCTCTTTCAGGGCCGGTTTGGTGATGGTTGCCTCCTTTAACTGTTGTTTGTCTAAGAAGGTTTTGATCCCTCCATCTAGTTTGAATGAAAGTCTAGCAGGATATATTATCCTTGGTTGAAACCCTTTTTCATTCAGGGCTCGATAGATATCTTGCCCTTCCCTTCTGGCTTTTAGAGTTTGAGTGGAGAAGTCTGCAGATAATCTTATGGGTTTTCCCTTGTATGTGACTTTTTGTTTCTCTCTTGCAGCCTTTAGGATCCTTTCTTTATCCTTAGTCCTTCTCATTGTGACTATGATGTGTCTTAGTGTCTTCAGGTCTGGGTTGATTCTGTTTGGTACTCTCTGGGCCTCTTGAATCTTGATGTCCTCTCTGTTATTCAGGTCTGGGAAGTTTTCATCTATTATTTCCTCTAGAATGTTTGCTTCCCCTTCCTCTCTTTCTTCCTCTGGCAGGCCAATTATGCGTATGTTACTTCTGTTGAGATCATCCCATATGTCTCTGTTGTTGTTTTCAGTGTCTCTCAATCTCTTTTTAAGCTCTTTCACCTCTTTCTTCATTTTCTCTAGTTCATCCTCTGTCTGACTAATTCTGTTTTCTGCTTCTGTTAGTCTGCTTTCTCTTGCCTCAGCTTCTTTCTTCATTACAGCTCTTTCAGCTTTCAGTTCTCTAATTGCCTCAAGATAATCAGTATTTTCCTTGGGGGTCTCAACTGTTGTTTCCCTAATACTGCCATTCCTTTCCTCCAATGTTGTTTTCATTTCTGTCATTAATAAGTTTATTATGCTTGCATACTTTTCTTATCTATGGTTACTTCTGGCTGATTTGTAGTTTCTTCTGGGCTTTTGTCTTCATTCATTGGAGTAGCAGTTTTATTTGTTTTAGATCTACCCATTTTTTTGATTTATGTGTTTCTTTTTTTTTATGCTCTGTTGTTCCTCAGTTGTTGTGTCTTGAGTACAAGTAACACTGTACTAAATACCTTTATGACAATTGCACTCACCAACCTCAGGAATTACAGTAGCAACTGAAGCAAGTATTGAAGTAGTTCAATTGTTACCAGTTAGCCAAACAATTTCTCCAGTCCGTGAATAAATAGTAACCAAATCCCAGTGAAGAAGAGAAAAGAAAGAAGGAATAGCAAGAATAGACAGTTATGCAAATCTACTATCCACTGTATATTCTAGGGGTAACAATTGGGGAAAGGGAACTAGAGCAGAGATACACACATAGAGATCTACTCTGAGTCAGATTTCTTCCCCAAAATAATTCACAAATTCAGAAAGTCAAAGAAGAAGGAAGAGGTGTATGACAAGATAAAAAAAAAAAAAGAAAGAGGAGACAAGAGAGAGAAAAGGGAAAAGATAAGAAAAAGAGCTGTAATTAAAGAGCAGTGAAAGGAAAGGTTTTTTTTTTTACTTTATTTTTAATTTAATTTAATTTTTTTTATTAGCTTGGAGGGGGAGTGAGCGGAGAGTCTGTAGAGGAGGTAGGATTAAGGGGACAAGTTCCTCCCACAATATATAAGATGCCCACTACCCTAGCACTGAAATATATGCTAAGAGTTAATTCTGATCAACCTAAAGGGGAAGAAGATATATGCCTTTATATAATATTAATAGTAAAATAGTGCAGGGTAAAAAAAAAATAAAATAAAAACCCTGTCCCAGTTTACCTCAAACCTCGTGATCTGAGGCAGCTGATTGTTAAGAATGAGAGAAAAAAAAAAAAAAACCTCAGGACTAGACAAGGATAGCTGAAATAGACAGTTATGCAAATCTACTGTCCACTGTATATTCTAGCGGTGGCTAAAGGAGGAAGGAAGTTGAGCAGAGACACTCGCAGTGAGAGTCCACACTGAGTCAGAATTCTTCCCCCAAATAATTCCCAAATGTGTATCAGTGAATTCAAAAAAGCACACTGTTTGGTGGTGTGGGGGCTAGGGGGTGTTGACTTTGGAAGCTGTAGGATTAAGGGAGAAAGGAGTACAAGAATGAGAAAAAGAAAGAGAGAGAGAGAGAGAAAAGAAAAAAATAAGAAAAAGAACAGTCATAAAAGAGCAGTGAAAGGAAAGTTTTTTTTAAATGTATTTATTTTTAATTATTTAATTAGCTATGCGGGGTGAGGTGGGTGGGTTGGCTACTTAGAAAGAAAAAAGGCCAGAGGTTTCAGAAGGGTATAGACTTAGAATGAATGATACTCCCTGGTGGGACAGGAATTTGGTAAAGAAAAGGAGCTCCTAGCAGGGAAGCCTGCTAGGAGCTAGTCCCCAGGGATTGGTTATGGGGGGGGGGGGGGCGGGGAAGGAGGTATGCTTATAAATTAAAAGGAAAAAAAAAGTTTTTCCCCTTTTTTCCTACTCGAATTCTTAACCCAAATTAAGTTATAGTCACCTCCTTGGTGTCACCACTAGGACCCCTTATTGACTGGCCTACTAAAGGCAGAAAATCCTACCGTTTCCAGGAGATGTGGTCAGAGCTCTAGCCACTAGCAGCTTCTCAGTCTGCCATCTTCCAGGAACCCCCGCTGAGTGTACTTTTTACTTTGCAAAAAGTAGTAAAGATAACTAAGGAAATAGTAAGATTTACTCTCAGACACTACCATAAAATGCAAAACAGGAGACTGCTATTACATGTCACTTTGCCTGATAAGCTGTTTCATTTTAAGTGGGATCAAAATGATTTATCATACTTGATAAATTTAAATTAATATTTGTTTTAATAAAAATAATAATACATGTGGAATTGGGTGGTGGCGCTAAGTGCAAGGACCAGCATTAGGATCCCGGTTCGACCCCCCCCACCTGCAAGGGAGTCATTCACAGGTGGTGAAACAGGTCTGCAGGTGTCTATCTTTTTCTGCCCCTCTCTGTCTTCCCCTCCTCTCCAATTCTCTGTGTCCTATCCAATAACAACAACAACATCAATAATAACCACAACAATAAAACAACAAGGGCAACAAAAGGAAATAAAGAAATAAAATAAAAACAATATAAAAATAATACATGTAGCATATGAAACTAGAACTAAGAAAAGTATGCACTCCTATATATAAATATAGTAGCACGTATTATATTACTTAATATAAAATTTTGTTGCCTTATTAAATTGAATTATACCTCTCTGAAGCGGCAAACAAAAAATAAAATACAAACAACATATTATTTACATTTTCAGTGCCTATAATCTTAGATTTTGCCTTTTTGAAGGCATGTATGCATTTTTAATTGACTAATGTAATTTTTAGCTTTTTACAAATCAAATTTAATTTTCAAGTTCCCCTTTTTAGTAATTGCTTCTTTTTATTTGTCTGAGTATAAAATGTTCTTCCTCGTTTACTAGGTGACCTTATCACTTTTATATTTATTGTTTTAACAGACATGGCCTAACTTCATTTATGTCTTTTTTATTTGTTTGTTTTGGTTTCCTTTCTTTCCTTGTCATTGCAATCTAATAATAATTACATCCATGAAAGTACACCTTCTCCCTGATTCTCAGTAATTGTTTTTTACTTCTTGAATTGACATTTCATATTGTTTTAAATAAAACCTATTAAAGCACTTCTACTTAGGAATTGCAATATACAGTATACCCAGTGCCATTTTATTACATTGAATACCTTCTCTTCTGTAAGTCCCTGTAAACTTTCCTGTGTGCTATATCTGCTCTACTCAATCTATCCTACTGCTGAATTTTCAAAAGGTTTCCTTTTTATAATTAAATTTACATATTTAGGATAAAGACAAAAATTGAGAAGGAAGGGGAAGTAGAGAGGGCGTGAGAGAGGCACTTGAAGACCTGCTTCAATGCTCATGAATCTTCTCCCCACAGGTGGAGAGTGAGAGGCTTGAGTTCACTTCCTTGCTCAAGTGCTCTCAATTGAGTGTGCCACCTCCTGGCCCCCTCAAAAGGTTTCTTTTTTATTATTATTATCTTATCTTTATTTATTGGATAGAGACAGCCAGGAATCAAGAGGGAAGGGGGTGATAGAGAGGGAGAGAGACAGAGAGATACCTGCTTCACCACTTGCAAAGCTTTCCCCCTACAGGTGGGGACCGGGGGCTTGAACCCAGGTCCTTGCACATTGTAATAGTGCGCTCAACCAGGTGCACCACCACCCAGCCCCCAAAGGTTTCTTATATAGTTATTTATTCTAGTTAATTTTATTTATGAACCCATTGCCTACTTATTTTCTTAGCCTGACCAAACTTTTTGAAAATGTCTCTGTATTTTTATTTTCTTTTTTTTAATTGAGGGAGCTAATGCTTTACAGAGCAATCATTGACATATGCATTCAATTTCATTATATAATAGGCACCCAGAGTTCCCTTCCTATTCATCCTTTCCTTTCCTCCCCAGAGTCCATTGCTTTGGTGCAATACATCATATTCAGTCTGTGTTTCACTTTGTGCTCTCTCCCCCATCCCTACTTTATTAAGTTCTGCTAATAACTGAGATCATTTGGTATCCATCCTCCTCTTTTTGGCTTATCTCACTAAATAAGATGTCCTAGAGTTTCATCCAAGAGAATGCAAAAGAGACAACCTCATTTTTTTTAACAGCTAAGTACTATCCATCGTGTATATGTATCATATTTTTTTAACCACTCATCTGATGTTAAACATATGGGTTGCTTCCAGGTTCTTGTAATTACAAAAACATAGGTGCGTGAATATGCTGCTGCTATGACCTTAGGCATATACATAAATCTATCCTAATAGGTGTTTCTGAGCTAAATCTCATAGTAAATGTAAAAACTGCAACAACTGAACTAAAAGCTACAATAGCGAACAAAAGGAAAAAATATTTGCATTTTTATTTCTTTGTTTGGGCAAGAGGAAATTACAAAAGTGAATGTGTCTGTCTTTGAGTTTGTTGAATCTGTGCTATCCTTTATTTCCTTCAGTCTGTAAAATGGTTACTATCTAGTAACCTGGGTCTTATACATGGCAAAGCAGTGCACTATCAAAATGAGAACTTCTGTGAGAGCTTATTAGGGATGCAGAAATAGGGCAGGGAGATAGCATGGTGGTTATACAAAAGACTTTCCTCCTTAAGTCTCCAACGTTCCATATTTATTCCTAGCACTACCATAAGCTAGAACTGAGAAATGCTTTGGTTTAAAAAAAAAAGAAAATGAATGAATGAATAAATAAAACAAAACAGAATCTTAAGAAATATCCCAAACCTAATGAGTCAAAATCAGCATTATATCAAAATACCAAGGTCATTTATATATATACATATTAAGAGACCAGATTATTATTTATTATTGAGACCAGTTGTCTTAATACAGTGTTTCATAATCCTATATACATGCTAAAATCACCAAGAGAGTTTTTTAAGAAAGTCTACAAACACACTACCAGAAATTGTGATTTAATTGTCAGAAGTGGAATCAACTCTTTAATTTGCTTTTCTAAAGTTCTTTAGTTGATTTTAATGACCTCATATGGTTAAAAACAAAAATATAGCCTTACTTATATGACAAGGCTTCATGACTGTGTAGTTATTAGAGCAAAGCAAAGCACACCACATTTTTTAAAGCAATCACTTAGATTTCAGTATTTTAAAATATGAATTACATATGAGTGATAGTTCACGATTGAGGATGAGAGAGAGGGAGAATTAAAAGCACAACTGTGGCATGTGCAGTACAGGGGATCAAACTGAGAAGTGTAGGTACTCATGTCTAATACTATTTCAACTGAGCTATTTTCCTGGCCAGGATATTCCAATATGCCTTTTTCTAGTCTCCACTACTCTCTAGGTCCTCCACGCCCTGCGTGGGGACAAGTCAAACGGTCCTGAGAGGAGGAACTAGAGCTGTAGGATAGGGAGGGCATATGCCAAAGACACAGCAGAGCTTAGCATGGCATAGCATGGCATAGCAAACGTTATTTAGGATAATAAATGTATATATACTTCACACTATCAGTTAAAGAATAAGCAAGCAGTTACAATAGTTCAGGCAGTTCTTGTTATCAGCAAGCCTCCTCTACGTGTTTTGGTCTATTCAGCAGCTAGCAAAAAGCCAAGGTTAAGTCTAAATACGTTTGATAGTGTTCCTGACGCAAATGGCCACTATCAGGGATGATATGGAAACAACAGAAGGCCATGGTATTCTTTTCCCATGTTACTCCTGGCATCCTTGGACAAGGGCCTAATGAAGTGTTGCCTTTTTACTGCCTCCTACACCTTTTCTCTTTATCTTATCTTCTTTCCCCCTTCCACCCCCCCCTTTTTTTGGCATTGTAGTGGCTTCACTACTCCAGGTTAGTATATATGTATTTTTCCTTTTTTTTTTTTTCCACATAGCTTATAACTGGGGCTCAGTGCCTGCACTATGGCCATTTTTTCCTCCATTTATTACTTTTTAACTTTTTTTCTATTTGTATTTAAGAGGACAGAGAAAAATTGAGAGGGAGGGGATTTAGGGAGAGGAAGAAAAGGATAAACATTTTCAGACCTGCTTTACCACTCATGAAGCATTTCCCCTGAAGTTGGAGTGTAGAGGCTCAAATCTGATTTTTGTGCATGGCAATATGTGTGCTTAACTGGGTGTGCCACTGCCCAACTCCTGTATTTATTAATTTATTTATAAATAAATAAATGGTGGAAACACTTTGCCACCAGTGTTATATATGGGGCTCAGTGCCTGCACTATGAATCCACTGCTCCTGGCAGCCATTTTTTCCCCATTTTATTGCCCTTGTTGTTTTTGTTATTAGTATTGTTGTTTTTGTTGGATAGGACACAGAGAAATTGAGAGGAGGGGAATACAGAGAAGGGGAGAGAGAAAAGTACCTGTAGACCTGTTTCACTGCTTGTGAAGCAACTCCCTGGCAGGTGTGGAGCTGGGGGCTATAATCAGGATCCTTATACTTGAGCTTGAGCTTCATGCCCAGTGCGCTTAATCTGCGGTGCTACCACCCGGCCCCTTAATTTGTATTTTTTGATAAAATAACTTCAGTGACAATGTGGAAGATGTTTTGGAATGTGAAAAATAACTTATTTTAATATTTCACTAGTTCAAACAAGTGCATATATGTCCTTAAAATGTAATAAATCACTATGGCTTGCTACTAGCATAGTGTAGAAAGCAGAGGAAGTAGGAAAATTTGAAACAAGTTCATACAGTCAACCAAGCTGTTTTATTGTGCTAGAGGAAATAAATGAGAATAAGTGAAAGCTCCTTTTGGGACAGTGGAAATTCATATTGCTAATTCTTGATGTTGATAAACATTAATAATGAAGAATCTGAGTCTGGAAGAATGGTATTATATAAAGAACCGGGGGTCGAGTGGTGGAGCAGCGGGTTAAGTGCACATGCTTTGAAGTGCAAGGAAGGATTGGCACAAGGATCTTTGAGCGGTGGAGCAGGTCTGCAGGTTTCTGTCTTTCTCCCCTTCTCTGTCTTCCCCTCCTCTCTAGATTTCTCTCTATCCTACCCAACAGCAACAGCAACAACAACAGAAAAAGAAAAATGGCTGCCAGGAGCAGTGGATTTGTGCTGCCGGCACTGAGCCCCAGCGATAACTCTGGAGGCGAAATAAATAAATAAATAAATAAATAATAAATACAGAACCATGGATTTAACAGTTTCTTTTTTTTAATTCTTTTTTTTTCTGTTTTCTTTTCTTTCTTTCCTTTTTTTTTTTTATTTAAGAAAGGATAAATTAACAAAACCATAGGGTAGGAGGGGTACAACTCCACACAATTCCCACCACCCAATATCCATATATCACACCCCCTCCCCTGATAGCTTTCCCATTCTCTATCCCTCTGGGAGCATGGACCCAGGGTCATTGTGGGTTGCAGAAGGTGGAAGGTCTGGCTTCTGTAATTGCTTCCCCGCTGAACATGGACGTTTACTGGTTGGTCGATACTCCCAGTCTGCCTCTCTCTTTACCTATTAGGGTGGGTCTCTGGGGATGTGGAGCTCCAGGACACATTGGTGGGGTCTTCAGTCCAGGGAAGCCTGGCCGGCATCCTGATGGCATCTGGAACCTGGTGACTGAAAAGAGAGTTAACGTACAAAGCCAAACAAATTGTTGAGCAATCATGGACCCAAAGCTTGGAATAGTGGAGAGGAAGTGTTAGGGGGGTACCCACTGCAAACTCTAGTGTACTTCTGCTTTCAGATATATATTTTGCAGTAGTTTCTAAAATGGTGTTTCTTTTTACCAGATACTATAAAAAAGAGAGAATGGATAGTCACTCATCCTGTTTGTTGATAAAGAGCTACAGTTTTTTAGGTCATTGCCTTATATTTTAGTCCTTACAATCCTAGAACATAGTATTATGCCCTCCACAGTTTCTTTAATTTTTAATTTTTTTGTTGGATAAAGATGGAGAGAAATTGAGAGGGGAGGGAAGATAGAGATAGGGAAAGGAACAGAGACATCTGAAGCCCTGCTTCACCACTCATAAAGCTTTCCTCCTTCATGTGGGTACCAGGACCTTGAATGCACTCCTTGCACACTGATTAATGAGTGCAGTTAACCAGGTGTTCCACCACCTGCCCCCCTTCATAAATTCTCTTTTAACTAAAATGTTCAGCATGCCCTCATTTTGAATCAACCTGAAAAATAGTCCCTCTGGGGCTGGCAAAATACTCACTTGCATAGTATTTCTCCTTTGCTAATGCACTTGACCCAAGTTCAAGCCTGGCCCCCACTGCACTGGAAATAGCTTTGTGCTGTGTTATTTTCCTTCTCCCTCTCTCTACCTCATTGCAAAAGTTGACCAGGAATGTTAAAGCAGCAAGGTGGATTCCCAACATTTTTGCTTTTTTAATTTTTTTATTTATAAAAGGGAAGCATTGACAACACCACAGGATAGGAGGGGTACAACTCCACACAATTCCCACCACCAGATTTCCACATCCCATCCCCTCACCTGATAGCTTTCCATTCTTTAACCCTCTGGGAGTATGGACCCAAGGTCATTGTGGGATGCAGAAGGTAGAAGGTCTGGCTTCTGTAATTGCGTCCCTACTGAACATGGGCGTTGACTGGTTGATCCATACTCCAAGCCTGCCTCTCTCTTTCCCTAGTAGGATGGGGCTCTGGGGAAGAGGAGCTCCAGGACACATTGGTGGGGTTGTCTGTCCAGGGAAGTCTGGTTGGCATCATGCTAGTATCTGCAACCTGTTGGCTGAAAAGAGAGTTAACATACAAAGCCAAATAAATTGTTGAAGAATCATGAACCTAAAGGCTGGAATAGTGCACATGAAGTGTTGGTGGGGTCCTTCATTTTGTAGATATCTAGTTGGCATATTTTAGTTATATTCCATAGGGCCTGTGGCTATACTAGTTTTTGTTTTTTTCCCTGAGCCTGAAATCTGATATGTAGGTGGATCCAAGTTATTGTCTGGGGAGATGATGTCATATGGCTGGAAAAGGACCAGGAAGCTGGATCAGGGAAGAGAGTAGCTCCCTAATATGGGAAAGAGGTATAAATATTGTTGACTTTAAACCTCATTGATTTGATTTGGTCTTGGTCCCATATTCAGCTTAGGAGCCTATGTGACCTCTGCATACCTTCTGATCTAAGCTCACATTCTGTGGTCATGATTAGGAACATTCCAATTTGCCCTAGTACCAGGGTCCATCTTCCTCAGGTGTAGCATAGAGTACGTTGTCCATCCTCCCTTCGGTGGATGGGGAACATTCTCTATCGTTGTTGATCCAAGTTGAGGGCAAGGTCCTATGGGGGGGCCCACAAAGGGGTGTATTTTGTTGTTCTTGATAGATGTAATAGTAACAATGGGGGGAGGGATTTATTTGAGGTCTAGGCCCATCATGTCTGTTTGGGAATCTAGGACTCCCCAAATAGGACCCCAGGTAATGGGGTGGCATGATAGTGACTAAAGAGTCATCATTAAAGTATGCCAGTCTTTTGCCCTTATTCAGCTTTTGTAGTCCATGCTTTCCTAAGGTTAGCTTTGGAGTGAGAGTGAGAAGTATAGGAAGTAGGTGAGGAGGGTATCTAACTCTAATTAGATACTATTTCATTAGGAACTTTATACTGATTCACTGCAGACTATTGTGAACTTTTACTTTCAGGTATATATTTTACCATAATTTATGGATACATATAAACATGTACTGTATCTCATGGGACCTTGTATATATCTAGGTTTTGGGACTTTGTTAGGAAGTGAACCACCTGGAATGGAATTAGAGAATACCAGGAAAAGAAAGGTCTCACCTGAGTAATGAGGCTTTGGACACAGTCTGAAGTGAAGCATGCTGAAGTGGTACTTGTTGTGTTGATTATGTTGGGTTCTGTGGATGCAATATCATTTGGTATGTATTGAGAGAAGCATGTAGGAAAATGAGCCCCACCCTAGAGGTTCCAGGACTAGGGGAAATATAGTCTCTATAGAGGAAGTGGGATGTTCCTGCTGTTTTAGGGCATAGGACGGCAGTAGATAGTTATTGCTATAATCACATTATTTGGCAATTGGGTTAACTTTGAAAAATCCCTTTGTTAGGATTTGTTGTATCATATACAACATCACCATAATTTGTGTCCTTTGACATTATTTGTATATAGCTGTGCCACCAGTTACTTCTATTCTCCCTGGTCTAGGCTTTTAAGAGAGTCAACATACCAAGACTCAGCCTATATATTAAGAAGACTCAGTCTGTGCTTTAAAAAGTTTGAGACATAGAATCAATTTTCACCCTCTCATATTAATTA
Organism: Erinaceus europaeus; assembly: GCF_950295315.1. Classification (NCBI taxonomy): domain Eukaryota; kingdom Metazoa; phylum Chordata; class Mammalia; order Eulipotyphla; family Erinaceidae; genus Erinaceus; species Erinaceus europaeus. Next base: position 64,067,495 of record NC_080171.1, on the reverse strand, counting down.
AATAACGATTTATATGACTGCAAATTAATAGGATTATACATAAACACCATTCCTACCACCAAAAGACTATATGTCCTTTTCCATCCCCCTGCTCTCTGCCTCCCTGGTAAGCCAAATATCCACTCTCACCCTTACCCCAGAGTTTTTACTTTGGTGCCCTACTCCAGATTCAGTCAAATCCTGCTTTTAGTTTCTCTTTCTGTTCTTCTTTCTCAACTTCTGTTGATGAGTGGGATCATCCCATACTCATCTTTATCTTTCTGACTTAGCTCACTTAACATAATTCCTTCTAACTCCATCCAAGATGGGTCAGAGAAGGTGGGTTCATTGTTCTTAATAGCTGCATAGTACTTCGTTGTGTACATATGCCACAGCTTTCTCAGCCACTCATCTGTTGTTGGGCACCTGGGTTGCTTCCAGGTTTTAGCTTTTACAAATTGTGCTGCTATGAACATAGGTGTACACATATCTTTTTTTAAGGTGTTATGGAGTCTTTGGGGTATATCCCCAGGAGAGGGATTACTGGGTTATATGGAAGGTATGCCTGTTCTTGTGAGAGTTCTCCAGACTGCTCTCCACAGAGGCTGGACCATTTAGCATTCCCACCAGCAGTGCAGAAGGTTTCCTCTGTCCCCTCAGCCTCTCCAGCATTTGTTGCTGCTGTCCTTTTTAATGTATGCTATTCTCACAGGGGTGAGATGATATTTAAATGTTGTCTTTATTTGCATTTCTGTGATAATCAGTGACCTGGAGCAATTTTTCATGTGTTTGTTAGCCTTTTGGATCTCTTCTGTAGTGAATGTTGTGTTCATATCCTCTGCCCATTTTTGGATGAGGTCATCTGCTTTTTTGTTGCTTAGTTTGCTGAGCTCTTTATATATTTTGGTGATTAGTTTCTTGTCTGATGTATGGCATGTGAAGATCTTCTCCCATTCTGTGAGGAGTCTCTGTCTGTGTGATAGTTTATTTGGCTGTGCAGAAGCTTTTCAATTTGATTTAGTCCCATTGATTTGTTTCTGCTTTAGTCTTTCTTGCAACTGGGTTTGTATCATCAAAGATGTCCTTGAGGTTTAGGTGGGAAAGTGTTCCACCAATGTTTTCCTCCAAGTATTTGATAGTTTCGAGTCTATTTTCCAGGTCCTTCATCCATTTGGAGTTGATTTTTGTTTCTGGTGAAATAAAGTGATTCACTTTCATTCTTCTGCATGCTTCAATCCAGTTTTCCTATCACCATTTATTGAAGAGAGCTTCCTTTCTCCATTTAATACTTTGGGCCCCCTTATCAAAGATTAGATGTTCATAGGTGTGGGGATATTTTTTTTTCTTACTTAACAATTTTCAGTAAGAAATTAAAAATTTAACATATATCCATAAATTCATTGAAATTATTTAAAGAAATTATGACTCTGTGAACGTTTATGTATGAATGAAGTTGGTACTGCATACATTTTAACTTCATTATTTAACTGTAGATTGCTTTCAAAATATTGAAGTGTTATTATGATTTTCCCATCATCTCTGTGCTGTACTGAATTCTACCTAATTTAAACCACTGATAATAATTCTGTCCCTGGACCTTTATAACACTTACTTAAATGACCTCTACTCAATCTTTTTCACTATTTCAGATGAGAGTCATTTTAATCAAGCTGTGTTCATGAAAAATAAATTCTTTAGTCCCCCCTAGTTTGAGCTAAGGTAAGTACTGTGAAACTCCTTAAGCACTGATGGGCACACTCCTATAAAATAAATGTCTCTTTTAATACTGAACAACAGCTGTTAATGTGATATCCTCTGAGACTCTAGAATTAATTTGCCAAAAACCTTTGTGAATTTGACAAATCGGTCACCTGTTTGAGGGTTATGTATTAACAAATTAGAAAAAAAAAGTCTTTGTTGTCTGAAGTTAAATATGTGGAAAATTTTCACAACACTGACATTTAAAAAAAAAATATATATATATATATATATATATTTTTTTCCTCCAGGGTTATTGCTGGGCTCGGTGCCTGCACCATGAATCCACCGCTCTGGAGGCCATTTTTCCCCCCCTTTTTGTTGCCCTAGTTGTTGCAGCCTCTTTGCCGTTATTATTGCCATTGTTGACGTTGCTTTGTTGTTGGATAGGACAGAGAGAAATGGAGAGAGGAGGGGAAGACAGAGAGAGAGGGGAGAGAAAGATAGACACCTGCAGACCTGCTTCACCGCCCGTGAAGTGACTCCCCTGCAGGTGGGGAGCTGGGGGCTCAAACCGGGATCCTTACGCCGGTCCCTGTGCTTTGCGCCATGTGCGCTTAACCCACTGCCCCACCGCCCGACTCCCTAAAAATATTTTTATGTATAATTTATACCAAATGTTTTAGTTTTATAACATATAGGTATATTACTTTACCGCTTTATAAACTGTTTATTTTTATTTATTTTTAAATTTTTTAAATTTGTTATTGGTTAAAAACAGAAATTGAGAGAGAAGGGGGAGATAGAGAGGAAGAGAGACAGAGAGACGCCTGCAGACCTGCTTCACCACCTGTGAAGTTACTGCCCTGCAGGTGGGGAGCTGGGGGCTCAAACCCGGATCCTAACTGGTCCTTGCACTTTGCACCATGTGCACTGCTGCGCTACCACCTGAATCCCCAACTTTTTAAGTCCACCTGAAGTCTCTATCTTTGACTAAGTCAGTGAATACAGTTAAATTTAAAAAGCTAGCCTAAATTCATACTTTGTTTACAACATGAGGTTGTTTCATCACTTTGAAATCATATTATGTCAACTGATATGTAAGAATTGTAGTGTAATAGATCATATGAAAATGGCTATTGCAGTCACATGTATATGCAATACCTAAGTACTCATGACAGTAATAAACAAATCTAGACTTAACATAATATTTAAAACTTAATTTAGTTGGAGTGCATGGAATGCACTACAAAATTTTCATTTCTATTTTTGTTTCATTTTAACTTTTTTTTAAATTGAAGCTATATAACATATCTGATATAATTTTCACTTTTTTCCCTAATGCATTTATCAGGGTCTTTATTACAAAATCCTGATCTCAGTATTTCCTTCATGCAATTTACAGGGTCTCTCTTGCCAAATCCTATTCAGTATAATAATTCAAGATTTTTCTCCTCTACATTCTTTAATACCACCACTGTATATCTTTTCTTGAATTCCCCCACCTCTATTTTCCCTGTTTTGTTCCTTCTTCCTAACAGCAAGAACAACTTGGGAATTGATTCCAAATGTAGTCTGATATGTAGAAGAAATTATAAATATTTTAGAGGATTCTTACCTTTTCAAATACTTTGAAAAGGTTTTGATTAAATTACCATGGCACAGTATGTCTTTTAAGACTAAAGAGTTATTTTTAGCCCCAGTCTCATAATGTAGACTAGAAAAATACATTCAATTTAATGTGATTTGTGGTGTCAACATTTTCATGCCTTTTTATTTCAGAGACAGAGAGAGGAAGATAGAGAGACACAGGGAGGGAGATCACACTATCTCTCTTCCCTCCCTCTGAGCTTCCCTTCATTCCCTGGAGCTTCCAGTACAGGGTTTGAACTGGGGGGTGGGGGGAGGTTGTGCATAGTAAAGCACATACTCTACCAGGTGATATGTTAACCAGTCTTAAAGATATAGTAACACCTTATCATCATCACTACCATTTTCATTTTTAGTCTTACAGCTACTTATAGGATATATCAAATTCCACCTCTCCCAATGGCCATCTTTTCAATTTTTTTCTTTTTCTTTTATTTTATAGGACAGAGGGAAATCGAGAGGGTAGAGGAGACAGGGAGGGAGAGAGAAAGAAAGATAGACACCTGCAGACATACTTCTTAGCTTCTGAATCTTCCCCCGAGTTCTTGTACATGGTGGTATGTATATTTGACTTAGTGTTGCCACTGTGTGAGCCCCTGATTTATTCTTTAACTGGTGCCAAAAGTATATCTTTGAAAGGCTTCTTTTCAGAGAAGTCATATATAAATTAATAATCATGATGGGTATTTTAAAGTAAAAAAAAGTATAGCACCTTGTATTGCAAACAAATCATATGTGAAAACTAAAAAAAAAAAAAAAAAGACCTATGATTTTAATTAAAATCCATTTATCCACTCTGACATCCCCAACATCAACTTTGTCCTGACCTCTCCAATTCCAGAAAAATACTTAGGCCCTATTTTCCTATAATTACATTAGCTTAAATATTAAGAGACATACATTACAAGTACATAAGCAGAATACATTATATCTAGCTACATAACCTAGAAAGACAGTTACTATAATTCCAGTACTTTTCTGATTATGTATGTACTTTTTCTAAGTTACATTTTTCCAAGAAGGAGTAATGGTTTATTTTCTCAGAGGTTGTGATATGGATTTTTAATTCTAGCATGAAATAGATAAAGGTATTGCATTTTATAATCTACACAGGAACAGGAATTTAATGTGTGTGAACAGTCTGCTCATTTACTAGAATAATATACCCTAAGTGGCTTCAATGTGTTCATAGACAGTGAACACTGAGAGCAGTAATTGGAAAAATACATCACAAGTCCAAATGCTCCTGCATTCTTGGGTTGGAGTCTGGTGATCCTCTTAAATTCTTTGTTTAGTTGGGTTAGAGGATTTTAGATTTATTGACTGAGACTCACATTCTAAGTAGTTTAAGCTATAAAAATATAAAGGATATAAATGAAGCCACAGTATTATTATACTGAAAAAATTCTTATTTTTTAAAATTTACACTTTTGTTTGTATCATATTATTCATCTTAAACATCTGTCTTCTGGATAAATAATATTAAGGAACTATAAAATAGAATTTGAATTTCCACTATAAAGTAGAATGCATAATGCATACACAATCAAAAACAATTAAGTAACTATAATAAAGTACTTTGTTTTATATTTGTTAGGATATTTTTTGTTCTAGTGCTGTTTTATTAAAATCATAAATGTTAAAAACTGAATGTGTTATTTCTTTCTTTCTTTATTTTAAAAAGGAGACATTAACAATACCATAGGATAAGAGGGGTACAACTCCACACAATTCCTGCCACCAGATCTCCATATCCCATCCCCAATGTTAGCATCTGGAACCTGGTGGCTGAAAAGAGAGTTAACATACAAAGCCAAACAAATTATTGAACAATCATGAACCTAAAGGCTGGAATAGTGCAGACGAAGAGTTGGGGGGGTCCTCCATTTTGTAGATAGCTAGTAGGCATATTTTAGTTATATTCCATAGGGCCTGTGGCTATACTATACTAGTTTTTTTGTTTGTTTTGTTTTGTTTTTTTCCCTGAGCCTGAAATCTTATATGCAGGTGGATCCAAGTTATTGTCTGGGGAGATGATGTCATGGCTGGAAAAGGACCAGAAAGCTGGATCAGGGAAGAGAGTAGCTCCCTAATATGGGAAAGGGGTATAAATATTGTTGACTTTAAACCCCATCGATTTAATTTGGTCTGGGTCCCATATTCAGCTTAGGAGCCTATGTGACCTCTGCATTCCGGTAGTTTCAACCTCGCATTCTGTGGTCATGAGTAGGAACATTCCAAGCTGCCCCAATATCGACCCATCTTCCTCAGGTGTAGCATAGAGTACGTTGTCCATCCTCCCTTCAGAGGATAGAACAAGGTCCTATGGGGGGCCCACAAAGGGGCCTATTTTGTTGTTACTGATAGAAATGACTGGTAACAATGGAGAGAGGGATTTATTTGAGGTCTAGGCCCATCATGTTTGTTTGAGAATCTCAGGACTCCCTGAATAGGGCCCCAACTGATGAGGTGGCCTAATAGTGACTAAAGAGTCATCATTAAAGTATGCCAGTCCTTTGCCCTTATTAAACTGAATGTGTTCTTACACAATGCTAAATGTGATAGAGAAGAAACTGAAATCATGACTTAACACTGAAGAATATTGTACCCTACTGCCAAAACTCCAAAAAAAAAAAAATCATTACAGATGTATGGAAGGAAATGCCTTTCATAATTCAACATAGCATGAAACCAGACATAAGTAGCTCTGCCCTCTACTATGTGATTACTAATGTCCTCAGAGATTTTTTTTTATTTAAGAAAGGATTAATCTTGAAAAACAAGATTAGAAAAGAAAACACAAGTCGAACCTGAAATGGAATTGGAGTATTACACCAAAGTAAAAGACTCTGGGGTGGGTGGGTGGGTGGGGAGAATACAGGTCCATGAAAAATGATGAATGAAATAGTGGGGGTTGTATTGTTAAATGGGAATCTGGGGAATGTAAAAAAAAAAAAAAAAGAAGAAGTAGAAACGCAAAGCAGAAATTGACTGAGTTTGGAGTATGGCACCAAAGTAAGAAAGCAGAAGTACACTAGAGTTTGCAGTGAGTACCTCCCTAATACTTCCTCTCCACTTTTCCAAGCTTTGGGTCCATGATTGCTCAAAAATTTGTTTGGCTTTGTATGTTAACTCTCTTTTCAGTCACCAGGTTCCAGGTGTCATCAGGATGCCAGCCAGACTTCCCTGGATTGAAGACCCCACCAATGTGTCCTGGAGCTCAGCTTCCCCAGAGACCCACCCTACTAGGGAAAGAGAGAGGCAGACTGGGAGTATGGACCGACCAGTCAACGCCCATGTTCAGCAGGGAAGCAATTACAGAAGCCAGACCTTCTACCTTCTGCAACCCACAATGACCCTGGGTCCATGCTCCCAGAGGGATAGAGAATGGGAAAGCTATCGGGGGAGGGGGTGGGATATGGAGATTGGGTGGTGGGAATTCTGTGGAGTTGTACCCCTCCTACCTTATGGTTTTGTTAATTAATCCTTTCTTTTTTTTTTTTTTGTTTTTTTTCACTTTTTATTTTTTATTTTTTATTTAAGAAAGGATTAATTAACAAAACCATAGGGTAGGAGGGGTACAACTCCACACAATTCCCACCACCCAATCTCTATAACCTACCCCCTCCCCTGATAGCTTTCCCATTCTCTATTCCTCTGGGAGCATGGACCCAGGGTCATTGAGGGTTGCAGAAGGTAGAAGGTCTGGCTTCTGTAATTGCTTCCCCACTGAACATGGGTGTTGACTGGTCGGTCCATACTCCCAGTCTGCCTCTCTCTTTCCATAGTAGGGTGGGTCTCTGGGGAAGCTGAGCTCCAGGACACATTGGTGGGGTCTTCAATCCAGGGAAGCCTGGCCAGCATCCTGGTGGCATCTGGAACCTGGTGATTGAAAAGAGAGTTAACATATGAAGCTAAAAAAATTGTTGAGCAATCATGGATCCAAAGCTTGGAATAGTGGAGAGGAAGTGTTAGGGAGGTACTCACTGCAAACTCTAGTGTACTTCTGCTTTCAGGTATATATTTTGCAGTAGTTTATGGATACGTGTGCACATAAGCTCTCTCTCACAGAAACTGGTGTATATCTAGGTTATGGGACTTTGTTAGAAAGTAAACCACCTGGGGGTCAGGCGGTGACGCAGTGGGTTAAGTGCACAAGGCGCTAAGCGCAGGGACCAGCGTAAGGATCCCGGTTCGAGCCCCCGGCTCCCCACCTGCAGGGGAGTCGCTTCACGGGCGGTGAAGCAGGTCTGCAGGTGTCTATCTTTCTCTCCCCCTCTCTCTCTGTCTTCCCCTCCTCTCTCCATTTCTCTCTGTCCTACCCAACAACAAAGCAACGTCAACAATGGCAATAATAACCGCAACAAGGCTGCAACAACTAGGGCAACAAAAAGGGGGCAAAATGGCCTCCAGGAGTGGTGGATTCATGGTGCAGGCACCGAGCCCAGCAATAACCCTGGAGGGAAAAAAAAAAGAAAGTGAACCACCTGAGATGAAATTAGAGTGTACTCTAAAAGGAATATTGTGACCCTCTGGCTGTCTGTGAGGGATGTATGGATGTCCTAAATGTTACAGAACAACTGTCAGAGACAATGCAGAATTTCTGGTTGTCATCTAAACTGTAAAGTACTTGGCATGCAAGGCAACCTTGATGATGACTGGAATCTTGCTAGGAGTCACACCATACTGGCATGGACGTTAAATGTGAAATGTGGAAAGTATGAATGGCTGGTGGAGATACTTTTTTGTACAGGTCTGACTTTATAAGTTACTGCAGCATAGTAATGCAGTCAAATTATGAGGGTTTTATAACAATGATATCAATCAGTGCCAGGTATAAATGAATATAGTTAGACCCTCTTTGCTACTTCAGTCTCTGGTCTCATTTTGAGAAATCCCTTCCTTTGTTGTTCCCTGACTCCACTGTATCACCTCAAATTCCTCTGTAACATTGTTATCCTATCCAAAATCCAAGCCATCTAATGAAAAGTGCTACATATAAAACAGAACAGTAAGGCCTGGCAAGATGCCTCACTTGTATAAGTGTGTATGTTTTGTCAAGGACAGGAATAATGTTTGAGCCTGGCCCCCTCATGGCACAGAAGGGAGCTTTGGTGCTGTAGTGTCTTTCTGTCTCCTTACATTTGACTCTATCTTTTTGTCTGAAAAAGTCTTCCTGGAGCATAATACTCCCAGTGGCAACAAGAACAACAAGCAGAGAAACTAAAGAAATAGCCCATTTGGAAAGAGTAGAAAATCAACACAGATATACTCACTGGTTGTTCAGGAGTAAAGAACATAAAGGATTTCAGGATCCAAATTTCCAAGAGGTACAAGTAATTTTTAATTCACATTCAACTGGCCAGTCTAGTCACACTAGGTACAACTAACTGCAGTGGGAGGTTGTAAAATAGAGCTGTGTGTCAAATAAAGAAGAATCCGAAAAGTTGTTGTCAATCTCTGCCACACAAACTATCAATAAAAAGTCATTATGTGGCAAATTTGTATGCATAACTTTAATTATTATATTTTCAAGTAAGTATATGTATACTTACAGAATGTTCGGCTTCATGAGGCAGGGGTGGGATGGGAGGGGGTAGGGGGAAGATGGGATGGGACACAGTCTTTTGGTGGTGGGAATGGTGTTTATGTATACATCTATTAATTTGTAGTCATATAAATCACTATTTAATTAATATGAGAGGGGAATTTGATTAAAAATAAATTTCATAATTGAGGTTTCTACAGACAAATAGTAAATTTGAGCTGAACAATAATTATAGAGTAACTAAGATTGGGAATTGTGTTGTAAACAATTTCTCTCTAAGTTCTCTGATTTTTTTCAATTATGCTTAGTCAAATCAAATGCAATAACCTTTTTTGTTGCTTATTCAAAATACATAGATTTTTATTTTCTTTAGAATCCTTCATTATTCTGTGTAAACATTTATATATAAGGCTGACAAAATAGCTAACTTAGATTGTGCATCTGCTTTGCCCTGTGTATGGCCCAGGTTTGTGTCCAGCCTCCTCCTCAGTTTGGGTTCTGTGGTTTATTTATATTTATTTATTTTGCCATGGGGGTTATCTCTGGGGCTCAGTCTTCACACACTATGAATTCACCTCTCCCAGCAGCCATTTTCTTCTTCTTCTTTTTTAAAACTTTATTTTTATTAGATTGGATAGAGAGAAATTGAGAGGAGAGAAGGAGATAGAAAGGGAAAGACAAAGAGAGATACCTATAGACCTACTTCACTGTTCATGAAGTGCCCTGCCCCCGCAGAGGTGGAGAGTGGGGACTCCAATTCAGGTCCTTGAAGCTGGTAACATATACACTCATATACATTCAATATGTGTGCCAGACCTGGCTCCTATCTTTCTTTGTCTCTGTCTATTTGAAAGAGTCAATCAAGAACAGTAAAACTCTAAAACAACATAATAAAACTGAAATTAATAAAAAATTCTAGTATTATTTCTGTTATCATATCCCAGGATCTATTTAAAATATTTTGCATGTGAAGCTCGTTTAATATATATTACATTTGTATGAAATAGGTACTATTATACATGTTTTTCATATAGGATAAATGAAGAAGAAATCATTTGGTTAACTTGTCTAGGATGATTTTGTATCAGATATTCAATTTCAGACAGTACATATTCAGCTTCTCAACTTGTAATTAGATATAACGAGAAAAGACAAAACCTAAAGAAGCTCAGTGTTGGCCCCCTAAATGTCTTGCAAAGCCATGTTTGTTGAGTAGAGGTATATGTTTACAATACAATGAAGCTTTAATTGTTGTTGTTTAATTTGCACACATATTTTTCCAAGTTTACTGTGATAAGTTAAATGAGTGGCAAAGCTGAATTTAGGGTAAAATAACTTAAAATATCAATCCATATATTTCTTACTTAAAACAAGACTTATTAAAATGACATGAACTCATAACTAATGAGTTCCCAGCTTAGCTCTTTAAATGTATTTTATTTTATCTATAACAAGGAAACACTGACAAAACCATAGGATAAGAGGGGTACAACTCCACAGAATTTCCTCTACCAGAACTCCATATCCCGTCCCCTCCCTTGATAGCTTTCCTGTTCTTTAACCCTTTGAGATTATGGACCCAAGGTCATTGAGGGATGCAGAAGGCAGAAGGTCTGGCTTCTATAATTGCTTCCCTGCTGATCATGGGCTTTGACAGATCGATCTGTACTCCCAGCCTGCCTCTATCTTTCCCTAGTGGGGTGGGGTTTTGGGGGAAGCAGAGCTCCAGGACACATTGGTGGGGTTGTTTGTCCAGGGAAGTCTGATTGGCATCATGCTAGCATCTGGAACCTGGTGGCTGAAAAGAGAGTTAACATATAAAGCCAAACAAGTTGTTGACTAATCATAAACCTAATGGCTGGAGTAGTGCAGATGAAGAGTTGAGGGGGTCTCCATTTTGTAGATATCTAGTTGGTATATTTTAGTTATATTCCAAAGGGTCTGTGTCTTAAAATGTTTTTACAATACTTTGTCATCCCGGTATCTAGCCTCTACAGCCAATTTTGCTCTTCTTTATTTTATTTGCCTTCAGCTGTATTCTTTTGTTTCTCTCTCCTTATATTGCCACCAGGGTTATCACTGGGGCTTGGTACCAGCACTAAGAATCCACCACTCCTGATAGCCATTTTTTTCCTTTCTTGATTTATTTGACAGGACAGAGAGAAATTGAGAGGGAATGGGGGATAAAAAAAAGGGGGGGAGAGAAAGAGAGATATATGCAGACCTGCTACACTGCTCATGAAGTTTTTCCCTTGAAGGTGAGGAGTGGGGGCTGGACCCTATGTCCGTGTGCATGTGCACTTAACTGGGTGTGTCACTGCCCACCTCTGAAAATTTATTCTTATTTCTATGAAACATATATTTATTTTCTTAGAAAACTTTATATGTGGCCAGGCAGAGGCACACCTGGCTAAGTACACACATTTCAGTGTTCAAAGAACTGTCTTCAAGCCCCAGGTCCCCACCTGCAAGGGGAAAGCTTCACAAGCAGTGAAGTAGTGCTGGAGGTATCTATCTCTACCCTTATCTAGCCCCCTTTCCTCTAAATTTCCCTACATTCTTTAAAATAAAATAAAGTTTAAAAAGAATAAAAAATATATACTTTTTCTCACTTTATTGGATTATTTTGTTTTTGTTGTTCAGCTGTAATATGATTTATTTATACTACCAATGTGTGAATCTTTTTAATAAGTATTGATTGTTTCACATAAGTTAATCAATTTTATTATCACCATAGCTCAGGGAAGTAGAGAATAATAAACAGATATGAAAAGGATTTAAATTAATATTCTAGGTGCAGGGAATATACCTCTCTGGTAATGGGTGTACCTTTTCATATATGCAGTACCTATACCACAGAATAGTATGGTGGCATTAGGAGAAGCTTGACTGCTGTGGTATTCCTCCATCATCTTATCATCTATCTGCCTATCTATCAATCTGTCTGTCTATCTATCTATCTATCTATCTATCTATCTATCATTTGTGTATTTATCAATCACCTGTATATCTATCTATGTCTATCTACTTATTTATCTATCATCTATGTGCAGTTAAATTGTGCACATAGGAGACCACAAAGAGACACCAAAAATCAAAAACTAGTAATAAATACTGAGGTGGGCATCAGTACCCTGATATATTTGTCCATAAAGTTTCTATTTGCCCTTTACCATATCTCCTAGACTATCTCCCTAGAGTCATGATAATTGCATGATTTATATCCATTCACTTGTTTATACTGCGCTTGCCTACTGTGTATCTACTCATTTATCTGTCCAAGGGAAATTGCAGAGTAATGAATAAAACATCTCTGTCCTAGAGCTTTTGATCTAATGATATATATATATATAGAGAGAGAGATAGATATATCTAATGATATATATAACATATATATATTTTATATATAGAGAGAGGGGGAGGGGGGAGAATTGGAGTAATAGCACATAGGACTTGCATGTGAATGATCCCATGTTCTATTTGCAACACCACCAGAACTGAGTAGTACGCTTATAAAAAAATTATTTAGTTATATAAATATATGTATTTAAATGGGCATCTAATGGATGGATGTTATAATCCCTTATCTAACTACTTCATTTACTTGAAATGTATTTTACACTAAGTTCATGCCATTTATGAGGGCATCAATTAGATTTAGAGTATATAGTTTATTTGCTTATAGAACAAACAGAAATTGAGAGAGAAGAGGGATAGAGAAGAAAAGACACCTGCAACACTACTCCTTCAGTCATAAAGCTTTCCATTGCAGGTAGGGGCTGGGGCCTTAAACCTGGCTCCTCGTGCATGATGTGTACATTCAACCAGGTGTGCCCTCAGCCCTATACATTTATGTAGTTTTTTTAACTTGCAAATTGCATTCATTAATAGAGACAGGTAGTCCTTCTCTCAAAAGACATTAGTACATTAATCACAAACCATGTTAAGTAGCATATTGAAACATCTATATAAGATGTTATATGGCTATTTATAATATAAGTACATAAATACTGTTTCTTTACTTTATAAATAATTCTTTGTTTATGTAAAATATGTATGTACATATCTATATATGAATATTTATGGTTTGTTGGTCAAGATTAATTTAATATTTACTCATTTTTATTATATAAAATAATTTTATATGAAAGATTTGCTGTGATAGTGCATTTGATTTGGAGTGAGCTTGAAGTTGAGAAATAAGAAAGGGAAAACACTAAGGAGAACTTAGACTGGGTTTGGGGTATTGCACCAAAGTAAATTCCCTGGGGTGCAGGGAGATTTCAGGGTCTGCTGCATGATATTGGACACATTCCTAGGCTGAAGGCGAGAGTGCTTTTCAGAAAACTGAGAAATTTTACACATATACCAACAACTATATTTACTGTAAATCATCAATCTCTACAATAAAGCAAAAGAAATAAAGAAAAATAAAGGAAAAAATAGTTTAGGAAAACATGGAGCATGCATGCCTTTAGATACTGAAGAAGTTTTCTTTCCAAACACATGGGTCTAATCCTATAAAAGAATATATTTTATAAGTATTTTAAAAGAATATATAATTATAGGGTTAGAAAGAAGCTCTCCTATAAGCTATAGATTCTTCAGAGGCTAGACAATTAAGCAAATATGAGGCTGGCATATTGGTTCTAGAAAATATAAAAAAAGTTTTTAACAACATATATACCTCCTGTGCATATATAAGAGAACCAAAAATTCTGAGCATCTCAACCTGTTCCAATAGCTTTGACAAGAGGACTTTGGGAGAAAGAGAGGGAGGTTCAGATGGGAAATTCAGAAGAAGAGGTATGGCAAAAGCAAAGGCATATAGACTAAAGTTCTGCCTTCTCAACAGGTAGAATCCTGAGAGAATATTGTTTCAAAGATAATCATTCTGTCTTCAGGGCTCCTAATGAAATAAGCATTTTTTCAAAAAAAACGCATTTTGGGATTGACAAATTTTTGCTTCCCAAGATATATATATCTTTCTATAATTCAAACATCAGGAAAACACGTTTTTAAATCTTTTTTATAATTATTTAATTATTGGATACAGACAGATGTCAAGAGGGAAGGAAGAGGTGGAGAGGGAGAGAAGCAGAGAGACACCTGCAGCACATCTTCACTATTTGCAAAGCTTTCCCCCTACAAGTTAAGACTGGGGGCTCAAACCCTGATCTTTGCACAATGTAACATGTGTGCTCAATCAGGTGTGCCACCACCTGTCTCTACAAAGTATGTTTTGAAATACCTGAAGAAGCTATATAATTAATACTGAGACACTAAGCAAAATGAAATTCTAAATTGTACATCAAAGAAGTCAGTATCTGATCAGTTCTGATCAGTTCTGAAGCCTCAAACAGGTACACAGAGAAAGATAATTTCTATTAGAGATATAAAAATAGTCACAGTGATGAGGCATTTATTAGGATATGATCTGTGATAAGCAAAAGAACTTTGTAGATTCTCAAATATCATATGTTGCACCTTATAGACATATTTATTTTTCAGATATTTTAGCTCTTTTCTGTGCTTTTTAAAGTACTAAAAGATACATTTTTTATACTTCTTAATAACAGTGCTTTGAAATTACATGACAGCAGGGAGTCGGGCTGTAGCACAGCAGGTTAAGCGCAGATGGCGCAAAGCACAAGGACCGGCATAACGATCCCGGTTCGAACCCCGGCTCCCCACCTGCAGGGGAGTCGCTTCACAGGCGGTGAAGCAGGTCTGCAGGTCTATCTTTCTCTCCTCCTCTCTGTCTTCCCCTCCTCTTTCCATTTCTCTCTGTCCTATCCAACAATGACAACAACAATAATAACTACAACAATAAAACAACAAGGGCAACAAAAGGGAATAAATAAATAAAATAAATATTTTTTTAAAAATTACATGACAGCTTGTTACTTGTTAGAGAGAATAGCTGTTACTAATAAATGGAGCATAATTTCTGCCATTTTTGTTGTTGTTGTTGTTGTGTGTTTCATTCAAGTTTCCTGTTAGGGAGTCGGGCGGTAGCGCAGCGGGTTAAGCACAGTTGGTGCAAATCACAAGGACCTGCATAGGGATTCCAGTTCGAACCCTGGCTCCCCACCTGCAGGGGCGTTGCTTCACAAGTGGTGAAGCAGGTCTGCAGGTGTCTGTCTTTCTCTCCACCTTTCTGTCTTCCCCTCCAGTCTCCATTTCTCTTTGTCATATCCAACAACAATGACAACAGTAATAACTGCAACAATAAAACAACAAGGGCAACAAAAGGGAATAAATAAATATTTAAAAAGATTCCTTGGATATATGAATTTTGTTAACTTGAAATAGGGAAAGTGTAAAATAATGATAAAATATCATTAGATCTTTATATTATTATTTTTTGTCAGCACTGCTCAGCTCTGGCTTATGGTGGTGTGGGGGATTGAACCTCATAGATCTTTATTTCTTTATTTCACCTTATTCTACTCTAAATATTGAATGAACTCATTGTGGTTTCTGTTGTAACATTTTTTCATTGAGGCATTTCTATCAAGATCTGATTTTTCACATGCATGTTTTTATTTTTATTTATTTATAAATTTGAAACACTGACAAAACCATAGGATAAGAGGGGTACATTTCCCACCACCAGATCTCCATATCCCATCTCCTCCACTGATAGATTTTCTATTCTTTAACCCCATGGGAATATGGACCCAGGGTCATTATGGGGTGCAGAAGGTAGAAGGTCTGGCTTCTGTAATTGCTTCCCTGCTGAACATGGGCGTTAACAGGTTGATCCATACTCCCAGCCTATTTCTTTCTTTCTCTAGTGGGGTAGGGCTCTAAGGAAGCAGAGCTCCAAGACACATTGTTGGGGTCATCTGTCCAGGGAAGTCTGGTTGGCATCATGGTAGCATCTGAAACCTGGTGGCTGAAAAAGAGTTAACATATAAAGCCACACTAATTGACTAATCATGAACATAAAAGCTGGAATGGTTCAGATGAAGATTTGGGGTCTCTGTTTTGGAAATAGCTAGTAGGTCTATTTTGGGTATATTCCAAAGGGCCCATGACTTTATTAGATTTTGCCTGAGCCTAACATCTGATATCCAGGTGGACGCAGTTTATTTTCTGGGGAGATGATGTCATTACTGGAAAAAGGGCTAGAAAGCTGGATCAGGGAACAGAGCATCTCTTAAATATGGGAAAAGTGTATAAGTATTGTTGACTGAATAAATATTGTTGTATAGAAATGTATAAATATTAGGGAGTCGGGCAGTGGCGCAGCGGGTTAAGCGCACGTGGCACAAAGCACAAGGGCTGGCTTAAGGATCTTGGTTGGAGCCCCCGGCCCCCACCTGCAGGGGGTCGCTTCACAAGTGGTGAAGCAGGTCTGAAGGTTTCTTTCTCTCCCCCTCTGTCTTCCCCTCCTCTCTCCATTTCTCTCTGTCCTATCCAACAATAATGACATCAGTAACAACAACAATAATAACCACAACAATGTTAAACCACAAGGGCAACAAAAGGGAAAATAAATAAATAAATATTAAAAAATAAAAAATAAATGTATAAATATTATTGACAATATTGATCTGTGTCCCATATTCAGCATAGGATCCTATGTAACCTCTACATCTCTATAGGTATGAACTTGCATTCTGTGGTCATCAGTAGGAACATTCTCAGTTGCACCAATTTCAGGACCCATCTTTTCAGGTGGTAGATAGAGTATGTTATCCAACCCCCCTTCAGAGGACCACATGCATGTTTTAACGTGTCTTCCATGTTGTGATAGATACACAACTCCCTGCAAGTCCTTTTCTGGTTTCCTTAATTTTTTTTTTATTGCTGTAGTTATTATTGTTGTTATTGATGTCATTGTAGTTGGATAGGACAGAGAGAAATGGAGAGAGGAGGGAAAGACAGAGAGGAGGAGAGAAAGCTAGACACCTGCAGACCTGCTTCACCGCTTGTGAAGCAACTCCCCTCCAGGTGGGGAGCCGGGGGCTCGAACCAGGATCCTTACACCGGTCCTTGTGCTTTGCACCACATGCGCTTAACCCACTGAGCTACCGCCCAACTCCCTGGTTTCCTTAATTCTTATCACAGATATTAGTGTTTTTTATTTATCTGTTTTCCATTCTATTTTATTAGATAGTATGTAGAAAAATTGAGAGGGACGAGAGAGAAAGAGAATGACAGAGAAAGATAGATACCAGCAGAACTGCTTTACCACTAGTGAAGCTGTCCTGTGCAGTTGGGGCATGGGGGCTTGCATGACTTTTTTTTTAAACTATAGAACTTTTTTTTCCCTCCCACCTTTCATGCCCAAACAATAAATACAGATACAGTCTCCTGATGTATTCATTCATCTCTAAGGCTTCTGAACAGGACAGGCAGATTCTCATGATTGGAACAGTGACAGTGGGAGAACAGGTTCATTATAAGACAGTCAAGCAATCCTAGTCATACAGTTGGGAATTTCAAACACTGTCATATAAAAATGGACTAGTTCTCACAGTAGTCAGATTTCAAGCCTAGTGTTTCTTAATGTTTCTTCTTCTTTTTTTTTTTTTTAAATTTCCCAGAGTATAAACGAGATGGAATAAGAGTATTAAATTTACATTGAAAAGCTCTCAGAAGTACGTCAATTTCAGGATAGATAGATGCTGAAGAATGTAGAAAGAGCTGTGGGCTAGGGAAATTTATTCATTAATCTATGGGGAAACTTTGATCCTGGGGGATATTATGGAGCCTGACTTTAGGGCTTTTCATTCCTCATACCTTACCTCTCTTTGTTTCCTCAATATGTACCATTCTGTCAGCCTACTCTCAAGCTAGTTTCCTAACATACTAATGGATTTATGAAGTATTTTTATTTTCTTTATTTAACAAATACTGACTTACCACTCATTCCTTTTTGTTTGTCTGTTTTCACTTTATTGGGTGGTTAATGATTTACAATATAGTTCGTGTCTGAAAAATCTTCTCACCCCCAACTTAGGACCCCAAAGACTCTCCCAGGCCCCGGTTTTAACTCCATCCTCAGAGTCCTTTGCTTTGTTGCAGTACGCTGCCCTCGGTCTAAGTTTTACTTTGTGTCTGCCTTTTCTGCCCCTGTCTCCCAAGTTCCATCTGCTAGTAAGGTCATCTTTTGTCCATCCTTCTGTTCTTGATTCATCCCTCCAAATTCTATCCCTGTAAATTCAATCCAACATGAGTCAAAGATGGGGATCTTTAGTTTCTGGTCTTATCTCCAAGTCTTTAATACATTTTGATCAGATTTTGGTGCATAGCATTAAGTGCTATCCTAGTTTTACTTTTCCACATTTTTCTGTCCAGTTTTCTTCACATCATTTGTTGAAGAGACCTTCTTTTCCCCATTGAACTGTTTTGGTCCCTTTGCCATGTATTAGGTGCCTGTATACATTGGGCTCACATCTGGGATCTTGAATATGTCTCATTGATCCAATTGTGCATTTATATTCCAGTACCAGACTATTTTAATCACTATTACTTTGTAGTATAAACTGAAGTTGGGAAGTTTGATAGCTCCATTTATTTCTCTTTTTCTCAGAAGTGCTTTGGTGATTTGTGGTTCTTTGGCAAGTATTGAGGATATAGGAATATTATGACAGAAGAAAAATCATCTATAGATTTCATAGTTAATCATAATGTATGAGTTAATAATTGTAAATCACGATAAATATTATATAAGAGGTTTATTCCTTTTTTTAATGTGTGATTTAATAATGATCAACCAGGTTGTGAAATAAGAGGGATATAATTCCCACCACCAGAGTTCCACATCTCATCCCTTCCATCGGAAGCTTCCATATTCTTTATACCTCTGGAAGTATGAACCAAAGATCTTTATGGGGAGCAGAAGGTAGGAGGTCTTGCTTCTGTAATTGCTTCTCCACTGGACGTGAATGTTGACAGGTCAATCCATTCCCCCAGCCTGTTTCTGTCTTTCCCTACTCCACTAGGGAGGTAGGGTTCCAGGTTCTAGGACTCACTGGTTTCATTTGCCCAAGGAAGTCAGGTTGACATTATGGTAGGTAGCATCTGCACCATGGTGGCTGAAACACATTAAAATATAAAGCAGAGCAAAATGTTTATTAATCAGATATAGCAGATGAGATTTAGGGTCTTCATGTTGGAAGAAGCTAGGAAGTCTATTTTAGGTATATTCCAAGGGTCCCATGACTTTAGTAATTTTTTCCTGAGCCCAAGAGCTAACATGTAGGAGATTCATTATTCTTAATAGCTGAGTACTATTCCACTGTGTATATATACCACAACTTTCTCAGCCAATCATCCGTTGTTGGATACCTGGGTTGCTTCCAGGTTTTGGCTGTTGTGAATTTTGGATGGGTGTGTTTGGTTCCTTAGGATATATCCCTAGGAGAGGAATTACTGGGTCATAGCGTAGATCCATTTCTAGCCTTCTGAGAATTATCCAGACTGCTCTCTACAGGGGTTGGACCAAATGACATTCACACCAGCAGTGCAGGAGGGTTCCTTTGTTCCCACAGAGAGGGGGTTTATTTCTATGAGAACGTTTAGGAGGTGATTCTAACCTAGAGTAGGGAGGGATTATCAAGTAGGACTTTAATTTCTAAAGTCTTAGGGG
Organism: Erinaceus europaeus; assembly: GCF_950295315.1. Lineage (NCBI taxonomy): Eukaryota > Metazoa > Chordata > Mammalia > Eulipotyphla > Erinaceidae > Erinaceus > Erinaceus europaeus. Next base: position 64,048,014 of record NC_080171.1, on the reverse strand, counting down.
TGAATGAAATTTTCTAGTTGCTATTAAAATGGATTTAGGGGGTTGGGAAAACTCAAGATAGAGGGACCCTAAAAGACAAATTCATATAAGAGGCATATAAAGTCATAGTGTATAGTCCAGTTCTAAGATTGATGATTTGGTAACTGAAAAATAAAGCAAGATGAAAGTGCTTCTTATAAGTAATGATAGTCTAAATCAAAATATGTTTGATGTGCACTAACAATGAGTATGTTTGCAAGGGCAGAAAGGAGCAAAGTGCCTCTTAAAACACTCTATAGAACTTAAGTGAGGGGATGACATATTTCAGCAGAATTCACTGTGAGACAAACTGATATATTTTAGGTGGAAATGAGAATATATATATATATATACATATATATACGTATATATATACATACATATGCATATACATATATATATATGAAGAGTGATTTGGGTTTTAAAACTCAAAAGTTTTACTTAAATTTACCAGATTGAAATGCATCTGAGTTTTTAAGTGAAACATCTGGGTTTGCCAGGATATTTGCTTTTTTAGAATCTAATCTTTATTAAAAATATTAAATTTATTTTACCTTAATTGGATGCAGAGACACCAGAGTATAGCTCAGCTCTAATTTATGATGGTGCTCAGGAATGAACCTGGGATCTCAGAGTCCAAGGTATGAAAGTCTTTTGCATAACCATTATGCTGTCTTCCCAGTCTAAACAGATAATCATTTTAAATGTAGTCATTAACTAGTGAGAGAGAAATCCAGAGCATCACCAAGGCACATGTGATGCTGGGAATCAAATATGGGACCTCAAGTTTGAGAGCCCAACACTTTATCTTCTGAGGCACCACCTAGATTGGAAATAATCTTCCAAAAATGTAAGTTTTAGTAACAGTTTTTGTTTTTTAATATCATGTTCCATGTTTTTATCCTAGAAATTGAAAATTAGTATCATCAGAAAAAACTGTCTTTAAAACTTTTTACCTTGGTAATACCCATAGACATTTGTCATTTTTAAAGATTATCATTCCAGCATCTTTTTATTTTACATTTTCCCTAAACCTACTCTGTTTTTTAGTTCATAGACAAATTTATATTTTCAGAAATATTGTTTTAAATAAACCACATATAGACACACATGTAGTAGATTGAGTGTTTAGGAAGAACTATTATATCTTCTAATTAACAACTTTATCAATGCCTTCTAGCTTGTGATTACACTTGCAACCATTAGTGGATGTATTGAATATTTATGCTCTAATATTATAAATTATTTTTATTGTTTGACAAAAAATATAGTTTGGGTTTTCAGTGTTGACTATAGGAGCTTGGGAGTCACCACTCTATGCAAAAAATTAAAAATATAAGGAAAAAAAAAACTCTTCTTAGATCTATCAAAAAATCTAGGTCACAAGTCAATCTGCTTTTCCCCAAAAATTGGGGAAACAGGGAGTTGGGTAGTAGCGCAGCAGGTTAAGCACACACAGGTTAAGTTACACATGGCGCGAAGTGCAAGGACCAGTGTTAAGGATCCCAGTTTGACCCACCCCCCCACCTGCAAGGGAGTCGCTTCACAGGTGGTGAAGCAGGTCTGCAGGTGTCTTTCTCTCCCCCTCTGTCTTCCCCTCTTCTCTCCATTTCTCTTTGTCCTAACAACAACATCAATAACAACAACAATAATAACTATGACAATAATAAAAAGGGCAACAAAAGGGAAAAATAAATAAATAAAAAATTTTAAATGGGGAAATAAAATGTTAACAGAGAATCACAACTTACTTGTACAGAAACCTATGAGTAGTAACTTCTATGGTAGTCATGCCTGAGGCTAGAAAACCAAAATTGTAATGTATTGTAGGTTTAGTGGAAACAAATCTTGACTATTACTCCCAAAATAAAATAACAAGTAAAGTAAAATAAATAAAATAAAATAATACTCTCTGAGGACCCAGCCACAAAGGGGACCTCACACTTGTGTTAATTTCACCCCTAGGCAGTGTTACAGATTCTCACTCTGAAGACTAGAGAAAAATTCTTGTGTGCTTCAGGCATAGGAAAGAAAAAAGTAGTCATTTAAAAATAGTTATGAACTTAAAAGAAACTGTTACACTAAACTCTAACCTTTGGGCTTTTATTTTAGAATCCAAATGACCTAGAGGAAAGGAAATATCCAATGTTATTCCATTCTAACTATTCTATCAGATTATAAGTGTTTGGCTGGGTCTGAGAAGTGCTTATGTAGTGCACAGTCCAAGTATACATGCTTACTGGAAGGCTGAGATCTAATTGCAGGACCATAGAGCACTTCCCCTTTGTTTGCATTATACTGCCACATTATCAAGGCTTATTGAGTGCATTTCCTTTTACTTGGCACATCATCTCTGACTCTTGAAAAAAAAATCCTATGAGTAATACATAATTGCAAAAAGCAAAGTTTAAAGAAACTGAAAACTTCAAAAACAAAATTAGATATAGTAATAATGTTAGAATAATAAAAGCCAGGGTTTTAAAAATCTATGAGTATCATACTAAATCGTGTAAATAAAAATAGACAAAATACAGGAACAGATGGATAAACAAAAATATAGAAATGGAAGAAATATCTTAATTGTCTACCTAATTGACTTAACAGATAATTTCATTAAAATAAATATAACAAAAATGTACTGATGACTTTATCTTAAGTGTAAGAAAAAAAAGTGATAGAAAGTATATGGAAGCATAATGTTATTTTTAAAATATTTATTTTATTTACTAATACTTTATATGAGAGGAGGGAGTGATAGAGAAACAAATCATCACTCTTGTTCATGCAACGCCAGGGCATTGAACTCAGAAACTCATGCCTGAGAGTACAGCACATTATCCACTATGCTATCTCCTGAACCATGTAATGTGTTCTTATTATAAAGTAATCAACTACTTGTGAAGTGTGATAGTGTTACTTGAACATGGAGTTTGGTTATTTGTAAGTGCATATTGAAAACTAGAGCAAATACTGAGGGGTTTAGAAAAACAGTATAATTGATGGACTAGTAAAAAAGTGAAGATAGATTAATAGAAAATAACATCCCAGGGTATTTAAAATTCAAAATGTAAGGCTATATTAGAATTTTAGATCCTTAGTTCTATTGAAAATGTATAATAATTCTTAAATAATTAAATACTCATTTAGAGATATATGAAAAATTTATGCTAATGTCATGATAAATGTGACTTAAACATGTCCTTATAGTTAAAATAAAATAGTCATGATGAAAATATTACTGGGAAAATTTTCATCAGGTAGGAAAAATGAATGAAAAGTCATAGTTCATATCATCAATATCTCAAATCTTCACAATGTACTCATTTTTCAAGTAAAAGATTGGAAACAACTGAGATGTTCTTTAGTAAGTGGATGGAGAAATGAACCATGATTCATACAGACAAAGGAATGCTATTTAGCATTAAATAAACAAAGTGACTTTATGAATGATCATAAGTGTATAAATAAATGTTAGTGACTTAAGATGTTATCTTTTTAGCATTGCAGATATATCAGCTTGTGAGGTGTCTTTCTAAATCTAAGTTATTTATTAGCAGCATCTTTTTATTGTTTGATTTATTAGGGAAATAATTATTTACAAGACAATTGTTACATGGGTGCTAGTTCTCTTCCTGATCTGCACACCTATCCCACCACCAATTCAGGTGGTCCTCCACGTTTGTTCATTGGGTCTCCAACAGCCATTCAACCCCTCCCCTGACACTCTTTGATGACCTTAGCCTTGCTGCTGGGAAGCAATTCTAGTCTGGGTTTCACTGTTTTGCCTTTTCCTTTTTGTTTAGTAAGTTCCATCTATAGTACACTTGATTCTTCAAGGATGTTTTGAAAGCAAACATTGGGGAGTGCTCAGTCAATATTTCCTCCTCTATATCTTATGATTTTTAATGTTTTGGGTCTAATATATTAGTATTTGATCTATTTTGGATTGATTCCAATAAATGGTGACATGTGGAATTTCTGTTTCATTCTTCTGAATGTTTCAGCCATATTTTTCCAGCACCAATTGTTGAAAACACTCGTTTTTTTTTTCCATGTAATGTTTTGTGCCCCATGATCAGGAATTAGTTATCTTTAGATATTGGGGATTACTTCTGGGCTCTAAGTTCTTTTCTACTTATTTGTGTGTCTGTTTTGGCTCCAGTACCAGGTAGTATTTATAACAGCCCTATAGTATAATTTGAGGTTAAAACATGTCATATCTTCATTCTGGTTCTTCTTTCTATTACTTTTATAGTGACTTAATTTTCAAAGTACAGGTGTTTCACATCTTTTGTTGAGTTATTCCTAAAAACATAATTGTGGAATCACTTTTACAAAGATTTAACTGATTACCTGTTTTCATTATGATTCACTCAATAGCATTTCAGCTGATTGTGACTGAAATTTGCATCCAAATTTCACTTTTGTTGATGGAAGCTCTTTAAGCTAACCTATGAAATGATCAGGAGAAAAAGTTGTATCTTCTTTGTAAGAAGTGCTATTGTATTCTGTCTGAAGTCAGGGAAATATTATAAAGAACTACAGCAATAAGCAGTGTCTTAGACAAAAAGGGAAAAAATGATTAGCTTTTACAGTTCATTTAGTGATACAGATTCCACTTAAAGGCATATCTGGAGTTAAAGTCAGGATGAAATGTGACACCTCAACATATCATATATTAGATATGCTACTCTGACGTTCATAATGGTATTTCTACTTCAGTTAAAAGTGGGAAAATATGTTTCACAGCACATTTTCCAAGATATCAACTTTGATTTTTTTTAAATGAAGATTTTTTTAAAATGATATGAACTATAGATTGGCAAGACATGGTTCCAAATTTTAAATAATACTTAAAACTAGAATTCTTCATAAGCATAGTTATGAAAATAGTTTAAGCAGTAGAGTTATTTCTCAATATAGTTTTTACATGTAAAATAAAATTCCATATTCAGAAATCATGCTCAAAATCCTGACTATGAAGAAGTCTTGCACATTCCAAGAAGATGATGTGCTAACCAGAAATGTCAGAGTATTGTGACAAAGTGAGTAAATAGGAGGCAAGTCTAGACAGAAACCAGAAAGAAATGGAAATGAGGGCAGAGCTAGGAATTATTATCTTATATCAAGGTCTCTGATTTCAAATTGAATTTCCACTTTAGTTGCCTTGTGAGTTCATATGAGGTTCTAATCAGGTTAGACATAAAATTTTACTTGAATAGTTAGAAAAATACTTCTTAAAACTTTGAAGAGCATGATACCCCATTTCCAAATCCCAGAAGATAAGTATCAAGAATATATATATATTATATATTATATATATTATGTATATTATATATATTATATATATTATATATTACGTTTTGGATTCCTTTGAGAAGAAAGTGCATAACAAATTCAAGAACATTCCAGAGAGCAGAATAAAAGAAGCAAAATCACACTATCAAAGAATAAAAAAATTGGCACGGGGTAGAGAGCATAATAGTTATGCAAAAAGCTTCATGAGTGAGGCTCTAAAGTCTCAAGTTTAATCCCCTGCACTACAATAAACCAGAGCTGATCAGTGCTCTGGTAAATAATAAAATAATAATAATAGTAATAATAATAATAAATTGTAAGAGAATTATATCATACCTACTTTTTAAAAATTTTTTTATTTAAGAAAGGATTAATGAACAAAAACATAAGGTAGGAGGGGTACAACTCCACACAATTTCCACCACCCAATCCCCATAACCCACCCCCTCCCATGATAGCTTTCCCATTCTCTAGCCCTCTGGGAGCATGGACCCAGGGTCGTTGAGGGTTGCAGAAGGTAGAAGGTCTGGCTTCTGTAATTGCTTCCCCGCTGAACATGGGCGTTGACTGGTCGGTCCATACTCCCAGTCTGCCTCTCTCTTTCCCTAGTAAGATGTGTCTCTGGGGAAGCTGAGCTCCAGGACACATTGGTGGGGTCTTCAATCCAGGGAAGCCTAGCCAGCATCCTGGTGGCATCTGGAACCTGGTGATTGAAAAGAGAATTAACATATGAAGCCAAACAATTTGTTGAGCAATCATGGATCCCAAGCTTGGAATAGTGGAGAGGAAGTGTTAGGGAGGTACTCACTGCAAACTCTAGTGTACTTCTGCTTTCAGGTATATATTTTGCAGTAGTTTATGGATATGTGTGCACATAAGCTCTCTCTCACAGAAACTGGTGTATATCTAGGTTATGGGACTTTGTTAGAAAGTGAACCACCTGAGATGAAATTAGAGTGTACTATAAAAGGAAAGGTCTCACCCGAGTAATGAAGCTGAAGGGTTGTCATTCCACACGTGAAGTCTCTGGATACAGTCTGAGGAGTGGTGAGGGGTAGACATGCAGCTTCCTGGGCCAGTGGGGGGTGGGAGTGGGCGGGAGGGATGGGTCACAGTCCTTTGGTGGTGGGAATGGTGTTTATGTACACTCCTAGCAAAATGTAGACTTATAAATCAGTAGTTAATTAATATGAGAGGGGGGAAATCAATTGTATGTCTCAAAGTTTCTCAAAAGACAAACTGAATCTTTTTAATATATAGGCTATGTATTTGATATGCGGACTCTCTCAAAAGCCTAGACCAAGTAGATTAGAAGCATCCAATAGCACAGCTATATACAAGATACTGGATACTGTACAGCAAACCATAACAAAGGGACTTTTCAAAGTTAACCCAATTAACAAATAATGTGATGATAGTATTAACTATCAATTGTCTTTTTGAACCCTAAGACAGCAGGAACCTCACATCTCCACTATAGAGCCCCTACTTTCCCCAGTCCTGGAACCCTTGGATAGGGCCCACTTTCCCGTATGCATCTCCCAATCCAAACCAAATAATATTGCATCCGCCGATCACAACCTAACCTACTTTTTTAAATGAAGAACCTATTACCTTTCTGACAGGCCAAGTTTTATCTATCTTGTGTGCCTTAACTCCTTTTCAGCTAAACTTTTGATTAATTATACAACATTTTGACTCGACATTAAATATGTCTTTAAATATGTCTACACTTTTGGCCAGAAAGATTGCTCACTCAGTGCTTCTCCCTTTCTTGCACGTGACCCAGGGTTGAGTCTGGCCCCTACCATACTGGAGGAAGCTTCAGTGTTGTGATAACTTACTTTGTCTCCCTTTGTCACACTATCTGTATATATCTGGAGAGCTGAAGTCTTGGCTTTATTGAAGTCTGCTGAAGTCTTCCATTTATTGTGTTACCTACAAAAGTTTTCTGATTCCTGTTGTATGATCAGAAATTAATTCCTTAATTTTCAGGGGGGGGAACAATTATAACTGAAACTATGGTAAACACTTAAGAAGTTAACTACAGATTTGAAATGATTGTGGAAAAATACTTCCATATTTAGTGGATCTACTTTTCCTTTTTTAAATGAAAAGAAATACAACATAGTTACCTGTTGTTGTCATGTTTCCATATACTACAACCTGTATAGACTCTGTAAACTGTGTACTCATACCGCATAAAATGAGGACCAGAAATTTGTGTTTATTGCAAATAATTTGCTGGCAAAGTAACATTTAATAGCCAATTGAGAAAAAAACATTAAAAAAAATCCCAGTTGCTTTAAATAGGCTTGAAAATGACTAAAAACTAAAGATAAATTGATATCTAGGGACTGGGTGGAGTTCACTTTGCTATATATAGGGACCCAAATGTGAAGCCCTGCTCATCACATTTAAGCACATCTACAAGGGAAGCTTCATAAACCGTGGAGAAGTATTATGCTTTATTCTCCTCCTCTCTTCCTCCTCCTCCACTCTCTTCCATTCTTTCTCTGTCTCTATGTTTCTCCCATTGTCTATCTGAAAAAAACGTTTTTCTGGAACATTAGAATCACGTACAGTCAAAGCTCTCCAGTGAAGCCAGGATGGCATGTATGCGACACACACACACACACACACACACACACACACACACACACACACACATTATCTCAATATTGCTCAACAATACTGTTATTTTTATTAAAAGGAAACAAGTCACACATAAAACCAAAATGAACACCTCAAAAACCATTATCAAATGGCCGTTATATTTTCATTTTATGTTTTTAAATCCACACTACGATCATCATCTCTGGCATTATGCTATTCCACTGCAGAATACTGTGCCCCAGTATGGTTCCGTAGTTCCCATGTCCACTTGGTCGATTCCAAATTATATTCCTCCATGAGGATAATTTCTGGAACCATCCATTCCACCCCGGTTCCATGGCTGCCAGTTCTTAGCAACATTGCCCCGCCAGATATTCGTCGGGATGCGGCATCATCTAAGTTCATTTCCCACGTCTACGCTCGACCGGACCTGCCAATATACGCGGATATCTTCGCCCACCCTGTCCAACGCTTGACGTCTCATCACCCAATCTGGTCCCCTATGCCTACACTGAACTTCTCTGTTCCAGACTCTTGGAAACAGAGTTGGCAGTCAGCTGAGGTAAAGAACAAACACCTCATCACAGACCCCTGCAAGCGTCAACCCGGCTTTGACCTGGCACGTTATGATTGGGCCCTCCTCAATTGCTATCGAACAGTCCATGGCCGGTGCGCCGCTATGTTCCATCGCTGGGGGGCCAGAGACGACCCGAACTGCCCCTGTGGCTACAGACAGACTATGACCCACATAGTCAATGACTGCCACCTCTCCAGATTCAAAGGAGGTCTCGAAACTTGACATCAGGCTCAACCTGACGCTGTTGACTGGCTATGGAAGAAGGGCAAACGCTAGAAGAAGAAGAATTGCAGAAGTATAATCTTAAGGGACTTTTTTAAAAAAATAAAACAGAGGCAGCTACTAGAACACTACTGTGATATATGCTGCTGTGACAGGAGTTTGAGTTTTAGGCATACAAAGCATGAGTTTTACTTTCGAACCACCTCCTCAGCTTCAGGAGTATATTTGCTTATTAATGTAATCATTTTTCTTCTGCACTGGGTAATTAATGGAGAGTCTCATGCATGTGCAATATCGTCGAGTCACTTTCCCAATACAATTTTCATTCTGTATTTTAAGAGACAGAAAGAAGGAGTGGGAGTGAAAGAAAGACCAAAGCATACTCCACCATTTATAAAAAAATTTTGGTGCTGTTCATGTGTCTTTTCATGTAGTGCTGGGGATCTGACCTAGGACCTAATGGATAGTATGACTTATGCTTTGCCTTGTAAGTCATTTCTTGGATGCTCCCCCACCCCTAATATATAATATTTAACAAAATGCACTCTCATTCTCCAGGTACTTATTTTAAAATAGTTTCTGTCCCCATGATTTACAGCAATGTACTGTGCTTTTTCAATGGTATTGGGGATTTTACAATATTTTTGTTATGAAAATACTGTGATCTGTACTTATTGACAGGCATGTCTACTTTTCAAAATCATTGTATCATTGAAAGTGTATTTTGTAATGTGATTGAGCTAGAAAGTAGCTCAGTTGATAGACCATATACCTTACCCTGCTCAAGACTCTCAGTTTGAGCTGTGGTAGAGCATACATATGGTACATCCAGAGGAGTTACATGGATGATGGAATGATGCTATAGAGTTTTTCCTTGCTCTCTTTTTCTCTATTTCATCTCATTCTGTTTCTAAATAAAAAATGAAAAAGTTGGGCCCAGGGCAGGGCAGTGGCACACTTGGTTGAGTGTACATGTTATAATATGCAAGGACCTAAGTTCAAGCCCCCAACCTCCACCTGCGGGGGGAAAGCTTTGTGAGTGGTGAAGCACTGTTGCAGGTGTCTCTTTGTCTCTCTATGTCTATTATCCCCTTCACTTTCTATTTCTGGCTGTCTCTATCCAATAAATAAAGATCATAAAATAAGTTTTTTTAAAAAGTTGGTGGGTCGGGTGGTGGCGCAGTGGGTTAAGCGCATGTGGCGCAAAGTGCAAGGACCTGAGTAAGGATCCCGGTTGGAGCCCTGGCTCCCCACCTGCAGGGGAGTCGCTTCACAGGCGGTGAAGCAGGTCTGCAGGTGTCTATCTTTCTCTCCCCACTCTGTCTTCCCCTTCTCTCTCCATTTCTCTCTGTCCTATCCAACAACGAACAACATCAACAATGGCAATAATAACAACAACGAGGCTACAACAACAAGGGCAACAAAAGGGGGAAAAAATGGCCTCCAAGAGCGGTGGATTCATGGTGCAGGCACCGAGTCCAGCTATAACCCTGGAGGAAAAAAAAAAAAAAAATTGGGCCCAGGAGATCATTCAGGAGTATTACACATGTTTAAGGCCCTTAGTTCCCTGGTACTACACTAAAAAAAAATCATTTTCTTATTCTATATTTATCTGCCTATTTCTCAATATATGTTGATACTGTCCTAAAATAAATTCCTAGAAATGAATTTCTTAGTATAATCTTTCCTACAAAGTTGACAGGTATTGATAGAATATCCTGTGAATACATTGAATTATTTCTTATATGGATATGTAGAATAGATATATGAATCTATATGTGAATATAAATTTTTATTAGGAATATGTGAATGCTGACTTTCTGATGTCTTTGCACAGACTTCCAGTGATTCAACATTTAGTGAAATTGAACATGTTTCATATATTTATTGCTTGATGAAGCAATATTAAAGTAATGTATAATTATTTTGAGAACTCAGTGACATGTTACATTAGAGTTTGCCCTGAGTTAAGACTACTACTTATAAATAGCAATGTTCATTGTTAAGGCAATCATGACAAATGAGAAAACACATTCAAAGAGACAATGCTTTCAAGTTTAATAAAATATTATCATTCTTTAAAAATTCCCAGTATGATATATACATATACATATACATCATATACATATACATATACATATACATATACATATACATATACATATACATATACATATACATATACATATACATATACATATACATTTAAAGCTTCCATTGACTTGACATTTAGTGAAATTGAACATATATATACATATATATATATATATATATATATATATTGCTTACTGAAGAAACATTGGAATTGATTTAACTATGACTAAGACACAGATTTACAAGGAAAGTATCTTGGGATTAGGGTAAAATTAATGTTGCAATAAACTGTTTACTTATTTTAAAGTACTTGATCTATATTGTCAGATATCTTCTAGAAATTATTATGTGATTATTAAAAAATTTTATAAGAAGTTATGCTTAACCTTCTCTGAAGCATTAGATTTCTTTCCTTACCAAGAAGAAAGATCAAATATATATTTTAAATATTTTATTGGTTTATTTTCTCTTTATTGTTGCCCTTATTTTTCATTGTTGTTGTAGTTATTGTTGTTATTGATGTTGTCATTGTTAGATAGGACAGAGAGAAATGGAGAGAAGAGGGGAAGACAGAGAGGGGGAAAGAAAGACACCTGCAGACCTGCTTCACCGCCTGTGAAGTGACTCCCTTGCAGGCTGGGAGCCAGGGCTCGAACCGGGATCCTTCCGCCGGTCCTTGCGCTTTGCTCCACCTGCGCTTAACCGCTGCACTACAGCCTGACTCCCAAGATCAAATATTTTCATCCTTTTATTTATTTGTTGTGTGTGTGTGTGTGTGTGATGTCAGAGTCACCTTCATGTGTGAATCTACTCCTACCATGCCAATTTTTTTTTGTTTTTGACAGTTTTACCTCTTCAAACAGTTTTTCCAATAGAAAGAGAGATAGAGAAAAACAAGGGGACAGAGGGAAAGTTTCCTTTGTACCTAATGCTTCTCCCACTTACGTAGGGGTCAAATCTCAAGCCTAGATCATGAGCATGACTAACCAGGCACCCTCTCAGGTGAGTAATCTCACCAACTCCTGACTACATGGATGTAGATAGATGGATAGATTTAAACGAGAGAAGGAAAAACACCATAGCACCAACCCACTATAACTAGGGTTTTTCTTCAGTGCCAGTGCCTAGGTGCTCATATAGAATGTTAATGCTCAAATCTAGAACTTGGTACATGGTAAGGTATGTACCCTACTGGGTGAACTATATCTCATCACCTGTTCTTTAATTGTAAAAGTATAAGAATATATATAGAGAGTGAGATATCTCATTTGGAGGGCAATTGTAGACTCACTTGTAGAATTCAAATGTTGTGTGCATGTGGGTTCAATCCACAGCATCACATATTCTGGAATGGTAAATGTAGTCTCTCTCTCTTTTATGAAATGAATACATATTTAAAAGTGTAAAGATTTTTACTGAAACCCACATGGAGAATTGAACCATTAGTGTCAACCTGTGTGTACATTCACTATGTAAATATTGATTTGAAGTTGCCAAGATTCTCAGTATCATTAAAATATATACTAAATGCTTTTTAAAATAATAAACAAATGTTGGCATATAACATGCTGCTTCTTTTTTTGAAAAAGAAATTAATGTAGAGGTTAAGTAAAAAGTTCTGTTAGTCTTATTAACACATAAGTATTTTCTTGTTGTATGGAGCTTAGAGGCCATTGGGAAGGAAAATACATCAATTTTGATCCAGTGTAATAAAGATCATTGATAACCTCAAATGCATTTACTATTATGTGAGAAAAAATGAAAAAGTCTAATTTCTATTCATCCTTTATTTCTACAAATTAATTTCACCCAACTCAGTATCATGCAAATAATGAAAGCTTGTAGAATTAGCATATTTACATGTAATTTGAAAATATGAAGAACTTGAGAATGAATCAGCACATTTCAAATTAAATTTCTGTAAAATACTGTGATTTTTAAAATTTATATAAAATTTATTTATAAAATGGAAATATTGACAAGACCATAGAATAAGAATTCCACACAATTCCCACCACCAGAATTCCGTATCCCATCCCCTCCCTTGATAGCTTTCCTATTCTTTATCCCTCTGGGAGTACGGACCCAGGATCATTATGGAGATTTTATTAGGAAAGTCCATCATTCACTCTTGCTTACCAGTGAAATGCAGCTTTATCAGCAAGTGTGTCTTTTGGTTCTAGAAGATATCTCATCTGGTAGTGTCTGTGTGCCTTGCTTTTGTGAAGCTTTTGTGTGAAGCTCAAGTTTAAGTCTCAACGCCACAAGGGAATGCTATGACACTCAGCAAGGTCTTGTGATTGGATGTTCCTGCCTCTCTCTTGCCATGCGTATGGGATTCTTCCATAATAGGTAGAGGCAGAATGGTATGGAATGGAGAGATATGTGAAAGATAGAAATCTTAAAGATAAAGCATGTCTTCTATTTCATTAGTTTTTGATAATTATTCTTAAAAAACAGCTTTAGAAAGTGAGTGCAAAATTATTTATTAATGGCAGATAAATTCCAATTATTTTTCCTAGTAAGAAACTCTGTAGATATATCCCAGGACAATGACAGGAAACAGGAAAAAAGATAAAAATAATCAAGTATTGATTTAAAGAATGATCTTGATGATTTATTGACTGAGGGTGGTTGGTAGAAGAGCAATGTCTTACTTGGATAACTGATGGATAATGACCACTAGTTATAAGTGATGCTGTTTTTTCATGTAAAATATATGTATATATCCAGAAGTATATTTATTTATCATAAAATTTTAATGCTGCATTAAAAATTACTACAGGTTTGGTTACTTAAAACAACATATATATATAATAGTTTCTGAACTTAGTCTATCTGGGTTTTCTGCTCAAGGTAATCTATGCTTGCAATAAAATTATTATCTGGACTGTGTTCTCATCTAACGCTTAATTGGGTGACACCAAGTCCAAGATCATTTAGTTTGTTGGCAGATTTATTTCCTTCAAGTTGTAAACTCTGCATTCTTGCTGACTGTATGTAAAGGTTAACCTAAACTTTCTGTGACTACCAACTCCCAAAGGCTGTTCACATTACCAAAAATTTCCCATGGGTCCTTGCCATGTAAATGTCTCTAAAAGAAACACTTTCTTCATTCAGACAGCCAGAACTAGAAGAGGCTACAGTAAGTCTGCTTCAAAAAAAGTTTTATGTAATCATGGAAAAGTCATTAAAATCATCATTTTTGCCATAGTGAAGACTCAAGCTATTAGTCGCATGTTTCAGAGGCATGAGCACCAGCAGATGGACATCGTGGTGGGGAGGGGCAAGCTGTGATCTGTTGACCATATACCTAGGTAAATTAAAATGAGCTAAGAGGATAAACAACTTTATGGGAATATGTAGACACAGATACTTGCATAATAATACCAATAAAACTGAAACAGAACCCAAAGCATAGCTTAGTGAGTATTTCCTCACAAAAATGAAGGTGATTAATAGTAGAATTTCCTTTTTATCCCCATGGCCTAGTCTCTTAGACTTATCATTATGTCTGTCTGCCTGTACTTGGTTGTATGGACAATAAATTAAATTGGCAATTAGCTCCTATTGTTTAAATTAGTTTATTTCTAAATGAGTAACACAGGATTTTTTAGCTTTTGAATAGCAGGTACACATGTATCTATCCTTGATTAATTTCATGTTTTATGTCACCTGAAATAGTGACACTTCTCCATTTAAAGGAATGTGGTTACAGATAAAGTTGACAGCATGAGATTTTAGGTCTAGAAAAAGCCTGAGGCAAATAGATTATGTTTAGCTACTGAAAAAACATGGGCACATTATTCAGTTTGTACCCAAGCAAGCTAATTTATTCCAAACTTGTGAAGCTTTGTTTTGATAACTTCTGGTTTTGTTCTTGGCTCATTGCACATTTGACTGAGTTTTTCTGTGTGCCCCCTATTTAGAGGACTAATGAGCTGAGATCATAAGTGAATCCTCAAAGGAGTTTAATAAGTTCATTGTGATACAGTCCACCAAAGGTAATGCATTTCTGCCTTACTGTAGCTTATAGCAACTGTGTATGTAAAGTTTAATTTTTACTGTATGTGAACATATATGAGTGAACATATAACTTTCAATATATTAGTGTTTGGTTTGAAATTTCAGGAGCACATTCAAAGTTAACTGAATTTAGTGTAAGGGTTCAAGTCATTTACTTCTTTCCATGTTTTTTTTTTTCTTCCAAGCTGGCACTTTTTTCTTCTTTTTTCCACTCACTGAGTTCCTACCACTAAGTTGTTAACTTTTTAGTTTGTGATTTGGGGCATAATTATTATATCTTATTAAAATAAAACTATGCTATTGGGTAACTGTGTTTCATAGAGTAATATATAAAACTGAATTGTCAGCGGCCAGGTGGTAGGGCAGCAGGCTAACTGCACACATGGTAGGAGGCACAAGGACCCGCTTAAGGATCCCGTTTCGACCCCTGGAACCTCACTTGCATGGGAGTCGCCTCACAGGCGGTGAAGCAGGTCTTCAGGTGTCTTTCTCTCCCCCTCTCTGTCTTCCCCTCCTCTCTCTATTTCTCTCTGTCCTGTCCCAACAATAACAGCAAAAACAATAGCAACAGTAACAAGAGCAACAAAATGGCAGTGCAGGTACTGGGTCCCAGTCAGAAACCTGGAGGCAAAAAAAAACCCCAAAAAACTGAAGGGAGTCGGGCAGTAGCTCAGCGGGTTCTTCTTCTTCTAGCGTTTGCCCTTCTTCCATAGCCAGTCAACAGCGTCAGGTTGAGCCTGATGTAAAGTTTCGAGACCTCCTTTGAATCTGGAGAGGTGGCAGTCATTGACTATGTGGGTCATAGTCTGTCTGTAGACACAGGGGCCGTTCGGGTCGTCTCTGGCTCCCCAGCGATGGAACATAGCGGCGCACCGGCCATGGCCTGTTCGATAGCGATTAAGGAGGGCCCAATCATAACGTGCTAGGTCAAAGCCGGGTTAAGCGCATATGGCATGAAGCACAAGAACTGGATCCCAGTTCAATCTCCCGCTCCACATGTGCAGGGGAGTCGCTTCACAGGTGGTGAAGCATGTCTGCAGGTGTCTTTCTCTCCCCCTCTGTCTTCCCCTCTTCTCTCTATTTCTCACTGTCCTGTCTAACAATGATGAAATCAATAACAACAACAACAATGTTGTAAACAAGGACAACAAAAGGGAAAACCAATAAGTATAAAAAATAAAAAACTCAATTGTCATTGATATATTGAGTGATATAACAAGCAAATTAAAATTAACTACCACCACCTCATCCTACCTCTACCCCTCCCCCCACAAAAAGTCATGCTAGTTGTTAGGTTATTTGCTACATAATTTACCTTGTGCCTATGTGTCATTTGACTGTTCATTATTCAAAGACCTTGCATAGGTTACTCTAATAGCTACAAGTACATTTGGGAATAAGATAGGCATGGGGGGGGGGATATTAATGACTCACATATGTTAATTCAAATGAGTAATGAAGAGAGCTAAAATTGATGAAAAAAAGTTTTTTCAGAAGGCATTACAAAAGTTTCTGAAACAATATTCTACTTTTAGAATTTTAATCATTTCTGTCCTTAAGAAAATTACCAAGTAATATTATTTAGCATGGTTATTTAATTATATTATTTGAAAATTCAGGCATACTCCTAAAAATTAACTTCATCAGTATAATAAAAATAAAAATTTACTCTTTTCAAGGGATTACTATACAAAGTATCAAGAATTCCTCCCTGCAGTGAAGCAGGTCTGCAGGTGTCTATCTTTCTCTCCTCCTCTCTGTCTTCCCTTCCTCTCTCCATTTCTCTCTGTCTTATCCAACAATGATGACATCAATTAATGGCAATAATAATAACCACAACAATGATGAAAAACAACAAGGGCAATAAAAGGGGAAAAAATAACCTCCAGGAGCAGTGGATTTATGGTGTAGGCACTGAGCCCCAGCAATAATCCTGGAGGCAAAAAAAAAAGAATGCCTCCCTAATTTAATAATGTCATTCATATTTCTTCTCTACACAAAGTAGTAAGAAACAAAAGAGAAATACCATGTCATCTTAAGTATTAGTTAACATTCTCTAATTTGTATAATTAATTCATGTTCCGCAGGTACATTAGTTTGTGGGCTATAAATTTTTAAACGGAATTTAGTTTTTTATAATTTACAGGTGCATTTTTGTCCACTTTGCTTCTGTATATCATCAAAAATATAAATGCCTTAAAAATAGTGTGCAGTGTCTCATTCCTATTACATTGCATACTTAAACATTTATGATTCAAAATGGACATGGTTTCTAAAGATAACCTTTTTTCATATACAACATTATTTCTATTATTTTAAAACTGGATCATCAATGGATGTATCAATACAGACATAAATGGAAATGACTAATAACATCTGTTTAACTATGATATATGCCAAGTAGCAAAAGACCGAAAGTAATATTCCAACACTTTACTTTGCAGACAAAAAATATCTAGATATAAACTGAACTTAGAAGCTTGTTCTTCTCTTTAGAGAGTAGTAAAATACAGAATTAAGACTTGCAGTTGACTGCTCATTATAAATAAAAAGTATATTCTGGGGATTGGGCGGTAGCGCCACGGGTTAAGCTCACATGGCACAGAGCACAAGGACCCATGCAAGAATCCTGGTTCGAGCCCCGGCTCCCCAACTGCAGGGGAGTCGCTGCACAGAGCATGAAGCAGGTCTGCAGGTGTCTGTCTTTCTCTCCCCCTCTCTGTCTTCCACTCCTCTGTCCATTTCTCTCTGCCCTATCCAACAATAACGACATTAATAACAACAATAATAATTAAAACCACAAAAAAATGATAAAACAAAGGCAACAAAAGAGAAAAAAAAGCCTCCAGGAGCAGTGGATTCGTGGTGCAGGCACTGATCCCCAGCAATAACCCTGGAGGCCAAAAAAAAAAGTATAGTCCATGATAAATAAACAGGTGTTTTGTTTGCTGTTGATTCGTCTATGTAGAAGTAGGTCCAAAATTGTACTCTCTGAAATGAAATCTTAGTTGTGGACTTCTGAATATTGATACAGATTTTTGGAATGTTAGCCCAACACTTACACTACTAGCATTGTGGCCGATTTTGAGTTATTAAAATAGCCAAAAAATAGTTTTCTTTTTTAATGAGCTCTTTTGCTCTATAATAATTTTAAAATGTCAGCTTAATCAATAATATGTACAGTACCAGAGTCTCTAGGCATTTAAAATGTCAGTTTTTTAATTTTGAAAAATGGATATTGCCATTACAAAATCATCTGGTCAAGCATTTGCATTATATTATGCTTAATGCAGAGACTTACATCATACTTAGAATGTCTTCATCAATTATATCAAGAAGATATAAAGCTTGGGGATCTTTACATCTGATATTCAATTACCAGATATCAGGGTCTGATTAATTTTCCCAATTTATTCTCTACACAGTGCAATAAAATGCATAATAAAAGGAAATTCAAAGCTGCTTTAAATTTTCTCCATGTACAAATCAATAGCTACATTAATCCTTACCAAATTCATATGGCATCTTTGGAGCCTCTTAAAATATAAGTGAAGGATAAATGACAAAACTAGTGTACTACCAGTGTATTACTAGTGTAGGGACCAGGCAGTGGTGCACCTTGTTAAGGGCACGTATCACAGTGCACAAGGGCCCAAGTTCAAGCTTCTGGTCCCACCTGCAGAGGGAAAGCTTCACAAGTGGTGAACCAATGCTGCTGTTGTCTCTGTGTCTCTCTTCCTCTATATTTCTCCACCTCCCTCAATTTCTCTGATTCTATTTAATAATAAATAAATAAATAAATAAAATACTTAGAAAAGAATCATGACATAAAAGAAACTTGTATAGTCTAAAATGAGGTGTATTTATCTCTTCTATGTATAATGGAAAGGCAAAATAACTTGTTATTAGGATTTATATAAATGAGAAAATCAAAAGTTGAAAGGAAAATAAGTCAGTAAATACTTAAGATATATTTAAAGAGCAAAGTATACAGTAAGCATGTGATATTTAATTTATATGATAAATTACTGCACAAAAAGGAAAAAGAAAAAATATTAGTATTTATTGAGCATGTACTCTGCAGACAGTATAGGGTAATTAGACATGCTTACCACACAGAAGATTCTCAGTGAATGAATTTCAAAACTTACCTGATAAAAGCTATTGACTTTTCTCACATCAGACTCATTATTATGATTGCATAAATACATTACAAATAAGGTTCTGTCATCAACAAATAATTATTAAGCTCTGGAAATATGGTAAACACTGAGTCAAAAGAACATTTGTAGTTTGTGATTAACAGTTTGATATTATATAGACTAATAGTTAAATATAATGAAATGAAAATAATAATCAAGGCATACATTCATTTGTTCAGGGCCATAGAGGAGGGAATAAGTAACATTTTTATTTAAAATGGTGGAGGGGCTGGGAAGTCTTGTCTTACTTCTGGCAATTTGTAAGAAAATGTTATGATCACTTCATCAGAGAACAGTGGGAGATTTTTAATTATTTATTTGTGAGAGAGAAGAGAGGCAGAGAGGACCAGAACATCACTCTGGCATATGAAATTGGAAATTGTTCTTTCAACTGTTCAGTTATTATCATTCAGTTACATGACATCATATTTTGAATCAGAGAATCTGTTTGGCTACCCTTAATTCAAAGATATCTCATAACTTTGGTTAAACATTTTATTTCTTTTCAACTTATCCATTGTAAAAAATAATGAACACTTATATGCCATGATAGATCACCAGCTTTTTATAATTTATTTATTTTAGTGTAACAGAGATATTCCAGGACATCTTGACTTCTACATTAGGGTAGAAGGTGAAGGGAATTGAATTTAGGACCTCATAGCCTCAGACATGAAGGTATTTTGCATAACAACTGTTATTTACATACCATCTATAATTAATTTTAATTTAAAATTATTCTTTCATTTAAAGAATTTATTTATTTATTCATGAGAAAGATAGGAGGAGAGAAAGAACCAGACATCACTCTGGTACATATGCTGCCGGGGATCAAACCAGGACCTCATTGTTGAGAATCCAATGCTTTATCCACTGTGCCACCTCCTGGACCACTAAAATTATTCTTATTGTCTAATTCTATATGGGCTAAATACTTTTATTTTATTATGCAAAAGTAATCTAAAACTTATCAGTATTAATAATAAAGTTTTATAAATCCTTAAAATTTATTTAAAGTAAATGGCTATGTATTTAGAATGACTAACTTTTCCATGATATTTCATTTCTTTAAAAACAAAATGTTCAGGACACAAAATGTAAACTGAAAATATGGGTATATAGTTGTATCCATAATAGTGAAACTGTCTTATGAAAGAATCCAGGAAAATGATTAATGATGTGAGAAAGTTTCAGGAAAGTAAATTAAAACCTCCTCAAGATCCCTAAGCAATATCCTGTATTAATAAGAACTATGTAAAAAGCTTAAAAGATGACCTATTAAAATTAAATCTAGACTTTTGTTATAACTCTTTTATTAATAGGTTACTTTGCAAGTACAAAGTTAACACCAAGATTTGACAAGAGTAGGGGCATTCAAGTACAATACAATGCAGTGAATATGCAAGGAGTTGAGAAAAGTTCAGTGTAGTTGGAGTCCTTGAGGTCCATTCAAACTGACTCAAGTTATATCAAGCCCTACTACAGTTATAGTGCAGTGTTATGGTATATAGTATTGTCACTGAGAAATTGTGATGGGTTTAAAGGCCCTTTTCACTTGCTTACTTTTCTTTTTTATCTTTCTTTCTTTCCCTTTTTTCCCTTCCTCTCTTCCCTTCCCTTCCTCCCTTATTCCCTCTTTCTCTGCTATCTTTTATCATTGAGGTTTATTGGGGTTTCATTGGATTGCTTTTTTTTTTTTTTTTGCCTCCTGGGTTATTGCTGGAGTTCAGTGCCTGCACAGCAAATCTACAAAGCTACTCAAAGGCTGAACCAATGGTGTCTGTCTGTCTGTCTGTCTATCTATCTATATATCTATCAGTCCCTCTGAGTCCTCTCAATTTCTCTCTCCTACCGAATAAAGTAGGAAAAAAACAGAGTGGGGGTGGGGGTAAGGCCACCTGGGAGCAGGGGATTCCTAGTGCTGGTGTTGAGCCCCTGTGATAACCCTGGAGGAAAAAAACAAACAAACAAAACATAGAGAAATACAACACCTTCCTGCACTGCCTTGGTACTTCCAAATGATGTGGTGCTTGAATGGCAAAGCAGGGGCCCTCTCAGATACACTTTTTTACTTGCCTTATAAGGGATCATTTTTTAAGTAGGAATCAACCTCCCCTTTCCTGGAAGCATGTACACTCAAGGTTCTACTTTCTCAGTAATGAGCAGATTAGAAACTTAAACATTTTGCACTGGTAAGAATTGCCATATGGGGTGAAATAAGTCACTCAATACTCACTATAGCTCTGAAAACCTAGACTACTTACAAAAACCTAGACTCTACTTCCAGCCCAACTTGCTCTCAGGAGGTCATTCATTCCCTTTGGATGTCTACTTCCATGATAGATGAAACATGATATGAAATCATGTTATTTGATTGTTCTTCTGAGCCAACACTATATCACGAATTATGGAATCAGAAACTTTCTCCAAGAACCCATTTATCTCTAGTCTATATTGTTTCCTATTGTCATGATGGCTTATAAACACATTTTGTGGAATTCATTTGAATAATAAGATTCAAGTGCAGGTATAACTGTGATAATGGAGTTGATTCATTCAATGAGGTTTCACTTTTAAGTGTTTCCAGTACACTTTTTAAAAAAAATTTTTATTGGGGAATTAAATGTTTTACATTCAACAGTATACACAATGGCTTGTACATGCATAACATTTCCCAGTTTTCCATATAACAATACAACCCCCACTAGGTCCTCTGTCATCCTTCTTGGATCTGGATTCTCCCCACCCACCCACTCCAGAGTCTTTTACTTTGGTGCAATACACCAATTCCAGTTCAGGTTCTACTTGTGTTTTCTTTTCTGATCTTGTTTTTCAACTTCTGCCTGAGAGGGAGATCATTCCATATTCATCCTTCTATTTCTGACTTACTTCACTTAACATTAATTTTTCAAGGTCCATCCAAAATAGGCTGAAAATGGTGAATTCACCATTTTTTATAGCTGAGTAGTATTCCATTGTATATATATACCACAACTTTCTCAGCCACTCATCTGTTGTTGGACACCTGGGTTGCTACCAGGTTTTGGCTATTACAAATTGTGCTGCTAAGAACATATGTGTACACAGATTTTTTTGGATGGGTGTGTTGAGGTACCAG
Organism: Erinaceus europaeus; assembly: GCF_950295315.1. Classification (NCBI taxonomy): domain Eukaryota; kingdom Metazoa; phylum Chordata; class Mammalia; order Eulipotyphla; family Erinaceidae; genus Erinaceus; species Erinaceus europaeus. The sequence continues at coordinate 64,025,843 of NC_080171.1, read as the reverse complement.
GAGGGGAATTGCGGAATCACAGCGTTGATCCATTTCTAGCCTTATGAGAGTTCTCCAAACTTTCTCCACAGAGGTTGGACCAAATAACATTCCCAGAAACAGTGTAGAAGGGTGCCTTTGACCCCACAACCTCTCCAGCATTTGCTGCTGTTATCTTTTCTGATGTATGACATTCTCATAGGAGTGAAGCATCTATGTTCATCAGAGATACTGGTCTATAGTTTTCTTTTTTGGTTGCGTCATTGTTTGCTTTTGGTATCAAAGTGATGTTGGCTTCATAGAAGGTGGAAGACAGTATTCCATTGTCTTCAATCTGCTTGAAGACTTTTAAAAGTAGGGGTATTAGTTCTTCCTTGAAGGTTTTGTAGAATTCATTTGTAAAACCATCTAGTCCAGGACTTTTATTTTTGGGAAGATTTTTGACAACTGTTTCAATTTCATTAGCTGTGATGGCCTGTTCATGCTATCTACTTCCTCTTTACTTAGTTTTGGAAGTTGGTAGGTATCTAGGAAATCTTCCATTTCTTTCAGGTTCTCTAGCTTGGTGGCATATAGTTGTTCATAGAAGCCTCGTATGATATGTTGAATTTCTGCAGTGTCTGTTGTGATATCTCCTCTTTCATTTAGTATCCGATTTATTTGGGTCTTTTCCCTTTTTTGTTTTGGGAGTCTGGCTAAAGGTTTGTCGATTTTATTCACTCTTTCCAAGAATCAACATTTACTTTCGTTGATCTTTTGTTCTTTTGTTTCGTTGATCTGTTTTCTTATTTTCAATGTTATTGATTTCTGCCGTAACCTTAATACTTTAATGATTTCTGTCCTTCTGGTTGCTTTAGGGTTCCTTTGTTCTTCTTCTTCTAGGTCTTTAAGATGTGCAATCAGGCTGTTTATTTGTGCTTTTTCTTGTTTCCTAATGTGTGCTTGTATGGCTATGAACTTCCCTCTGAGTACTGCCTTAGCTGTGTCCCAAATATTTTGATAGCTTGTGTCTTCATTTTCATTGAAGTCTTGAAACATTTTGATTTCTTCCCTGATTTCCTCTTTGACCCAGAGGTTAAGAAGTGTACTGTTGAGCTTCCACATTTTGGGACTATTACTAATCTTTTGTTGATTGTTAAGTGTTAGTTTAATTCCACTGTGGTCTGAGAAGATGCTTGGGATGATTTCAATGCTCTTGAATTTGCTGATACTGTCTTTGTGGCCTAACATATGGTCTATCCTTGAGAATGACCCATGTGGATTTGAGTAAAATGTGTATTCCAGTTTCTTGGGATGAATGACTCTGAAAATGTTCAATAGTTCTAGTTTATCTATCTCTTCATTTAGCTCCCTTATGTCTTTATTGATTTTCTTCCTGGATGATCTGTCAAGTTGAGGGAGTGGGGTGTTGAAGTCCGCTACTATGACTGTGTTGCTGTTAATATATTGCTGTAGCTCTTTCAGTAGACATTTGATGTATTTAGATGGCTTCTCATTGGGTGCATAGATGTTAATAATTATTAAGTCCTCTTGATTGACTGACCCTCTGAGCATTAAGTAGTGTCCATTCCTATCTTTTTTAATCTTATCTATTTTAAAGTCTATTGTCTATTTTAAAGTCAGATATGAGAATAGCTGTTCCTGCTCTTTTTTGTGGGCCATTGGCCTGTATGATAGTTTTCCATCCTTTCACTTTAAGTGTGTTTGTCTTGTTGAGGTAGGTGGGTTTCCTGTAGACAGCATATTGTTGGGTTGTATTTTCTGATCCATCTTCCTACTCTGTGTCTTTTAATAGGTGAATTCAGGCCATTGACATTTATTAATATCAAAGACTGAAGATATTTTAATGCCATTCTTGTAGAGTTTTAGAGTGTTCTGATATATGTCCTATTTATGATGGTCTTACTGTTTATAGAAGACCTTTCAGAACTTCTTTCAGGGCAGGCTTGGTGATAGTTGATTCCTTCAACTGTTGCTTGTCTGAGAAGGTTTTGCTTCCATCTAGTCTGAATGACAGTCTAGCAGGATATAATATTCTTGGTTGAAAGCCTTTCTCACTGAGCACTCGATAGATATCTTGCTATTCTCTTCTGGCCTGTAGTATTTGTGTGTAGAAGTCTGCTGCTAATCTTATGGGCTTTCCTCTGTAGGTGACTCTTTGTTTTTTTTTTCTTGCAGCCTTCAGGATCCTTTCTTTATCCTTATTCCTTCCATTGTAAATATGATGTGTCTTGGTGTCTTTAAGTCTGGGTTAATTCTGTTTGGGACCCTCTGGGCTTCTTGAATCTTTATGTCTTTGATGTTGTCTAGACTAGAGAAGTTTTCAGCTATTATGGCCTGAAGAATGTTTTCTTCACCTCCTCTCTTTCTTCCTCTGGTAAGCTAATAATGCATACATGGTTTCTTTTGAAATCATCTCATAGGTCTCTGTTGTTGTTTCAGCATCTCTGAATCTCTTTTTGAGATCTCTTACTTCTTTTTTAGTCGTCTCTAATTTGTCCTCGATCTTGCTAATTCTGTCTTCAGCCTCATTGATTCTATTCTCTCTGCCCTCTACTGTTTTCTGGAGTTCTTCTATTTTGTTTCCCTGTTCTGATACTTTTTTAGCTTGTTCAGCTAGTTGTGTTCTTAGCTCAGTTATTTCAGCTTTCGGCTCTCTAATAACCTTGAGATAGTTAGTGTTTTCTTCCAGAGTCTCATTTGTTGTTTCTGTATTTCTGATTACAATTCTTTCAAACTCTTTATTCACTCCTGTGATTATTTCCTTAGCTAATGTTTGGATGTTGACCTCGATATTTTGTGCCTCACCCTTTGGGGGGCTTTTAGCTGGACTGTTGTCCTGGTTAGTTTCTCCAATGTTTCTTCTTGTTGGTTTACCCATTTTATATATTATGTTATGAGTTCCCTCTCTTAGTACTTTTCAAATTACTGATCACTATTTCCTGGATTGACTTGTGTCTAAGTAAGGTAATTAAAGGGTTCACAGTGGTGGAAGTTAACAGTTGTTTCAATAGTATTCCCTGAGTTGGAGCTCAGTGATTTAAAAGCCTCTTTATTTTTTTTCTTCTCTGTAGGCTATGGGAGCCTGAGGGCTTCTAACTATAAGTAGGCTTCTTAATCACTGACTCCTAACCAAGAGATAAGGCAGGGTGTGGCAGAGATAGTCCGGTGGTTATGCAAAGAGACTTTCACAGCCCCACAGCTATGCCACTGAGGTATAGGTCTTCTCCTGAATTTCCTGGTTAGATCTCTGTCCCCTGGTATCCCTCCCTGCCACTGCTCCAGATTTTTAGGGCAGTAGCAATGGAGACTCAAAGTTGCACTTGGTGAGTCTCCAGGGAGTCCTCTCCTCCCTTCAGCTGTCCCCTTGTTGGTGGAACAGACTGAATGTGGTGTATCAACTGATAGATTGCCTGACTGTTACCAGCCACTTAGTGTCTCCCTAGGCTCCTCTCTGTCACCAGCCACGTGTGTTTGCACTCACTGGTGATTTGGTGGGTTCCTGTAGTCGTTCTGGTCCTGTCTTGTTTCAGTCCCAGGTGGTCTCCTTTGGTATTCCTAGTTGATCCTGGAGAGGAGAGGAGAGGAGATAAACAGATCTGCTGCTGCTCGTAGCCCCACCTCCGGAAGTCCTCTGATAATTTCTGATAGTAGCTTCTGAAATAATTCAGTTGTTAATATAATTTGTATAAATCTAAACTGTCCTTGTTTCTTAAGTTCCACCATTAAGTGTAATACCTGATATTTACTCTTCTCTTTTTGCCTTATATAACTTAACATGATTTCTACTAGTTCCATCCAAGATGAGGCAAAGAAAATTACTTCATCATTTTATATATATTTATATATTAATATAATATAATATAACATTATATATATATATATATATATATATATATATATATATATATATATTCTTTCAATGACCATATGGGTTGTTTCAAAATTAGATTATTATGAATTGTGCTGCAATGAACATTAATTTATTTAAATTTTTGTTTCTGCTTCCATTGGGTAAATCTCCAGGAGAGAAATTACTAGGTCTAAGGGTAGGTCCATTTATAGTGTTCTGAGAATCTCCAGACTTTTCCATAGGGGTTGAACCAATTTACATTCCCATCAACAATGTATTAAAGTTATTTTCCCCACACACACTTGTCAACACTTGTAGGATTTATTTTTTTATATATGATTTTAATCATTTTATGGGTGTGATGATGGTTTATAATACAATTATTGGGTAGAAATTATCACATTACTTTTAGAAAATGGGGAAAATAATAATCAAATTGTCTTTTCCTTAGATAATTGAAGTAGGTTGTGAACTTTAATATTACTTTTAATATTATATATGTACAGTATATCTAAAAGTAGAAGCCACTTAAACACCTATATATTACCTATAGGTGTATCAAATGATGGCTATCCATTTCCCACATAGTATTAATTCTCTTCAGGAAAATGATGGGGCATAGATTAAGAATTCTTCCTAAGATCTACAATAGTAAAGAAAAGGGGGGGGTGGCATATCTGTTTAAGTGTACATAGTAGAAGCCAAGGATCAACTGAAGGATCCAAGTTCAAGCCCCTGGCTCCCCACCTGCAGAAGGGAAGTTTCACAAGCTTCGAAGCAGGTCTTCAGGTATCTCTCTTTTCCTCTCCTCTATATCCACCTCCTCTCTTAATTTCTCTCAGGAAAATAAGGTGGCTAGAGCAAGGGACTTCTCTGTGTGAGGTGCTTGGTCTGATCTTTAGTACTGTACTGTGGAAGCTGTTCTGTGCTGTCTGATCTCTCTCTCTCTGTAATAAATATGTAATTTTGTAAATAAAGATTGAATAGGCATACAACACTAAGTATTCTTAAAACAGTTTTCATAAGGGCCAGGCATTTGTGCACCTATTTAAGCGCCAGGATGCGTGCAAGGATCCAGGAATTCATAATGCCACAACAAACCTCAGCGATAAACCTGGTGAAAAATGTTCATGTTAGTAATATATGTCTAATAATAATAAAACAATTACAAATGTTTTAGTTTTCGTGTTACAACACCTCCTCAGAAAAATAACACGTAACCTAGTGCTTTTAATTTTATAGTGTTTCATAATCTGGAGCCCATTTTCATGCCTTTGAAGTCCCAATCAGATATAATACTCATTGCTATATAATTTTAGGGGAAAAAAGGTATGACAGTAGCAGTATATAAGATGGTACTTTTAAATGCCAATATGGAGTAATAATAAACAATATATAGCTAATCAATATCTTTTTATGAAGACATAACTTGCTGCAAATGCACTATTTCAAACTTCCTTCTTTTTAAACAACAGGAATCAAACAGTGCCATCAAGAGCTGCATCATGAACTGCTTGGACTTCTAAATTGTCCAGTGGATTTTCAATCACACAGGTAAATAATGAATTAATTTTAATTGTATTTTTGGATAAAATGAAGTAACATTTTCTGTCTGAATACCTATTTTAATACTAAGAAGGAAATTGATTTTCTTGTGTTTAATCATACATTTGATTAGGTGAAAGTAGTTACTTTAGTTTGTTAGCATGAAAATGATTAGGGAAAATTTTTGACAAATTGACAGAACTGCTGCTGGAAATACATACATATGTATATATATATATATATATATATCTGCAAAACTATCATATATTCTATTTGATTATTTAAGACAGTCTATAGTAATTTTTGTTTCCTTTTTCAATACCATTTCTGCATCTTCAAATGTTATATATGACAAAAGATATTATTGTTAATATTTTTGTTAATGCTACTGACATTGAAGGCATACTATCAATAATTTCAAATGGAAGTTGTTCATTTTAGGCATTTTAAAAAGTGAGTCCTAAAGGGTATTACATATACTCACTCTATTTTAAAATTAAATATTTAAAAACAGAAGCTACCTCATAGCCATTCAGTAATTTGTGTATGTGAGAAGTGAATGATTTTCTTTTCTGTGGAAAGGCATTAGTGTTCATTCTTTCTCTTCTCTGCTGGTGGTCATTTACCAAGTGTCACAAAAAAGATTTTGCTTTTATTTATTTTGTTTTGTTTTGTTTCAGTTGAATCATTTGCTGTAATTGTCTCCTTTTCACCACCTAAAGTTACATAAAAAAGAATTAGAATTCCAGAAGTTCCTAGGAAGATCAACTAGGGACTATCAAAAAATATGTCTTGCTATACAAATGGAGAGATGTGGATCTTATAGTTGTTGTACTTATGAAGACCTAAAGATGAAGCAAAAACTAACTTATTTTGAAAAATAGGTTTTCTGGAAAATGAGTACTTTTGCTTTCATAATTGTTTTTACATATTGGACAGATGATAAAGAGAAAGAAGGGATGCTTTGCATGTTATTAGCCTACCCTGGTTCAGTGGTGGACACAGACACACAGGTACACACACCAACACACACCAGTCTAGAGCGTTATTTTGGAGCTCAAATGAAGCTGACATACTTTAGGCACAGATACAGGTTTACAGGGGGAAAAAAAAGAAATATATTTCAAAGAGAATAGTAAGAGTGAAGTACAAATAATATGTTGCGTTTATTTATTTAAAAGGGGTGTTATTGACAAAATTTATGTGATGAACTATATGATGAGGCATCTATGTTTCACATCTTATAAGGTTCTCCATTATATTAACTTGGATAAAATAACAGAGACTAAGTGAAGAGTAATGAGAAAAGAACCAGGAGAAATTGTTTCCTTACATATAACAAAACTATCACTTATAAGCCTCTTCTAGTAAAAAAGATCATGCAATGTCAATTAAAATAGGATAAATTTCATGTGATTTAAAGAAATTGTGAAAAAAAATCACCCCTTTGAGTATTTCCTAGTATTTCTTTCTTAGTTTAAATCAACATTTTTCACTACATAAATATATATGAAGTTCTAAAATGTGTCCTTATTTGTAAACCTAAAGAACACTGGTTGTCTTCTTCAGATACAAATTGACAGTAGATAGGGCAAGACTTTCTTTTTTATCAGGAAGACTAGTACACATTTTTAATTTCTTTCTTTTTTTTTTTTTTTTACTTTTATCCTGCCCCTGTCCTGCCCTGCCCCTGCCCTGCCCCGTCCCGCCCCTGTCCTGCCCTGGCCCTGCCCTGCCCTGCCCTGCCCCTGACTGCCCTGCCCTGCCCCTGCCCTGCCCTGTCCCGCCCCTGTCCTGCCCCTGTCCCGGCTCTGCCCCTGCCCTGCCCCTGCCCCTGCCCCTGTCCTGCCCCTGTCCCGGCCCTGCCCCTGTCCCGGCCCTGCCCCTGCCCCTGCCCTGCCCCTGCCCTGCCCCTGCCCTGCCCCTGCCCCTGCCCTGCCATCCCCTGCCCTGCCCCTGCCCTAACCTATCCTGCCCTGCCCCACCCCTGCCCTGCCGCTACCCTGCCGACCTGGGCTTGTACAGGGGGAGGGTGAGCTGGGCGTCAGGGGAGAGATGGAGCGGGCACTGTGCTGGGGGGGAGGGGGGCTGGTACGTCGGGGCGACTGAGATTCCACCCGAAACAAGTCTTAAGGACGCAGCACTTCATTACAGTAAAGACGACGAGAGGAGAGGGGGGGGGGGGGAGGGAAGGCGGAGGAGGAGAGAGGGGAGAGGGGAGAGAGGGAAAGAGGGAAGGAGGAGGAAGAGGAGAGAGGAAGGAGGAGAGGAAGAGAGGAGAAAAGCGATGGGGAAAATGATGATGGAGGAGGGAGGAGATGGAAGAGGAGGAAGGAGAAGAGGAAGGAAAGGAGGAGCGGGGAAGAAGATGATGGAGGAGGATGCTGAGGAGGAGGGGCAGGGGAGGAGCGGGAAGAAGAGGGGCCGGGCAGCAGGTGGCCGCGACCCTGGGCTGAGCCCTGTCTCGGGGCTCTGCGGAGCCACCACATTTTTAATTTCTATTAAATGCCTAGTGACTATTTTCAATATAAATATTTTACTTGATTTTGATAGTATTAAAAAATATATCAAATTCCTATTCAAAATTGTTGGCATTGAGAGCTTTCATTTTACCAAAAATCTCAAGCATAAAACAAGAGTAGAATGAGAGAAAAGACCTCACTCATAGCCTGTTGTTTTTGTTCTAAAACTTTGCTCTTTTTCACTAACATTTATAACTCCCTTTTACTCCAGTACTGATTTTTCCATTGCTCTGGTAGATAAGTCTTTGTTAAAATTAACAAAGGGATATTTTAACATTGCCCCTCCCCCAACATAAGTATTAAACCATTTATTTATTTATTTATTTATTCTGCTTCTAAGATTATTGTTGGAGCTCTGTGTTGGCACTATGATCTGTTCCTAGCAATCATTTTTTTTTCCCCAGTTTATTGGATAGGTCAGAGAGAAATTGTGAGGGGAAAGGGAGGGGGAGGGGAGGAGACAGAAAGAGAGAGAAAGACATCTGCAGATCTGCTTCAAAGCTTGTGAAGCTTCCCTTCTTCATATAGGGAGTCAGGGGCCTGAACCCGGATCCTTGAGCTGGTCCTTGCATTCAGTCCTATGTGCGCTTAACCTGATGCATCACCACCTAGTCCCAATATTGAAGTATTACTATTTATATATTGCTATTGTTGTTATGTATATTTTTCAAAGTTTACTGAGTCTTAGAAATTATTTTGGGGGACCAGGCGGTGGCACACTCTCAGTGCATACTACCAGTGCATCTAGGATCCTCCTATACATTTCTGCAGACTAATATTAGTCAGCAAAGTAGTAACAAGAATTACTACTGGAGAGTCAGGCGGTAGCTCAGCTAGTTAAGCGCCTGTGGCACAAAGCGCAAGGCCTGGTTTAAGGAACCCAGTTAGATACCCCAGCTCCCCACCTGCAGGGAAGTCCCTTCATAGGCGGTGAAGCAGATCTGTAGGTATCTGTCTTTCTCTCCCCCTCTCTATCTTCCCCTCCTCTCTCCATTTCTCTCTGTCCTATCCACAACAACAATAGCAATAAAAATGATAGTAATAACTACAACAATGATAAAACAACCAGAGAAACAAAAGGGAAAAAAATAGCCTCCAGGAGCAGTGGATACATGGTGTAGGCACCTACCCCCAGCAATAACCCTGAAGGCAAAAAAGAAAAAAAAAGAATGAATGAATGAATCCATTTAATATATATCATCATGCATCTATCATGTTTAATATTCATATGTATGTTAATAATTAAGAACATGGCTTCCATGGAAGTTATGTTCTAAGTGGGTGCTATAAGATATGGAGTTCATTAACAAAACAAAAACATAGGTGAAAGAAAATATTCATTGCTAATAGAAAATAAGTGTTAGTCTGAAAGTAAGACAAGCAGAGAGGTTAAATAGTTACTCTGAATAGTGTTCTTAATGAGACCTCACTCTAGATCTAATAACTTAAACAGGTATTTGAGTACAAAGAAACTATCTGCACAATATTTGCAGGAGGCACTTGCACAGAGAATGAAAACAGAATCTTAAGCATTGACTGGAGAGAAGCCTGGGTGAAGTGAGATAGTCATTCATGATTGTACATAAGTCAGTCTTCTCTTTCTTTTTTTTTTTCTTTTAGTGAGTTTTTTCTTTTCTTTTTTTTTATTTATAAAAAGGAAATATTGACAAAACCATAGGATAAGAGGGGTACAGCTTTGCACAGTTCCCACCACCAGAACTCTGTATCCCCTCCCCTGTTAGCTTTCCTATTCTTTAACCCTCTGGGAGTATGCACCCAAAGTCATTGTGGGATGCTGAAGGTGGAAGGTCTGGTTTCTGTAATTGCTTCCTCACTGAACATGGGCATTGACAGGTCGATCCATACTCCCGGTCTGTCTCTCTCTTTCCCTAGTGGGGAAGGGCTCTGAGGAAGCAGAGTTCCAGGACATATTGGTGGGGTTGTCTGTCCAGGGAAGTCTGGTCAGCATCTACTAGCATCTGTAACCTGGTGGTTGACAAGAGAGTTAACATACAAAGGCAAACAAATTGTTGACCAATCATGGCCCTAAGGGCTGGAATAGTGCAGATGAAGAGTTGAGGAGTCCTCTATTTTCTAGATAGCTAGTTGGCATATTTTAGTTATATTCCATAGGGCCTGTGGCTATACTAGTTTTTTGTTTTTTTTTTTTTCCTTTTTCTTTTTCCCCTCAGCCTGAAATCTGATATGCAGGCACATCCAAGTTATTGTCTGGGGAGATGATGTCCTGGCTGGAAAAAGGACCAGAAAGCTGTATCAGGGAAGAGAGTAGCTCACTAATATGGGAAAGGGGTATAAATATTGTTAACTGTAAACCCCATCTATTTGATCTGATCTGGGGCACATAATCAGCTTAGGAGCCTATGTGACCTCTGCATCCCTGTAGATCTGAGCGCACATTCTGTGGTCATAACTAGGAACATTCCAGGCTGCCCCATATTGACCCATCTTCCTCAGGTGTAGCATAGAGTATGTTGTCCATCCTCCCTTTGATGGATGGGGAACATTCTCTACCGTTGTTGATCCAAGTTGAGAGCAAGGTTCTATGTGGGCCCACAAAGGGGTCTGTTGTGTTGTTCCTGATAGAAATGACCAGTAACAATGGAGAGAGGGATTTATTCAAGGTCTAGGTCCATCAAGTCTGTTTGGGAATCTCAGGACTTCCCAACTAGGTCCCCAGCTGATGGAGTGGCCTGATAGTGACTAAACAGTCATCATTAAAGTATGCCAGTCTCTTGCCCTTATTCAGCTTTCACAGTCCTTGTTTTCCTAAGGTTAGCTTTGGAGTCAATGAGAGAACGGAAATAGGAAATAGGTGAGGAGGGTATCTAAGTCTAAGTAGACAGTATTTCATTATGAACTTGATACTGACTCACTACAGACTATTGAGTATTTTTGCTTTCAGGTATATATTTTGCCCTAATTTATGGATACATGTGAACACATGCTCTATCTTAAGGGATCTGGTCTATATCTAGGTTTTGGGACTTTTTGAGGAAGTGAACCTCCTGGAATGGAATTAGAGAATACTATGAAAGGAAAGGTCTCACTAGAGTAATGAGGGTGAAGGGTTGACATTCCATGTCTGACATCTCTGGACATAGTCTGAAGTGAAGCATGCTGAGGTGGTACTCGTTGCATTGATTAGGTTGGGATCGGCAGGTGCAATATCATTTAGTATGACTTGAGAGAAGCATGCAGGAATGTGAGCCCCACACTAAAGGTTCCAGGACTGGGGGAAATACAGGCTCTATAGAGGAAGCAGGAGGTTCCTTCTGTCTTAGGGTTTAAGAAGACAATAGATAGTTATTGCTATAATCACATTGTTTGCCAATTGGGTTAACTTTGAAAAATCCCTTTTTTAGGATCAAACTCAAAGACTGAGACCCTTCTAAACAGAGAAGCTCAATTATCTTCTTTACTATAACAAATTTCCCCTTTTATATTTCATCTACAAATGGTGAACCAAAGTCTTACTCCCCAGGCAGCTCCCTCATATCTGTATTTTCTTTTTTTTTAAATTTATTTTTTATTTAATAAAGGAAAAATTAACAAAACCATAGGATAGGAGAGGTACAACTCCACACAATTCCCACCACCCAATCTCCATATCCCGTCCCCTCCCCAATAGCTTTCCCATTCTCTATCCCTCTGGGAGCATGGACCCAGGGTCGTTGTGAGTTGCAGAAGGTAGAAGGTCTGGCTTCTGTAATTGCTTCCCTGCTGAACATGGACGTTGACTGGTCAATCCATACTCCCAGTTTGTCTCTCTCTTTCTCTAGTAGGGTGGTTCTCTGGGGAAGCTGAGCTCCAGGACACATTGGTGGGGTCTTTAGTCCAGGGAAGCCTGGCCGGCATCCTGGTGGCATCTGGAACCTGGTGGCTGAAAAGAGAGTTAACATACAAAGCCAAACAAATTGTTGAGCAATCATGGACCCAAAGCTTGGAATAGTGGAGAGGAAGTGTTGGGGGGGGGGGGTACTCACTGCAAACTCTAGTGTACTTCTGCTTTCAGGTATATATTTTGCACTAGTTTATGGATATGTGTGAACTGTATTTTCTTTTAAGAGTACCTGAATGGATGGAACAATGTAAAAATCTATAATTAGAAATAAAATTTAAAATGTGTTAGCAAAGACTTTTAACATTTCTAGACCAGTTCATGGCTGCAATTCAACTTACCACATTTCTCCATATTGATTTTATATCCCAATAACTATTAATAAGAAAATAGAACTGTGCTATTCTTTGCCATTGTTCTTACAGAAGGCAACCTTAAAGCAACGCAGAAAGCAGTACTATGATCTGAGAAAAGAGAATAGTATTCCTACTCCTAGTCATAAAATATTTGACTTTAAGTTGGCGTGGATTTTATCTTTAGCATTATTGTACTAATTTAGTTTTATTTTTCACTTAGTTTCTATTAACACTAAAAATAGCTGACATAAATATCTCAAATCTTTTTAAGCAATAGAGTAAGATCTGATACATGTTCTCATTATATATATTTAATTTCTTGCTTCTACTTACCAACTATATTGCCCCTTGTTAGAATTTTTATACTTTGTGAATACCACTCTCCAGTCTTAATGAAGAAGTTGAATACCTTAAGCCTCATTGTGCTTACAAGTTAAAATAAAATCTCTAAATTTTATTCTCCCTGCAATGTGGATTCGTTGTTTTTGTGTGGTTACCTCAACCCTGTTCTGCTTGTCAGGCATTTCATGACTGTGTTGTTTGATCATTTCATGACTCAGAAGTTACTTCAATATATAGCATATGAGGAAGGGAGAAGAATCAACCAAAAAAAAAAAAAAGGTCATTTGAAAATGTCTAATATATTCTTTGTATATACTCATGTATATTTTTTACAATTGCTATTTTATTGGAATAGGTTATATACTGTTATTTTGAGATTTGAAATGAAGGTCATTTCAGTGGTTGATTTACATCCTCTTATATACCTTGTCAGTAATTCACTCAGAGTAAGAATTTAGTTACTGGGAGTTGGGTGGTAGCACATCAAGTTAAGCGCATGTGGCATGAAGTGCAAGGACCAGCAGAAGGATCATGGTTCGAGCCCCTGGCTCCCCACCTGCAGGGGAGTCGCTTCACAAGCAGTGAAGCAGGTCTGCAGGTGTCTTTCTTTCTTCCTCTCTGTCTTCTCTTCCTCTCTCCATTTCTCTCTGTCCTGTCTAACAGGGATAACATCAATAACAACAATAATAACTACAACAACTAAAAAAAAAGGGCAACAAAAGGGAAAACAAATAATAATAATAAAAGAATTGAATTACTTTGAATCAGGATTGTTTTTGCTGTATATCATTACCATAGAGGATGAGAGCAGCAAATAAAATTACAACTGGGGCTGAGTGGTGGCTCTCCTGATTGAGTGCCTATGTTACAATCTGCAAGGACCCAGGTTTGAGCTCCTAGTCCCCACCTGCAGAGGGAAAGCTTCACGAGTGGTGAAGAAGGGCTGCAGGTGCCTCTCTGTCTCTCTCCCTATCTCCCCCTTCCCTCTTGATTTCTGACTGTATCTATCCAATAAATTAAAAAAATAAAAATAATAGAATTGGGAGTCAGGTGGTTGCACCGCAGGTTAAGCACAGGTGGCACAAAACGCATGATGAATAGAAGGATCCCAGTTCGAACCCCCGGCTCCCCACCTGTAGGGGAGTAACTTCACAAGCGGTGAATCAGGTCTGCAGGTGTCTCTCTTTCTCTCCCCCTCTGTCTTCCCCTCCCCTCTCCATTTCTCTTTGTCCTATCCAACAATGATGACAATAATAATAATAATAATAAAATTATAAAATAATACAACTGTACCTCAGTATGCTTGCAGTATTATTTGGTTGCCACCATAAAGTTGGAAATCAATTTAAGTGCCACTTTTTAAATTTGAATAGATAAAATAACTTCTATATGTCATCTCTTTATCCTATTTTTTACAAAAGATACAAAATAATCATAAACCCCACTCTGTTATCCTTAATATTTGAGACTTTATTAGTATCTTTGTACTTCAGTTTTATGAGGCCTCTGTTTAATAGGTAAAATTTTAATAGATAATTTTAATAGATAAAATAACTTCTATATGTCATCTCTTTATTCTATCTTTTACAAAATATACAGAAGAATCATAAACCCCACTCTGCTATCCTTAATACTTGAGACTTTATTAGTATCTTTGTACTTCAGTTTTATGAGGCCTCTGTTTAATAGGTAAAATTTTAATAGATAATTTTAATAGATAAAATAACTTCTATATGTCATCTCTTTATTCTATCTTTTACAAAATATACAGAAGAATCATAAACCCCACTCTGCTATCCTTAATACTTGAGACTTTATTAGTATCTTTGTACTTCAGTTTTATGAGGCCTCTGTTTTCCGAGGAAAGAATAGTTTTTCTTCAGAGTGGTTAAATGAAAAAATAAATAAATAAAACTACACTGAGTGATCAGAAGTTTAAATATCAGTGAGACTAGAACATAATTTTGTAATATTATTGATACAACTCCCTATTTTTTTAATTACCATAGGAGTTATTGCTGAGACTCAGGTTGCTAGCACAAGGAATATACCACTCCTGGAGAGTAAGAGAGAGTGATATTGAGAGGAGAAGGGGGACACAAAGAGGGATAGAGAAAGACTTCCTGTATATTTCCTTCACCACTTGTGAATCATCTTCCCTGAAAATGGGGAATGGGGGATCAAACCCAGGTTCTTATGCATGGTTGCATGGAATTTAAGCAAGCTAACTTATTTCATACAGAAAGGAAAAGAGAGAGAAGTGAAGGTTGGTGGAATGATATCATAGCATTGAAACTTTTTCAAATGTGATGGAAACCAGCCTCAAATCTGGGACACAAGCATAACAAAATAAGTACACTATCCAAATGAACTATTTTTGCCAGCCCACACATTGAAATAAAATCTAAAGTACTGGACACTTTTTTTTAGTACTTTATAATATTTGCTCAATCCACACAACAACCATATGAAGTGAATATTATCACTATCCTCACACCGCAGATGAAACAAGTGACTAAAGGATTAACTAGTTTATCTAAGGGCACTAAACTGATAAACACATAACCTTACAAAATGTATTTATTAACAAAGACACAGTTTATGGAGAACTCAGAAGCAGTGATGACAGAGCTAATGATTGCATAAAAGAAAATGGCCCTCCTCTCTTTGTTGTTTTTTCAAAATTTGTTTTTACATGAGAAAGAATAATTTTAGGGATCCATAAAAAGCTTATGACATGAAGTTGTCTATTTCAAGGAAACTTTAGAGAAAAAAATGAAAAGATATCAATTCCTTTTGCTTGGAACCTAAATAATTTTGTTGCCCCAAGTCTTCCCTTCTGAAAGAGAGATAAGTAAGATTAATCTCAACAGGTTTCTGGTAAGCCTATTTGCATTGGGTTTCCCTTTAGATTCTGATTATATTTTTTCCTTACTCTTGTGTGACATCTGCATTCTTGGGAACATAGGTTTCACATGTAACACCTAATTAATTCACAAATCATCTGTGGGAGCCTGTGATCTTTTCCTGCTCACCATTGAGTTCCCTATGGGAAAATAAGTATTCTAAATTGCCATTTCCATTATGTTGTGTATGGTGATAGAGCAAAGTACTAAGTTATGCTGCTTGTTCATGAAAAATATGCCATCCTCATGAGTGCCTAGATGACTTTGTTAAAAATACCTTCTGCCATCTCTGTTCTCTTGTTCTCATTAATACTGTGACATCACAGTACAGCAGGGTTTTTTACAGCACCATAAATTAAGAAGAGGGAGATCAACATATCCCAGTTTCATACCTGTGCATGTTCTCTTGAGTTTATACATTTTATCATCAAGAAACATTATCCCAGTAATTTGAAATATTTTTTTCAAAATTCATAACTCTTGAATTTTTTGTCTTGATTTTTAATGGGGACATTTTAAATGCAATAAAAGTATTCATGGTTATTCAGTGTTATAAAATTATAGCAAGTATTTATGATTTACAAGTAATTTTATAAAAATAAAGACATAAGGCAATAAATAATGCTTATGGAATCTTTGAATCCATTTATTTATGTATACACAGAGTAATGAGAGTTGGTGAAATGAGAGTTTCCACATTACCTGTTTGATAGATTTATTGTTCATTCATCTTTCAACTTTATCTACTCAGTCTGGCATATATGTTATAGGATATGTATCTTATAAATATTTTGTTTTTTGAAATTTTATTTATTAAAATTTTACATCTTTTTAATTTTTACATATTTATTTATTTATTTGAAAGGACAGAGACAAATTGAGAAGGGGAGGGACATAGAGAGGAAGAGAAAGATAGAGGCACCTATATCACTCCTTCACCACTACTGAAATTTCCCCCAGCAGGTGGGGAACAGGGAACAGGAGGTGCACTTAACCAGGTGCACCACCACCTGAACCCTATACAATTTTAATTAGAATTCCACTATCAAATTTTTATTTTAGTTGAATAAGTTACTGTCTTTATACTTACTATAATTTTTTAAATATTTCCTTTATATTTCAATGTTATTTTGTATATATGTTTGTGTACTTGTTCTTATTATCTTCTAATTATATTTAATGATTATTTTATATTTTCATTATTTACATTATCATATATTAGTGTTTAATGAGTACTGTATATTTATATTGTTAATAGTTCTTCTCTCCTCCCTGTATTTCTCATTAAAAATAAAAACATTTTTTTAAAGAATGGCAGTACCATCAATTGTAGGAAACCAAAACAATCTATTTTTATACCTACTTTTACAACTAGTACTAAATTATTTTCCTGACTCTCAAAGATTTAATTATTATTACTGGGAATTGTATTGTATTGCTTACTTAGGAAACTTAGGCTATACTGATCTCTAAGTTAATATTTTTAGATCTCCCAAATATCTTAAGTTCCTTAGCAATACGTTTATAGGGGCCAGGTGGTGGTGTACTTGGTTGAGCACACACGGTACAGTGTGCAAGGACCCACCTGCAGGGGGAAAGCTTCACAAGTGGTGAAGCAGTGCTGCAGGTGTCTCTCTGTCTCTCTCCCTCTTTATCACCCCCTTCCCTCTCAATTTCTGACTGTCTCTATCCAACAAATAAATAAAGATAAAAAATAAAAAATGAATATGTTTATAGTCCATTAAACTTTACCCTAGTAACTACATAGTTGGATCATCATTACATAATAGCATTTTACATAGCAAAAATGTCTATAATGATATATATTTCAATGTATCTTCAAATATTAACCCATTTAATCTTCCCAAAAGCTTACTGATGAAATGCTATTATTTCCTTACTTTATTGACTAGGGAACAAATAAAGCTATGAATCAAATTATTAATTGTGCATTGCTGTCACATACAGGGTTACTTTTTAAATATATATGACCCATTTGTGAATCTCTATACAGTGTAAAATTTCCAAAATAAAAGAGGCAGTGATTAAAAGGGAATATATGAAAAACATCCCCTTTCTTTCTAAGTTGAAGAAACCAAGGCTTGAAAAAGTAATTTACTTCTTAAGGATAAAATTGAGATGGGTGGTCCAGGAGGTGGAAAAGTGGATAGAACATTGGACTCTCAAGCATGAGGTCCTAAATTCAATCCCTGGAAACACATGTGCCAGAGTGATGTCTGGTTATTTCTGTCTCTCCTATCTTTTTCATTAATAAATAAAAATCTTTTAAAAAAACATTCAGGTGAAAGTTAAGTCCTTGATACAGAACCAATCCGTTTAGCTTCCTAGCATAACACATTATAAAAGTCTGGTAAAATGAAAATAAATATTTTATACTTCATTATTTCACCTGGAGCAATGTTTTTAACTCTGCAGTAATAGTTGCAAACATTGAATTATAAAATAAATATGATATATATATTATACATTCATTAGATATGAACAGTTTTTGTATGCCTTTGAGAACACAAAAAGAAAGGCTATGTATTTTGTGCACAGATAATTTGATCATTTCAAATTTCTCATGTCCTAAGCAAATAGATTTGACATAATTTATTTTCTCATTTGATTAAAAATATAAATGATTTTTTGTAAATTCTTTAAAAACAATTTTGTAATTAAAAAAATCAAGGTTTTCATCTATAAAGAAATAATTTAAGGTAATGATCAAGATATACTAAACAATGAATGTTGAAACTCATAAACATAGAATGTAATTGGTAGTATGGTAGCATTAAATCTTTTGGATTTCTATGAATTTAGTTGCATTATTTTGTTATAATATATAGAATGTAATTGTAATATATAATATGCTTTACAATGTATCTTGATTATTTTTTCAATACTGGTTCAATGGTAGCACAGAGGACTTGTATGTATGAGGTCTTTTTTTCATCTGAGTATCCAATATGCCAGAGCTAAGCAGTACTCTGCTCATCTTTTTTTCTTCATTTCCTCCACCTCATAAAAATAAAAATAAAGCTTATAATACTTGGGAGGGGCATGAACAATGCATATTTCTTAGAGCACCATGGGTGTGGACCTAGGTTCATGTCTCCAGTCATCAAATGTAGGGGAGTAGATTCATGAGCAGTGAAGCAGTGCTAAAAGTCTCGCTCTCCCTTCCCCTTTGTCTCTCCCTCTTTATCTCCCTCCCTCTGTCTCTCTCTCTCTCTGCCTCACTTTCCTGTCTCTATAAAAAATGGCTGCCAGAGGGAGTCTGGCGGTAGAGCAGCAAGCTAGTTAAGTGCACATGGAGCAAAGCATAAGGACTGACATAAGGATCCCAGGTGGAGCCCCTGGCTCCCCACTTGCAAGGGAGTCACTTCACAAGCAGTGAAGCAGGTCTGTAGGCATCTCTCTTTCTCTCCCCCTCTCTGTCTTCACCTCCTCTCTCCATTTCTCTCTGTCCTATCCAACAACGACGACACCAATAACTACAACAATAAAACAAGGGCAACAAAAGGGAAAATAAATAGATAAATAAATAAATATTTTTTAAAGAATTAAAAAAATGGCTGCCGGATGTGATGGATTCATCCTTCCAGCACTAAATCCATCCAATAATTCTGGTGTTAATGAAAAATTTTTTCAAGGAACTGAGTTTATTGAGATATTAAACTATTTAGAGACTTCTCAAAAATGTTTAAGGCAATATTGATACACATATAGCATATGAATATGCTATATGCAGATCATAAATTACACAAAAAACAATAGCAGAGATGGCAAAAATTACTCGCCTGAATAATGCTTTTCCTGTGTCTTGCTCATAACTGAGATTTGTTCCTGACTTTCACTGTACTGGAAGAAACTTCCATGCTGAGCTATCTTCTCATCTGTCTCCCTCTTAATATCTGAAAATGTCAGCTCAGAGCAGTGAATCACTAGCAATAACAACAACAAAAAAATGCAGACAGCATACATTGTTTAAATTTAAGTTCTAATGTACATCATGAAGACATAAAAATGTTATATTTGGGAGTCGGGCGGTAGCACAAGGAGTTAAGTGCACGCGCAAAGCACAAGGACTGGCACAAGGATCCCTGTTGGAGCCCCCAGCTCCCCACCTGCAGGGGAGTCGCTTCACAGGCAGTGAAGCAGGTCTGCAGGTGTCTGTCTTTCTCTCTTTATCACTGTCTTCCCTTCCTCTCTTTATCACTGTCTTCCCTTCCTCTCTCCATTTCTCTCGGTCCTATCCAACAACGACATCAACAGCAGTAATTAATACAACAACAAAAGAAAATAAATAAATATCAAAAAAGTTGTATTTTACTCTTTTACTTGTTTTGTGTTTATATTATCATTTCTTTTTGTCTTTTCATTATCAGGTCTTCTAGTAGCAGAAACTTAATTGAAAGGAAAACCTATCATAAAGCCAAGTGTATAGAAACAGAATAATGGTGGCTAGTTATGGATTGATTGAATTTTCGTTATCTTATAGTCTAAATGTCTAGTCCTCTCACTTAAGTTAATTTTCTTCTTATGTATCATTCTCCATTTTCTTACTATTAGGTTTGTGCTAGAAGTCTCTTATGAATAAATGGATCTGAGGAGAGTGGTTGAGGGAACCATAATCAAACTTAAGTTTTTAAGTGCAAGATCTGCCAGAATTTGGTGGATAGGAGAATCACTTTCTCCAGGTAAATAATCACCATCTGTGGAGCTTCCATCAGATTAACAATCTTAGTGATATATAAAGCAGAACATGGTGCTTCCACATATAATATGTACTCTCAGTGAGAAGTAAACTTCAGTTTGTTAGGTTATTGACTTCATTTGTCCACAAGAATAATACTTGGTCAAGTAAGTGTCTAATTGACTATAGTTATCAGATACATTGAATTAAAAAATTAATTCCATCTAAACTCCATCCAAATTCCATTGAATCATCTAGATAATTTATATATTAATTATAAGCTATAGATAATGTAATGATCCTGCTAAGCTTTATCTTAAATTTCACTGAAGGCTTATTATCAGTTCAATTATGATACTCATTCTTATTTAAGAATGAAAAAAAAAAACTGTATTCTAACCTACATGCTCCACATTCTCCTTGCTTGGGTAAGTAAGATTCAGTGCTTTCACTTTGACATTTTTTGTCACTAATTCTCATATAGTGGTGTTCTCTCACAAAGATGTTGTAAGAAAAGCACCATTTATCCTCATACTTTATTATCTTTCTAATAATCATGTTTATTTTTTAAATTATTTACCAACTTTATGTGGCTATGAGTTGCTTGAATTGCATATAGTGTAACTTAAAAACCAAACTAATTACTTTTACTTCAAATTTAAAAAAACAAAATTTCAGTTTTATTATTTTAAACTTTCAGTTACTTTTGGAAATGCTTGTGCATAAGAATCCACTTTCTAAATGCAAATTTCACAAGTTATAAAGAGCAATTAGGTATTTCTAATTAAAATTTCACATCTGAATTTAAATTTGCTGAATTTATATAAAATACCCATAGATTTTGAAGATTTAGTACAAAAATGTTTTTAACAATTTTACATTAAATATATATGACAAAAAAATTGACTATATGGATGTGATTCAGTTGGTCTAAATGAATACATCTGTCGAAATGAAATATATTGTTAGCAGTGCTTATAACTGTCTTTTCTTATTTATTTATTTATTTATTTTCTTTATTGGGGGATTAATCTTTATAGTCAACAGCAAATATAGTAGTTTGCACATGTTGAAGAGTAATGGTGATAATGGACAGCCCTGTCTAATCCCTGATCTGAGGGGGAATGCTTTCAGCTTCTATCTGTTGACTATGATGTTGGCTGTACATTTTACTGTACCATATACAGTAACCACTAATCCACTATCTTGAGGAATTTCCCAATTATTCCCATTTTTTTATAGTGTTTTCAGTATGGAATGGGTGTTGGATTTTGTCAAAGGCTTTCTCTCCATCTGTTGAGATAATCATGTGTTTTTTGGTTTTGCTTTTATTGATGTGGTTAATGACATTGTTTGACTCACATATGTTGAACCAGCCTTGCATTCCTGGGATAAAACTCACTTGGTTGTGATGAACAATCTTTTTGATATACTGCTGTAGCCAGTTGGCCAGGTTCTTGTTTAATATTTTGGCATCTATGTTCATCAGTGATATTGGTCTGTAGTTTTCCTTTTTTGTTGTGTCCTTATCTGCTTTTGGTGTTAAGGTGATGTTGGCTTCATAGAAGGTGGAAGGGAGTGTTCCTGTTTCTTTGGTCTTTTGGAAGAGCTTTAGAAGTAAGATATTAACTGTTTCCTGAAGGTTTTGTAGAATTCGTTTGTGAAACCATCTGGTCTAGGACTTTTGTTGTTGGGAAGATTCCTAACTGCTTTGATTTCTTTGTGATTCGGTACATTTAAGTTTTGTAGTTCTTCTTGGTTTATTTTTGGAAAGGCAAATGTTTCTAGGAATTCTTCCATTCCAGATTTTCTAGCTTGGTGGCATATAGTACTTCACTGAAATTTCACATCATTTTCTGGATTTCTGTGTTGTCAGTTGTGATATCTCCTCTATCATTTATAATCATATTTATTTGAGTCTCCCCTCCCCCTTTTTTTTAGTGAGTCTGGCTAGGGGTTTGTCAATTTTGTTTAATTTTTCAAAGAACCAACATTTGGCTTCATTGATCTTTTCTATGATTCTCTTATTTTTGATGCTTATTTCTGCTCTAATTTAGTGATTTCTGTCCTTCTGGTTGCTTTAAGGTTCTTTGTTCCTCTTCCTCTAAGTCTTTAAAGTGTGCAGTAAGGTCATTTATTTGAGCTTTTTTGTTTTCTAACCAGCCCCTGGGGTATGGTTCTTGGGTGGGAGGGAGGGGCGAGCTCAGAAATAATCAAAATATTTTCCTTTCTTTGCCCCCTTGGCCTCTGTTTGACAGCCTAAGAGTGGGTTAAAGCACCTCTCCTAGGTGTCACCCTGAGCATACCTCTTCACCCTCCTACTGATCCTACCCTATTCAGAGAATCCCAGGTCGCAAGCTGCTGCTTTTTGGAGCTCAGGGCAGCTGCTGCTTCCAAGTCGTCATCTTGGCTCTACCCCCGCTACATGATTTCATTAATTTCCATCCATGATGGGCTATAAATCGTGAAATGCAAGTTTTAAGGAATGGCTTTTTTCTTTTTGCAAGGAGAGAAGAAGGGGTATTTGAAGAGCATAGATAAAAAGACAATGCCAAAATAATTCATTGCATATTGAACCAGACGTAGTATTTATTTTATAATTCTGTTAAGTTTTTAAGTAGCACATGGTTTTGAAGTTATGTTCCCTTCAAAATTGAGAATAATAGTCCATTTTCAAGCACGTACTATGAAATTGTATTGGTTGGATATTCAGGAATCCGCTTCTATCTCTACAGAATTCCATTCCTTGATTCTCAGTAGAACTCTCTGAGTGGTAAAGTTGACTTGGTTAAACTATTGGGAGAAAGCAAGGGGGGTGGTGGTAGATAATGTAGTATTAAAAATAATCAGGCTTAATTACAAGATGATTTTTGAACTTTAGAAAATGCCAATGCAGTAGCTGATGTTTTATAAATCAAAATATTGCTACAGATATACATGAGAAACTAATGCAATTTAGTACATAATTATTACATTCTTGTGTTGCAAATAATGACTGTTCTGGGAGAAAGATGAATGAGAACACGAAAAAGGAATATGTAAAGATAAAACTTGCTGTTGTATAAATTAGAAAAAATGGGACTATTGAGGAATTATAAGAAAGGATATATGATAGAATCTAATTGTATTAGAAGTAAAAAGAGAGTTTAATTAAAAATTTTAAAATCACGTTCAGGACCAGTTTATTGCATCTGTGTGAGATAACTTTGAAAGATTTGTTTTGATCTTTTTTTTTTTTTTTGCCTTAGGGTTACCACTGGTGTTTGTGTGTGGGGTCAGTTCCTGCACTACAAATCCACTGCTCCTGGGGGCTATGTTGTCCCTTTTGTTGCCCTTGTTGTTGTTATTGGATAGGACAGAGAGAAATAGAGAGAGGAGGGGAAGAAGTAGAGGGGGAAGAGAAAGACACCTGTGGACCTACTTCACTGCTTATGAAGTGATCCCCTCTGAGGTAGGGAGCTGAAGCCAGGAATCCTTAGAAGGTTCCTTCCATGCACTTTGTGCCACCTGTGCTTAACCCACTGTGCTGCCTACTGGCACCCTTGACCTCCTTTTTTACAAATAAATAAGCTAAATAATACTTTGTTAATCAGTAATATAGCCAGAAAACACTTGCTAGGTTGTAGGGACAGTGATTGTTAGAATTGAGAGAGACTAGAGTATAAATCAATGTGTCTGTGGAAATGGATAAATCCAGAAATACTATGTTGGCAATTGTTAAAAGCATATAACATATAATTTGCTCTTAAGACAGTGAAAAGGAGGAGTTCATTATAAATTTTAGGGTAGGAAAATAAATTGATGCAAAATGTCCTTTAAAAAATAAGTTTTATTGAAATATTACACTCTGTCAGTATGATTTTGATAGCAGGGAATATTGAGTGGAAATTGATGAGCTGATAAATTAAATCATGCCCCCCACAAGAATTATCAGGAATATATTATATGACTCCCTACTCAACCTTCCCCCCCAAAAAAAAATGGCTAACACTTTTCTTTATGTTTAGCATGGTGGGGTGGTGTAAGGTCCGTGCAGAGTCCCAGCATGGTTGTGTTTGGATTTCTAACCAGACAACCTGATAGTAACTCTAACACATTTATTTTCTAATCACTTAAGACCCTGTACAGTCAGTCCCCATTAAACGTTTGGCCTTTTCCCACTTAAAATGCTATAACAAATCTAAGTGAGCAAGTTATGTCCACAGTTATGTCAAGACATTATGATCAAGATATTATTATCAAGATGTTAAAAAAAATCATAGAGGTCTTCTTTTGTGTGAATCTTTTCCATACTATTAAAACATTTAAAATACACTAATAAATCGGAGGCTTGGTTGTAGCGCCGTGGGCTAAGCGCACATGGCGCAAAGTGCAAGGACTGGCTTAAGATGCTGGTTTCAGCTCCAGCCCCCCACCTGCAGGGGCGTTGCCCTGCAAATGGTGAAACAGGTCTGCAGGTATCTATCTTTCTCTCCCCCTTCTCTGTCTTCCCCACCTCTCTTGATTTCTCTTTGTCCTTTCCAATAACAGTAACAACCACAACAAGGACAACAACAACAACAACAAAAAAAACACTAATAAATGTAAAAAGGTCATTAATTTACATTTTAACTTTTAAATTGAGGGACCTAATGCATCACCATATAGTCATGTGATAAGCATCTAATTTCATTATGCACTTGGACCCCATATTTCTCTTCCATCCTTCTCAACCCTCACTCCCCAAAGTTCCTTTCTTTGATGAAAGACACCATACCCAGTTCATGTTTCACTTTGTTTTCTTCCTCTCTGTTCCTAATTATTAGGTCCCACTTATAAGTGAGATCATTTGGTATCTGTCTCTTTTTTGGTTTATCTCATATGATGCCTTCCAATTTCACCCAAGAGGTTGCAAAGGAAACAACATAGTCATTTGTAACAGTTCAGTAATACCCCATCATGTATATATACCACTGTTGTTGTTGTTATTATTATGTCACTCTTCATCTGTTATTGGACATCTCGATTGCTTCCAAGTTTTGAGGATTACAAATTGTTCTGCAATGGACACTCATATACATAGATCTCTTCTGATAGGTGTGTCCTTTGGATAAATCCCTTGGAGATAAATTGCTGGGTTATATGGCAGATCTATTTCTAGTATTCTGAGAATGCTCCAGACTGTATTCTACAAGGTTTGAACCAATTTGTACCCCCCATCAGCAGAGAAGGAGTGTTTCTTTTTTCTCCACATTCTCTCCAACATTTGTTCTTATTATCTTTTCTAAAATATAACATTCTCACAGGTATAAAGTGATATGTCATTGTTCTCTTTATTTACATTTCTCTAATAATCAATTTCTTTGAGCACTTTCTCATGTGTCTGTTGACCCTTTCCATCTCTTCTGTAAGATGCATGTCTGTTGGCCTAGCGACGCAAGGGAGAGAGATGACCCTGGAACCAAGATCGTGGTGGCAAGGCAATTCAAATCTTTATTCATCCAAACGCCCCAGTGTCAGGCAGTAGCACATCTGGTTAAGCCATGTGGCGCAAAGCACAATGGCTGGCATCTGCCTCGCAGTCTGCCCACGTGCTCCTCCAGGTCAGAAGACAGAAGAGACAAACCAGAAATGGAAGTGGCTTGACAATACCATACATGGTTAGGAAAGGGGCGGGCAGAGAAAGGCAAAAGGGGCTGGGAATGGTATGGACCTCCCCAGCAACTGTTGCTAGGGGTTTAACTGATAGGATTAGCACTACCCTGTGGGGAATTAGGAAGGAGACCTTTAGTCATTTGTAAGACAAAGCAGAAGATTGATATGTAGATAATAAAAGGAATGCAGGGTGGAGCAGGCTTAATGTTTTAAGGAATGCCGGGCTCCTGGATGTCGGGCTGTGCCACAGAGAAGAGAGAGAGGAGATTCGAAGCGAAGAGGGAACACAAATCTTTATTCGCACGGGCACCTCAGAGTTGGGTGAGAGTGCAGTGGTTCGGGCCACATGGAGGTAGCAAAAATGGCTGCCTCCTGGACCACCCTCCGTTGCATCTAATCACCTAAGTGAAAGGCCGGCAAGGGAACGAGGGGCGGAAGGAGAATGGCTTTATAGGGCAACAATCAGGAGTGATGTGTCGGGACAGGACTGGTTGAAAAAGGCACTACAAGAATATTGGGGGAAGTGGCAAAGCCTGAGGGGACAGCTTAGCAGATGTAACTGCATCTGCATAATTCCCCAGCACCTGGAGGCAAGAAAATGCAGGGTATTTTGTGATGCAGGGAAGTCTGATATGGTGGGCAACCTTTTGAGGTTCCTGTGTTTCCCCTCCCCTGTTCAACATCTCTGTAGAGAGAGAGAGACTAACAGGATGGACTCACCTCTCAGGTCAAGTTCTGCCAGGCTCCACATCCCCACAATTTTCCTACATATCCCCCTTTCTTTTTATCAAATTGCCATATTTAAATGGGTTAATAACTACAAAAGACTCCATTTCTGTCAGAGGAATAGCAGTGTAGGGGTGAACAGAAACCTTTTGGGCAGAAACCTGAATGATGTTGTGCAGGCATTTTTAAAAGAACTGGAATAAGACAGGGAGCGAGTGAAAAGTAAGAGAAGCAACGACCAGTGTGAGGCCGAGGGGAGGCTGTTGGGCTGAGGGGCAGGGCTTGATGGCAAAGGGGTGGGGCCTAATGGTGAAGGGACTTGAGGCCTGGCAGACGGAGAGTGCGTGGCCTGGCGGTGAGGGGTTTGGCCTGGCAGGTGAAGGGGTTTGGACTGCCGGTGAGGGGCAGGGCCTGGCAGGCGAATGGCAGGGCATGGCAGGCTAAGGGCAAGGCCTGGCGGCAAGCGGCTTGGCCTGTAGGGCCTGGCAGGCGAAGGGCACAGTGCCTGTCAGGTGAGGGTACCCTGAGTCCACCAGCTGCAAAGTCCATGGACTGCTGCAGTCGATCCTCGAGGAGTCCAACAGTGTAAAGGGAGTGCCCAAGAGCTCCATCAGCAAGTCCTATAGAAGCATCAGTCCAATGCCAACAATCAGGGGAAGAAACACCACACATCTTATCTTAATGGGGGAAGACAGCCACTAGAATTTTGCCTTTCTGTAGAGAGTGAGCTGAAACCTCCAAAAGGTGACAGGTGAAGCAGAAGCAAGAAGGGCAGATGGTGATGGGTGAGAGAAGAGCAGTAGGAAAATTTTTGAGAACTAGGGTGGTGAGAAAGTTTTTGTCCTTTGACTCTGGGATTCAGGTTCTTCAGATCACGCCAGGTCACATCATGGGTTTTGGGGGGGTGTTGTAGTCATGCTATCTTGTGGGCAATGTCAGAGGGCAGGGGACAACTGGATTTCCAGGGATTCCTGTAAAAAAAAAAGATACAAATCTGCTTCCCATGATTAGCAGGGGGTCTAATTCTTTTTCAAAGGCCATCAAGGGGATCCTCCTATCTCACCTTGAGGGCTGGAAGGGAGGGCAGTGTCTGCCAATGGAGAATGATTGGTGGCTAGTTCGAATTTTTATAAATATTAAAAGAGGTTTAATGTAGTTAGTGCCTTAGCCAACTGAATATTGGGGGGATGTATCCCCCCTCATTATTTAATTGGGCCTTATGTGTTCAGTGGGCCTTCTCAACAACAGTTTGTTCTTGGGTGTTGTAAGGGATGCCTGTGATATGGATGATGTTTTAAAGGGAACAGATCTTTAAATTGTTGGCTGACAAAGACAGGCCTATAATGGCAAAACGAGGACCAGTTAAGCATAGAAAAATATGTGAATGTTGTTAATTTACATAAGTTGCATATGGGGGAATTTCTTATATAGTTTAATATCTTACCATATGAGCAGTTGGCTCTTCATTTGAAGGCTTGACATAACTGTAATCATTTACTTGTGAAGGAAAACTTGTACCAAGTTAGAAGTTTACTATAATTGATAACTCGATGATTAGACTAAAATTGGTTTAAGTATCTTTATAATTTTGGAAAGCCTTTTTAGTATGATTTAGGGCTGTTTAAACAATTTAAGTGCAATATTAGAACTTAGTTTACTGTTGGGATCTTAGTAATTTGTTTATTTAATTACTTGCTTATACTCTCATATTCTAGCTGTTTTTATTTTTTATGTAACACCCTTCTAGTGGTTATGAGTAAGGGTGGATATGAAACTCTGTTAATAGATTTTATACTTTAAGACTCTGATAAAAGGCTAAAACTTTATAGTGTAAATGTTTAAAATAATCTTTTTTACTTTTACATCACATTAAAAATAACAATCTTAGATTAAATAATTTAGTTAAATCAAGATTTGCCGAACCTCAAAATTTTCAGACCAGAATAACATGTACCAAGTTAATTTATCAAGAATAAAACTCTGACAATGTCTTAAAACATACCAGATATTTTTAAAATGTGGAAAAGTAAAGGAGAAAACCAGAGTTATAAGTCTCAGGCAGGAGAATAATTAGCATAACTATTGTGTGATCTATCATTCACCCAGGATGGTTCTACCTCATTAACTGAGAAGGTATTTGAGAGCTTTACATATCAGTAATGTCTTTTCTACCTTTTGTAACACCCAGATAAGATGGAGACACACCCTTGGTGTGCAATACCTATTTTGAAAGGCTCTGTTTGAATTTCAAAGAAAATAAATTTAAAGGTTATCCTATTTAGCCTAGTGTAGCAGTATCTGTACAACAGGATCTTCAGACCAAATTTAGTTAAAATATATTGATTTTTGACTAATTTTCAGTTTAAAGTTTAAATAAACTCAGGTTACTTAGAGAGTTAACACTTGTTAGTGACAATGTTTCTGTAACATTTACAATGCCAGACTGATGCCAGATTTGTTGTGGATTAATTTCCACAAGATATGTTTACAGGGTATTTTGGGGGGCCCTCCAAAAATGTCCTGTAACTCTTTTTAGTTAAATGTATAGAGAATTCGTATTTTAATTTTGGAGATGAAGAATTGTCACGTTAAATGGTTAGACTTTTACTTTAAATACTCAGTTACTTTAGCAAATTAATTTTACCTTTATAAGAATTGTGTTGAAAACTCCTTCATTTAACTTTGCCTGGTAAGAATATAGCTTTAAAGTTACACTTTTAACCTTAAAGTTAATATTTACCAAACTTCAAACACACACATAAACATGTAATCTATAACACACAAGAGGAGAAAACCTTTTGTTACAAAGACATCATGTCAAACACAGATTTTGATCTGTACTGTCTTAGTTGAACCATTTTTACTCACATAGTTTTTAAGACTAAACGATTCACATTTATACCAAGACTTAAAAAAAAAAAATAAAAAGAGGAAAAAACAAATATTTAGGACTGTCTCTGGATGTCTCCAAAAACCTCTGCCGCGTTTGGCATTTCCATATAAGGTCAATTAAGTTTCAGAGTACTCTGAGAAAAATGGGTCATGCGTAAGATTTTCAGTCATTCATAACACTCATTTACAATAACACAACTGGCCAGTCATATCATGGCTAAGGGGTTTACAGCTGTAGAATTTTTAATGGAATAGTGACAGACTGTTTGCCTAACCTGATACTTTCAAAGGGTGACAGGTGAAGCAGGGGAGGCAGAAAGCAAGCTTAAGATATTCAGAGAGAACAGGGGTGGGGAGAGAAGCAGTAGGAGGTTTTGATTTTTGGGCTCTGTGGACCAGGTTTTTCAGGTCCCATCATGTTACATTATGAGTCTTGGAGGGTGTCCAGCACCTAATCCTCTTGTGGTGTTTCTTGTTCTTCAGGGATAGCTGTGCCATCTTTCAGGTGGGCAGGAAGCCAGACAGGTTTTGAGTAATCCTGCGGAAACACACATCCAAAACCCCTTCCCATGGTCAATAGGGGCTTAGGCCATTTCTAGATTTTATCGAGGGGGTCTCTCCATATAACCTTAATATCTGGGAGGGTGAATGGTGTCAGTGAAGAATAATAGGAGGTTGGTTCGAACTTTTGTAAATATTAAAGAGGTTTAATGTAGTTAAGGCTTCGAATTTTATAAATATTAAAGAGGTTTAATGCAGTTAAAACTTTTCCCAGCTGTATTTAGGGGGGTATATTCCCCCTTTTACTTTTTTTATATTTATTGAGCCTATCGGTTCTCAATAGTGCCTTGTCCTTAAAACAAGAGTGGCCCAAAAATCACTAAGCACTGTGTCTGGAGTGTCTCAGCATGTGGGACTGAGAGTTGTCCCACTTCCAGTAAAAGCAACAGACAAGTATTATTTCTATGAAACTTAGCCTGACAATCTTTTTTCCAGTCTGGGCTGTAGTCTACATAAACTTAGAGAAGGTATCAATTGAGACAAAAACACATTTCTGTTTGCCAAAGGTGGATAAGTAGGTGACATCAATTTGTCAAAGAGCATTGGTTTTTAAACCACAGGGGTTAACCCCAAGAGTTTGAACAGATTAGACCAGCACAGGTAGAGTAGATGGCAAGAATGTGCTTTAGTTGTGATAGGGAGGCATTAGGGAATTGGGCTCTGAGACCCTTAAGGTTGACATGGGTCAGAGAATGGAAGTCAGCAGGATCAGAGGCAGAGGTTAACAATGTAAGTACTGTCAGAAAAATAGATTAAAGGACCCACGTACAGCCTTTAAAGCTAGAAGGACAGCATAAAGTTTTTTATACTGTGGGGAGTGGGTGGGGAGTTCAAAGAAAAGAGGTGTGGGGGCTGAGGCCACTCTCATGGGGGGTATTAACCACTCCCATGCTTGTAATCCACAGAAGCATACCTGGTCAAAATAGCAGGGGGAAATATCTCATCTCAGCCTACTGGAGACCTGTCTCCCAGAGTCCCATTCCAAAAAGGGCCTCAAAATCCCAGTTATGCTGGTTCTGACTATTCCTGTGGGATTACTGCAGGCACCCATTCCTGAAAATGGCTTCCCATTGAAGGAAGAGTGGACTCGGGAGGGTAGAATGAACCACATGTCTTTAGTCTTGGGGAGTGCCAAGTTTCTGGAGAAGCTCTGCAAAATAGATCTAGTCCATGGAGCATGAACTACATCCTCTTTAACTTCCTGGCAAAGTCCTTTTAAATCTTGGGTCACAGCACCAAGGCTGGTGGGACTGGGGCCGTTTTCCAAGTTAGAGTTGTCACTCTCCGCAGGAGACATGGGAGGGGGAGCTGAGGGGTCCCGGGGAAATCTCCTTGGTCTTCTTGGGAGGGGGCCCTGCACATCTCCCAAGAGCTATGATCACATTCAAGAGGAACCAAGGTATGGCCCAGAGCAAAATGTCCCAGAGACAGAGAATCCATCTAGTGAAAAAGGACTTGGGGATCCTCTTGATAAGATAGAAGGTTGCCCATGATAGAGAGGTCTCAGGAAAATAAGAAAAGGGAGAAAAAGAACCGCAGTGCCTTCATAAACATGAGGCTGAAGAGAGCCAAGCAGCCATGTACATACATACCTGGGGCTGAGGTGCCTTCATACATCTGCTGCTTGTGTGGAGCCGTGGGGGGGTTGCCCCTCGTTCAGGTGCCAGATGTCGGGCTAGCAATGCAAGGGAGAGAGATGACCCTGGAACCAAGATCGTGGTGGCAAGGCAATTCAAATCTTTATTCATCCGAGCAACCCAGTGTCAGGCAGTAGCACAACTGGTTAAGCCATGTGGCGCAAAGTGCAATGGCTGGCATCCACTTCCCAGTCTGCATGAGTGCCCCTCTAGGTTGGAAGACAGAAGAGACAAACCAGAAATGGAAGTGGCTTGACAATACCATACGTGGTTAGGAAAGGGGCAGGCAGAGAAAGGCAAAAGGGCCTGGGAATGATATGGACCTCCACAGCAACTGTTGCTAGGGGTTCAACTGGTAGGATTAGCAATACCCTGTGGGGAATTAGGAAGGAGACCTTTAGTCATTTGTAAGACAAAGCAGAAGATTGATATGTAGATAATAAAAGGAATGTAGGGTGGAGCAGGCTTAATGTTTTAAGGAATGCTGGGCTTCTGGAGGCAGGAAAATGCAGGGTGCTTTGTGATGCAGGGAAGTCTGATATGGCGGGCAACCTTTTGAGGTTCCTGTGTTCCCCTCACTGTAAAGAGAGAGACACTAACAGGACAGACTCACCTCTCAGGTCAAGTTCTGCCAGGCTCCACCACATCCCCGCAATTTCCCTACGTATGTCCATGCCCTGAGTCCTTGCACACTGTAATATGTGTGCTTAATCAGGTGCACCATTGCCTGATGCTGACCCCCTGCCGGTCTAGCTAGCTTCGCGGGCGGGAGACAGACGACCAGGGACTCACGGCTGAGCTGGGAATGCAGTTCAATCTTTATTGACGAGTGAGGATGCAGTTCAACAATCTAATCTCTTCTAATCTCTCTTCATTCACAAGCCCTGTCTTTTATGTCTCCTGAGGCGGAAGTGTCAGGAAGAGATAGTACGTAGGATAGGGGGTGGGGAGAAGGAAAATAGCGTGCGAACCAGTGGGGATTAAACCAATGAAACAATGATTATGTAAATAGACCACAGCCTCAAGCAATGTAACAGAAGGGGTCTTAGAAGCAGAATTTAGAAGCAGACCAACAACCCCCTACCACTCCATTTTGTTTTGGGGTTGCTTGTTTTCTTGGTGTTATTTAATGAGCTCTTTATGAATATTGGATGTCTATTAGTTTGATGATACCCTTTGTTTGTTGTGTAGCAGCTTTTCAGTTTGATGTAGTTTCATTGATTAATTTTTATATTTGATTTCTTTGCTGTTGGATTTGAATGTCTGAAGACTTTTTTGAAGCATAGGTCATGAAGTGTTCTGCCAATATTTTCTTCTAAGTACTTAATAGTTTCTGTTATAATAACCATGTATTTGGTCCACTTGAAGTTGTTTTTTCTTTTGGCTTGGTGATATGTGATATTCCAGTTTTATTCATTTGCATGTTATTATTTTCAGATATTGGTATTAAGAAACAGAGACATACATGGGTGAAACTGCACCCAAGTGACAACTAGTTTGTAAATTATTACTTCCCTAATAAAACAAGAAAAAATTAACGGTAGTAATCATTACCATGGAAAAGGAGAACATAATTACTGTTTATAAAACATATTGATTATGAGTGGCTATACTTATATGACATAGTACATTTTATCTATTTATTTTGCCACCAGGAATACTGATGAAATTTGGTGGCTATAGGATGAATACACCAATTCCAGCAGCCATTTATTCCTCATTTCCCCCTTTTTTTAAATTTTACTTTCTTCTGCTTTCTTTTCTGAATAGAGACAGAGAGAAATTTTTGCAGGAGACACCTGCCACACTCTTCCACCATTCATGAAACCCACCATCCCTGCAGATGGAGACCTGGTGCTTGAACACACATCCTTATGCATAAAAATGTGTGTGCTATACCTGATGTGCCACCTACAGCCCCAATTATGCCTGTATTCAAGGAAATCATTGAATCAGCAAATGAAGAGAGCAGAAAACAAATATACATAAAATAGAAATTTCATTAGATAATTGAAACTTAGGGTAGTGATTGAAATTTTAAGACCTTGCAGGAACTTTGAGAAGATATTGATCTTCCTGCAGGGTTCTGGCCAGTAGAGTCCTGTCAGACTTATTCAAAATCTCATGGAAGGACATTGTGAGCTCATCCCGTTTGATGATTTCATTCATCCTTGAGAAATAATCACAATTATGAGGGGATGAAAAGATGGAATAATCTTGCCTCAGTGCCTTGAAACTCATACTACATTTGGAAACATACAGAATTAAACCTTGCATTAATCTGAAAACATGCAGCTGAGCTCTGTGTACAGGATAAGTTAGTTAAGTCATTTGGCTCTCTCTCAGGGACTGAAAAATAGCTTATGGGATATAGTCTATTATTCTTAAGAGGTGATGAAATCATTTCTGTATTTTGTTTTAGGAGGTGCAATCTTAGTATTCCAAGACAATTTTTTCTTGTTTTTTCATAATTATCTTCCTGGGTACTTATCAGGTCACTTTCTGACTTTTTAACATAAATGATTATTTAGTGGAAATTTTCCTAGTAAATTCTCTTCCAACTTCATCTATTCTTTAAGGATGGTTCCACTTGGCAAGGCTCAGCCTTATTACTCATTTTGCATAATTTGCCTGCAATTCCAAATCAGAGATAAGAGGAAACTGGTTTTTATTTTCTAAAGGTTGATGTAGGAGATCTAAGCCCTTCACTTTTTCTTTTCCTTCTCAATTATATACTTTTTTCCTGTTGCTTCACATTAAACAGTACATCCTGATCTTGTTTATTTTTCCCCACTATCCTTAATTTTCTTCATCATGATATTCCCAGCTTAATAATTGCAATTTCTTAACATTTCTTGTTCTACAGGAATTGGGGAGCTATTGGCTGATAATATTACTTATCAAATAGAGAGAAAGACATGACATGAGGAAGAGTCAGTGATTACTGTTCAGAAGACTTCTGTGGGCTTTACCTATATTGTGGAGGAAAGATTTTGCTAAGACATAATCTAGTTTTATAACTCAATCAATCATCAATCAACAATGTAGGTGACTTGGTTTTAAATCCATTAGTGAAAATGGATTTATTTATATGACTAGTTTTAGTTAAATTTAACAGTCATTTCTTGTCAAAAGTTTTAAACTCTCCTGCCTTTATCTTAAGAGCATGTCAAATAATTCACATCAGATACCATAATTGTGAACTACAAAGAAAAACGGTTCAATCTCATGAATGGGAATTAAGATCAAAATAGTTTGCTATTCTTGGAGTGTATTGAAATTTTAAGGTAGTTGCTTCTGCTTAACCTTAAAAAAAAATTAAACCTGTGCCCACTGACATTGAGCTCGTCTTCTCAAGCCTTGGAGAATCTCTCCTTTACTCCTTTTCAATCTACTGATCATGCTTGCTTCACAATGCTATTTATTATCTTCTCCCACAACACTGTGAAATTCCAAGAGGAGTAGAGGGCACTTGAGGATGACCAAGTCCCCTTGTCTGTACATCCTCCTCTATGACCTTGCAATTCCTCTCCTGGGAATAAATTCTAAGGAACCAACCACACCCATCCAAAAAGATCTGTGTATACCTGTGTTCAGAGCAGTACAATTTATAATAGCCAAAATCTGCACATGGCAATATGCACACTTAACCAAGTGTGCCTTCCCCCACCACACACATTTTAAAAGACTAGGCACCAATATCCTACATGTGGCACAATTTATTTTTGAATTAGTGTCCTGAAGAGTAGGACATTAATTGACTAATAACCCTTATTGTGTCTGGGGGAGATTTGCAGTGACTAAAGTGCCAAGATTGTATCTGGGCTTAAGAAGAGATATTGCTTTAGCAATTTATTACTATGTGTGCTATTACCTGACAACTGGGAGAAAAAAAAAGTAGTGAAACTGTCAATAAAAATTTAATTTAGTGCCTCTTTCCACATATATTGGAGTAAAGATATCAAATTTGGGAGCATATAGTAGCTCTACAGGACTTTGAAAAAGAGGACAACTATTTTCTTTTTGATTTGTTAAAACAATATTATATATGAAAATTAAATTCACCTTATTGAAATTTTAGAGTCTTGTTATAAACTGTCTGTCAGGTAAACTAAGCTACCTGGTTTGTGATTATTGAACTTAATACATGAGTGTATGTATCATATATTCACTAGGCTCACTGGTTTCCCTGCACTCTATGAGTTGCTTGTTAAATGCTTTTTATGTTAATACTATCTTGTGAAAGTGTATTAGCTATTGCTTATGCAAATAAAACAAGTAAGAAATATTTAGGTTGTAATTTAAAGTTTGAATCAGAGTAATTATGTTAGAAGTCATGTACTAACAAAAATTTGGAACAACTGTAGCATCAGAATGACAAATTATGAGGGTTTTCTTTTATTTATTAAATTAAATTTATTATTTATTTGATATTATTTACTTACCTATTCATAGTATCCAATATATTTGAAAATTATAAATTACTATCATCATACAGTGAAATTTTGCAGTTGTGATTTCTGTGTGTTTTATGTATAATCCAAGGTATTATTCACTCTTTCTTATCTGATATTTCACATTTGCATTTGCATCATGTGAAGTCCTCTTTTCTGAGTACTTGTGTGTACAACTTGACTTCATTTTATTTAAACAATATACTATGGTTGATTAACTCCAACTATATAAGCAGTAAAAAGAAATAGATAACTTCATGCAGAATTATTGTCAATAGAAGCTGACACAAGCTAAAGTAGTAATAAAGGTTAAATAGAGAATATAATGTATGGCGTAATCCCAAACTGCATGCAAGGTTTGGTTTATTGTGATGTTCAGGGAAGAAAGCATAGCCTTGAAAATCTAGTTATTTTTGAATACCTGAAGGACAAGGTAAGTTTTATATAAATGCAACCTACTGGGAGACTAAGATGAAATGTTATTATAAATGTAATTTTGTTTGTAATGGTGTTATAAGATTCTATATCCTCAATAATAAATATATACAAGTGTAAATTTAAGAAAAACAGGTCTTAATTTGCTTTAAAGAGCCAGAATGAGATAAAATATGTTTGAGGCATCATTTATAAAGTCATATCCAGATAAATTAAAGAAGATTAAATCATTAACATTAATTGTATCCATCACTTATAAAAATATCACCAAATGCTAGAACTGCTAGTATATTTCTTAAAACTCAAAAAGGTAGTTATGGTAGTAAAAGAATATTTCTTTATTAGGATATAAGAATAAGGAAGCTATCAGCCAAGTAGAACAGGACCCTTCCTCTATATTTTGAGTATTAAAGATTAAAAGTCACTAAGCATTGTTATTATATGTCCCTACATATTATTTTTGAATGGGATTAAAAGAATATGCAATAAGGCTTGCCTATTCTAGGCAACAAGTAATGGAAATAGTAATAACTACAGTAGTGGCATAGGCTGTCTCAGAGAGAAATACATACTTACAGTGTCTTTTCTCAGTCTTGATATTTATGAAGTGCTCCTGAAGATAATATAGGTAAAGAGTCTCTCAGTTGCATCACCACATTCTGTAATTATGTCCCTCTTCATCCTAGAATTAGAAAGTTTGGTTTTTAGTTTGTTTGTCATATAATCCAATGATTAAGTAACTCATACTTCCTGAACTGATGTATACTTGGTAAAGGAATATATATCATACATAAAGTACATAAATATACTTATTTATGAATGATATTTTTTCCAGTATATAATGCTTATAAACCCTACTGAGCAAACTAGTCTTCCTTACTGTCAAACTGTGTAGGGAACAAAATTGCCATTAAAAATAGTATTTTGTGCCTATTGTGATGAGATGAGAAATTTCACCCATGTGTCAGCAACTATACTATAAGCCATTAAATACCCAACAGTAAAATCATATAAAAATAAGTAGTAGTAGTACTAGTAGTAGTAGTAGTAGCAGTAGTAGTTTAAAAAACTACTCTGTTAGTGTCTAAAAGTAGTAGAATTGGCATAAAGGCAATAATTTTATGAAATTATTTCTAATTTACAATGTAGAACTAGACTCAACAAGTACTTTAAGTTCTTTATCTTCTCCCTTCAGCACTGTTGAATGTTTGACTAGAGAGGATTCCCTTGGGTGCAATGAATCATTTTCTATTCTATTTTATCCTTTCTGTTAGTATATATTATAATTGAATCAGTCAGTATCAAAATTAGGAAATACTATTGCTGGCAGAAGGTTTATTGTTTTCTTGCACTTCCATTTTACCAATTTTTTAAATTTTTTTGTTGCAGAAATCTCAATTTGCAGTTTTTAAAAATTCCACAATCATTTCACTTGCCATAATGTGTATGTCTTAGAATGACTCTCCAAGCATCTTAGATTGATTTCTGTAACAACAAAAGTAATTCCAGATAATAATTATTGTAGAGCCCAATTTCTGAATGACATGTATGTAGTAACAAATCTTTTTATTTAAAAAAATATTTTATTTATTATTGTATAGATATAGAGAAAAAATGAGAGGGGAGAAGGAGATAAATAGGGAGAAAGATGGAGAGACACCTGCACCCTGCTTCACCACTCGTGAAGCTTTCCCCCTGCAGGTGGGAACCAAGGCCTTGAACCTGGGTCTTTGTACACTATAATGTGAGTACTTAATCAGGTATGCCTCTGCCTGGCCCAGAACAAATCTTTCAGTAGGCCTTTCACATTAGAAAAATATTCAAGAATACTAGTGTGCATTCCTGGAAGTCTTTGGAGACTTTCCTAACAATAATAAATAATCTGGGGCCAGGTGATACCTCACTCGGTAGAAATTTCGTCTTGTTACACATGAGACCCTGGATTTGTGCCTTAGAAATAACATGTTATCACCATGAACAGAACTGAGAAAGTGGCACTGTGTGGCCCCTCTCCTCTCTCTCTCTCTCTCTCTCCCTCTCCTCTTTGCTTTATTACTTCTCTTACTCTCTCTCACTTATAAAATGGGAGAAAACACATATTCATGTCCTGGAACAAGGGGAAACTACAGTGCTGAGGTCTTTGTATTTGTCTCTTCTCTCTTCTCTCTTTTCTTGAATGAAAAAGTGTTCTAAACTGCTAAATTCACACATATGCATATCCCTGGCTTCATAAAAATGAAAATTGGGTTTATAAACTTGTACTCAGTGGTATTCCACATATGTGAAACCTAAATATATTCCCCATGGTGGAACACTTAATAAAAGCAGTGAGGAGCTAAGTGGTGAGTCACTAATTGAAAACATACATTTCCACATACAAGGATTTAGGTTCAAGCCTCTGTTCCCCACTTGCAGGGGGGGACATTCATGAGCACTGAAACAATGCTTCAAGTATCTCTCTTTCACTCCATCTCCCTCTCTTCTCTCAATTTCTCTCTGTCCTATCAAAATATATAAATCAAAAATAAAATGGATTTTAAAAGCATAGAAAAATAAAAGTATTACCCCTTATGAGGAACCTAAGTGCCAACCAATATTACTATTGAATTTAACTTTCCAATTTCATCTTCACAACAATTGAATATAATAGATATTATTAAATTCAATTTACAATGAATAAATTGGAATTAGGCAAATTAAGACTGTTAAAGTTATTAAGCACTGTGAGAGATTCAATAGTCATCTCAAGTCTGTATATCTTTAAAGCTTGTTATTCTTACAAATCTATACAGGATCTCCCAAATACTTACTAGTTAGTTTTATAACATGGACTTATTCTGCATTTCCCAAGCTACCTTCGACTAGCCTGTTTCTTCTGGCCCATGTCACATTCTTACATGAGTATATGTTTATATCTATATTAGGCATTGTTATTTATCTAGTATGTTTACC
The DNA here is from genome assembly GCF_950295315.1 of Erinaceus europaeus. Lineage (NCBI taxonomy): Eukaryota > Metazoa > Chordata > Mammalia > Eulipotyphla > Erinaceidae > Erinaceus > Erinaceus europaeus. The sequence continues at coordinate 63,986,491 of NC_080171.1, read as the reverse complement.
TAATTCTTAGAAATACTTGATAGTATGCACTGTCTCTGCATACACATATTTTTATGTTTTTTTTTCTTGGCAACCTATGTTTTCACGTAATCTATGGGTTGTCTTTTAATGGAGCCTTTGGTCCTAAATGATGCTACATTCCTGAATTATCATGGACTCTTTGATAATTGTGACAGTCACAATGAAATAACTGAGCTCCTTTTCTCTTATCATATCATCATATCATTGCTATTAGTAAGCTGAGATATTGATTATATTGACATAATGAAACAATTGAGCATTAATTTAGTTTTGAGCTTAAATATCTTTTACATGCTATCAGCTTTATTGTGGGGTAAAAATATCTCAATTATTTTCCTTACCATAATTTAAATTAATGACCAACCTACAGTCCACAATGTTTGATGGCTGTGGGCACTCATATAAGAGACATGCAGGTTACATCTCTTTGTCAGAGCTATGACTATATCTCAGTTTCTTGTTTCACATCTATTGTCTTTCTATGTTTTTAAAGTACTGAATTTTTTAAAAAGGGATTTAAACATAAAGACATATTAAGAACTAATCTGATATGGGTATACCAGCTGATAATAAAATATAGATATGGGGGCCAGGTGGTGGCGCACCTGGTTAAGTGTACACATTGCAGTGCACAAGGGCCCAGGTTCAAGCTATGGTCCTCACCTGTAGGGAGAAAGCTTCATGTGTGGTAAAACAAGGCTGCAGGTGTCTCTCTGTTTCTCTCCCTATCTCCCTTCAATTTATCTCTGTCCTATTCAATAATAAATAAATAAAATACTAAAAATATAGAGAGATGTCATGAACTAATCATGGATAACATTTTAGTCTCTATTTCTGGTTGGCTTTAACTTTGATTGTTCCCATAAAATATTCTCTCATATGTTCCATTTGCATTTTTTGTGAATTCTTATTTTACTGAGCTCGATTACATAATCTTTTTCCATACACTTAACAAAGTTCTTAATATACAATCATACATGTGAAAACATATTAAATTGCATTGTGAAAAAAAATCTTCCTTTTTAAAAAAGTGGAAATTAGATACTTAGGAACTACACTACATTCTTTTCTACTTATGTGGAAAACTGGATTTTTAGAACTTTATTGTGCACATTTTATTCTGTTGCCCCGATTACCATAGGCTTTTATGTAGATTTGTCCTTACTATAATTGAATGACAATTTGCTGAAAAGATTCATACCCTGAATTTTTATCAAACTAATGGATATGCATTAATTAAACAGCATTTTAAACATTTTATAGCAGTTAAGTAAATATCCTTTATGGGATGATCTCACTCTCAGGCAGAAGTTGAAAAACAAGATCAGAAAAGAAAACACAAGTAGAACCTGAACTGGAATTGGCGGATTGCACCAGAGCAAAAGACTCTGGGGTGGGTGGGTGGGGAGAATACAGGTCCAAGAAGGATAACAGAGGACCTAGTGAGGATTGTATTGTTATATGGAAAACTAAGAAATGTTATGAATGAATGAACTATTGTATTTACTGTCGAATGTAAAACATTAATTCCCCAATAAAGAAATTTTAAAAAGTAAATATCCTTTAATTTATAATATACAATAATTACTTTTCTTTTTTTAAGCTTAAGAAATCTTTCAAATATCAAATGTTTCCTCTCAAGATTAGTAACCCTTCCAGTAATCCAGTAATGCTTTCATGATGTACACGTGTATTTGCAATTAAATATTTTAGTATCTTTTCACTGGAAAATCACATCAGGATACAGAATTGTACTGTGAATTCAATAGTAATTTTAACTTGTTTTAAATTTTGTTCATCATAACTGCTTCATATGTGATTGAACAAAAATATATGATTTAATAGATTATATAATAATAGGCTAAGATAATAGGATACTAATAAGATAATATTAATATAGTAGATACATATTGCCTATACTACTTCAAAAAACATATGGAGGCATGTATTCCCTGTAATATTTCTATGTTCCACCTCTGTCATCACTAGTCATGTCTAATATATATATTCCCAGAATGCAACTTTGTGACAGTAAATTTTGTATATGTTGTGAGAACATAGGAAAGATCACTTATTTTCATATAATTTACATATGCATTGAAAGTTCCCTGCTTTAATATAAATAAGTCTCATTCAAAGGACCTTATAAATAATCAAAATCCTTGTTTCAAAGCTAATTTTATTTGTCTTTATTGTTCAACTATCATAAAGATGAATCTACATAAAAGTCTATGGTGATCAGGGGCAATAGTTAGAATAAAACATCCTCAATAAAATTCTAAAGATCCAGTTCTCCACATAAATATAGAAGAATGTAGTGAGGTTCCTAAGTATCTAATTTCCACTTTTCCTAAAAAGAAGTTTTTTTTTCATAATGCAATTTATAGCATAGTCATAACATTTAATGTGTGTTCACATGTATGATTGTATATGATGTCTGCAAAACATTATCATCCCAGGACCCCAAAACCTCACTTCCTCCCAGATCTTCTCTTCCACTCCCTTCCCAGAGTCCTTTGCTTTAGTGCTGTACACCACCTCAATCCAAGTTTTACTTTGTGTCTTCCTTTTCATATCCTGTCTCCCAAATTCCACCTACAACTGAAGTCATCTGGTATTAGTCCTTCTTTTCCTGACTCATCCCACCACCACTGTCTCTTCCAAAAAAAAAAAAAAGACACATAGGAGTTGAATGCTTTTTCTGTACTCATCCCCACATGTTCAGTACCTCTACTTTCACAGTCTGTTTCAATTGGTAATGGATTGAAATTTTCAGAAAAGAATAAAGGATTGTAGAGTTTCTTCTTAAGACTTTCCTTAAGAGGCATGTTTATTGGGGACCAGGCAGTGAATATTTGGTTAAGGTTCAAGTCCCTGTTCCCACCTGCAGGGGGGAAGATTCATAAGCAGTGAAGCAACTACAGGTGTCTCTTTCCCTCCCCACAACACCACTGCTACTCTCTCAGTTTCTCTCTGTCCCTCATGTAATGGAGCATTTTAGAAGTGAATTTACACATTGAAAAGTTTTTTATTCACTTTATTATATACATAGTGAAAACATATCCTTGTTTGTTTTTTTTTTTCATTAACCAGAGCATTCCTCAGCTTTGGCCTATGGTGGTACAAGGGATTGAACCTGGGACTTTGGATCCTCAGGCATAAGAGTTTCTTTGTATTATACTATGTACCCCATCAATATACCTTTTCTTATCTTTTTAAAATTATATTTTTATGTCTTTCTGGGGAGTCTGGATGTTTTATGCAAGTTAAATTTTGTGTTAGTATAATTTTATATGTAAAACATATGTCTTCTATATCTATATAACCAAGTGAAGTCAAGTAAGTATTTATTTAGTTAATTAGTTATCTTTAGTTTGAATAGCACTGCCAAGGAAATAGCAAAGAAATACCTCTATTGTTGGCGGGACACACTGAAGCTGATCACCAGGAAGTGACAAAGACTAAAATGATGATGCAACACATGTACATGTGTGTGCTCACACACATCACACAAATCTGAATGATTAAAACACAGGAATGCTGAATACATATTTTTGAGAAGGTCTAGTAACTTTTCCTTGGAATTTGACAAATAACTCAAATTTACTAACAAATCATAACTTCAATATCTCTCAATGCTTAATGACTGGTTCACTAAGATTTTTTTGAGACACTTGACCTACCAACTGAAATTTGAGGTCATAACTTCTGATTTATTGTGCTTTTTTTGTTTCTACCTCCCTATCTGAATTTTCCAGACACAATGGTGAACTGTGTCCTGTTTGACATTGACAAATTATACAGTGATCAAAGAATAGTATATATTAGTATATTCTCATACAAATCTATTGCAGTAGTTGGTGAGCTAATTACAGACACTGAAAAAGTATTAGAAGGAAGAAGGAAAGGAAAAACAAAAATATTTATGCTGTTTAACCTACTCCATATAAGGTAGCATCTTAGTCAATGACTGAGTTTTTTTTTTTATTTAAGAAAGGATTAATTAACAAAACCATAGGGTAGGAGGGGTACAATTCCACACAATTCCCACCACCCAATCTCCATATCCCACCCCCTCCTCTGATAGCTTTCCCATTCTCTATCCCTCTGGGAGCATGGACCCAGGGTCATTGTGGGTTGCAGAAGGTAGAAGGTCTGGCTTCTGTAATTGCTTCCCTGCTGAACATGGGCGTTGACTGGTAGGTCCATACTCCCAGTCTGCCTCTCTCTTTCCCTATTAGGGTGGGTCTCTGGGGAAGCGGAGCTCCAGGACATATTGGTGGGGTCTTCAGTCTGGAGAAGCCTGGCCGGCATCCTGATGACATCTGGAACCTGGTGACTGAAAAGAGAGTCAACATACGAAGCCAAACAAATTGTTGAGCAATCATGGACCCAAAGCTTGGAATAGTGGAAAGGAAGTGTTAGGGGGATACTCACTGCAAACTCTAGTGTACTTCTGCTTTCAGGTATATATTTTGCAGTAGTTTACGGATATGTGTGAACATATGCTCTCTCTCACAGAAAGTGGTGTATATCTAGGTTTTGGGACCTTGTTAGAAAGTGAACCACTTGAGATGGAATTAGAGTATACTATGAAAGGAAAGGTCTCACCCGAATAATAAAGCTGAAGGGTTGTCATTCCACACGTGAAGTCTCTGGACACAGTCTGAAGTGAAGCATGTTGAGGTGGCAATCGTTGTGTTGGTTAGGTTGTGATCAGCAGATGCAATATACAAATGCTGGAGAGGTTGTGGGGACAGAGGAACCCTTTTACATTGCTGCTGGGAATGTACATTGGTCCAGCCTCTGTGGAGAGCAGTCTGGAAAACTCTCAGAAGGCTAGACATGGATCTTCCATATGATTCAGTAATTCCTCTCCTGGGGTTATACCCCTAAGACTCCATAACACCCAACAAAAAAGAGGTGTGTACGCCTATGTTCATAGCAGCACAATTCATGATAGCTAAAACCTGGAAGCAACCCAGGTGCCCAACAACAGATGAGTGGCTGAGAAAGCTGTGGTATATATACACAATGGAATACTATGCAGCTATCAAGAACAATGAACCTACCTTCTCTGACCCATCTTGGACAGAGCTAGAAGGAATTATGTTAAGTGAGCTAAACCAGAAAGATAAAGATGAGTATGGGATGATCCCACTCATCAACAGAAGATGAGTTAAGAAGATCTGAAAGGGAAACTAAAAGCAGGACCTGACCAAATTGTAAGTAGGGCACCAAAGTAAAAACCCTGTGGTGAAGGGTAGACATGCAGCTTCCTGGGACAGTGGGGGGTGGGAGTGGGTGGGAGGGATGGGTCATAGTCTTTTGGTGGTGGGAATGGTGTTTATATACACTCCTAGTAAAATGTAGTCATATAAATCACTAGTTAATTAATATGAGAGGGGGAAATTAATTGTATTAATTGATATGCAGACTCTCTCAAAAGCCTAGACCAAGTAGATCAGAAGCAACCAATAGCACAGCTATATACAAGATACTGGGTACTGTACAGCAAACCCTAACAAAAGGACTTTTCAAAGTTAACCCAATTACCAAATAATGTGATGATAACATTAACTATCAATTGTCTTTTTTAACCCTAAGACAGCAGGAACCTCACATCTCCACTATAGAGCCTCTACTTCCCCAAGTCCTGGAACCATTGGATAGGGCCCACTTTCCCGTATGACTGACTTTCTTGGTTGCAAAGATGAAATAATGGTTTTTTTGAGTTTTTAAAAAATATTTATTTATTTTTTCCCTTTTGTTGCCCTTGTTTTATTGCAGTTATTACTGTTGTTGTTATGTTGCCATTGTTGGATAGGACAGAGAGATATGTAGAGAGGAGGGTAAAACAGAGAGGAGGAGAGAAAGATAGACACCTGAAGACCTGCTTCACCGTCTGTGAAGCCATTCCCCTGCAGGTGGGGAGCTGGGGGCTCGAACTGGGATCCTTACATTGGTCCTTGAGCTTTATGCCACATGTGCTTAACCCGCTGTACTACCGCCGACTCCAGATGAAGTAATGTTTTGGGTAAATATGGAGGAAATGCAATATTCTCTCTTTTACTGGAATATCACACCATATCACATATACACTTACAAAATGGTGACAACATTAATAAGTTAGTGTTAACCGTGTGATGCTTGACATAAATCCCAAAAATACTCAAGAGAGACAGGTACAGAAAGACTTGAAAACATACTTCTACAAACTTGGTAAGGTCCCAAAGTACCTGTCAATTTCATTGTCTCCGTAATTCCTAGCTACTGATGAGGACCAAGAGCTGAAGATGTAGGTACTACATGTGTAATTGTATCTTTGAGATGTGAGTTAGATATGAGCCATAACTCTATAGGAGGTATTTTGGCAACTTTATTGAGAATGATAGACCCTGGGCTTTTGGAGTAAGAAATAAATTGCTATAAGGTCATGGAAGCAGCTTACTCATTTTTAGAAAGTTATATTTTTTTACCATTCCAGCCCTGCAATCTGGCCATAAGCCTAGCCTTTCCCAACCACTTTGCCCTTCCACTGAGGATAAGCTCTTCAGAGAGTATCCAGAGAACTCTTGTGAAGGGGAAAAGTAAGCAGTGTTCTTAAGATGTTGCCAAAGGAATAAAGTGTGCAAGAAATAAGTCTCCCCTGGGATGTGCAGTAAGCAGTTCAAATAATATACTCAACCAGAGCGAATGAAAGGAATAAGTAAGTCCCCTATCACAACTGAATCCTATTTCAGAACCTACAATTTCTAGTAGATGAGAAGGTGAGGCAAGAAGAACACTGTAGGTTTTTATTCCTTTCTTTAAGCGCAATCTCTTTTCTTCAGGTAAATTTGGCATTAATCCCTAGAGGATTGGAAATGTACCTTTTAAAACTTTAAAAAAAATAATTACAGGTTTACAGAATGTTACAATATAAGAAAAATGTCTTATACTCTTTACCCAGCTTTCCCCAATAGTATTATATTTTTCTAAGTGTATCATATCAAGGCTAATGATGTTTTCTAGAAGGCTGATTATTTTCCACTATTCATACAGGGTTGTTTGTTTTTCTTTGTGTGAACCAAAATCTTAATAAGTAGAGGCCATTTTGTTTTGTAAAGTTGCTGAAAATGGTTTGTGCATTTTTAACGTTTGTTAAAAATGAGTATTTTGTTTATATTAGGATCCCAGAGGTTTTGTATGCAGGATATCACTATTCCAAATTATGTTTATATATATATGCAGAGAGACTGAGAAAGAGATAGAAGAAACACCATAATGCTAAAGCTTCCTCTGATGGAATAGAAACTTCAGTGTATAATGCTGAGGATTAGGTGCATGGAACAGTAAGTGCCCTGACTATCTCTCTGATGTATCTGTATAGCTCATTATTATAGCTCATTGCTTAGTAGACTGGGATTGGTTTTGAGTGTACTGAAGTCTTACATATATGATAGTAGAACATATAACTGTGAGTTAACTGTTTGATCAATTCTGATTGTATTTCTTGGATTTCCTGATGCAGGAGCTCTAGTTGCATCATGTTTGTAATTTTCATCAATGTAGAAAATATAAGATCTTGTATGAAGAACACAGCTCAACAGTGACAAAAAGAAATTTATTCTCAAACTGAACAATTTATTGAGCATATCTGTCAAGTGATGACTAGTTAGAATTAATAGAAAACAAGAATAATATATAAATATCAGGCTGCTAGTGCATCTAATAATTGACTTTATAATGCTTTGTAGATTAGTAGAAAACATCTTGCAATTTCCTGTCTTCATATTTGTTCACATAATTCTCTCCATTTGATATACCTTCTCACTTGTGTTCTACTAGCTGCTGTAAAGTTCATTTCAAGTGAAATTCTGAAGATCTTTCTAATTCACCAATAGATAGATTATATAGTTTTATTTCTTATTTATGAATCTATTTTTCATTAAATTATCCTACCACTTCCCATCTTGAGGTCACAGTCTACATTTTACTATTATTATTATTATCACTGTCATTATTATTGTCAGTAGGGCTTCACCATACTGAGATGACTTTTCAGATTAGAAGAGAGAGACAGGGACTGAAGTAAACACAACAAACACAGCACTAAAGCTTCATCCTATGTGATGGGGACCAGGCTCCAACCAGAGTGGCTTGCTTGGCAAAGTGGGGACACTATTCATGTATGTTCTTTTGCCAGCCCATTTTGCTTAATTTTTATGTTTTAACCAAGAAATTTTCATTTCTTAGATTTAGGCTATGTGTACATGAATAGTATTGGATTTTATTTCACTTCTCATTTTAAACAGTTTGGTTATTAATGTAAGTAGCAAAAATATCAAAGTCAGACTATAAATATAGATAGAATGCATTTCATCTTTCCTTTAAGTAAGGAATATTAAATTTTGGTGCAAGGAAGAGGGCAAGAAAGAAGAGAGAAGAGAAAATGTATTTATTTTTCCTTTCATTTCAGTTACAGAAACCCATTTACCAAAGAAAACTCACACGTATCTCAGCAAAGTATATCATTAATTCTCTGAAGTCTGAAAACTCTCTAATGACTCCCAGTTGATTTTCAGGATGGCTTCAGAATTGACTGGTGTTTGGGCAGATACTTCCTACCTGCAACAAACTCTTAGTTACAGATTTTTTTTATCAATCATGCTATTCCTGCCCAAAGGACCATGTACTAGACTTTCATATGCTTATATGTGTTTTGTTTTATGACTGCTCATTTTTTCTAACAGTGAGATAGTATTTACTTAGTATAATAGTTGTCACATAATAAATTTTTGTTACTACTATTCACTGAATAAAAAAATGCAACAGAACTATGCTTATGTGAGTAGTGAATTTATTTTGTCTTGGAAACGCAGAGGTTTATCACTGACCTGATAAACTAGTTAAGAACTACATGCACAAGCACCTTTGAGAAGAAGCATTAGCTGATACCACACTTTTAGCTATTAGTATAAAGTCACCACATTACTGCTGGCTCATCTTTGTTGAAGAGGCTAATTGAAGGAACTAATTTTATTGAGACAAACTTCACTGTGCAGAAATAAAATATTGAGCAGTGTTTATGAAGGCAGAAACCAGAAGACAGAGCCCCAAGGGGATAAGGTAGATAACGTTAAACCTTGATGCATTGTTCATCTCTCGTGTCATCAAATGCCAATCAAACTTCAAACAAATACATATTTTTTGTACTCATATGTCCTCTCAATTCCATATCTAGGGGGGAAAAATGAAAAAAAAAAAGACTCAGCTTTGGAGGATTAGCTGCATTAAAGGACAGGAAATATGAGTTTCTGAACTATAAGGTACTGAGAAACTATCTCTAAATCAGCAGGCTATAGTGCACTGAACTGAAATATACACTGCCAATGTTTTTTCTCTACGAGTAACATTTTTTTTACCATTGTGTGAATTTATTGCTTGCAAACTATGCCACAGCCTCAGAAACTTAACTCTCATATTTATCCATAGAAGAACATGGTGATAATCTCAACTCTGTCTTCAAAGATGTATTATATGCAGCTTTCTACAAAAGGAAGGAAATGTATTACTTTTTCTATGCTAGTTAAGTTTGGATCTTCCTGCTCTATAAAATGTCAGTAGCTATGAATTATACTGAAATCTGCTGCATAGTTTTGAGATGATTCCCCTATACACTGGGGATTTGACTTTGAGGACAACATTTTTTTCTGCTTGGATGCCTAGACTGCATTTTTCATAGCTTCACAAATAAAACCTTGTACTAGAGTCATGAAGAATGGTATTATTGAAGCAGGACCAGAAAACTAAAAATAATGATTTTTAAAAATTATTTTATTTTATTTTATTTACTGGATAGTGACAGAGAGAAATTGAGAGTGGAGGGGGAGACAGAGAGACACCTGCAGCCCTGTTTCACCCTTTGTGAAGCTTCTCTTCTGCAGGTGGGGACTGGGGGCTTGAACCCAGATCCTTGTGCACTGTAACATGTGCACTTAACCAGGTACGCCACTGCCTGGCCCCAAAAATAATGATTGTCACCACACTGGTGAATGAAGATGATGATGATGATGATGATGATGATGATAATAATAATAATAATACCTAGTGGATTGCATAAAATTTAAATAGAAATTTCTCTAAGGTCAAAATTCCTAATGAAACTATAAGAGAAATAAAATGTGTGTTATTTTCCCTAAAAGTTAACTGATAATATAATCTTCACTACTTTGCAGACGGATTCATATCTTTATTTATATTTTTCAATGATAAAATAATTTAATATATCTGACAATTTTGAAAAAAATGACATATATAAACAGCAACATAGGATCTCTCAATTCTAGTCACCTTAATTAAACTAGCATGGAATTATATTTATTTTTATACCTTAAACAGCCAGAGAACTGGGCAAAATGCATAAAAGACATGATCCCAAAAGGTAGACAATAGACAGCATAAATCTGTGACTCAAAGGAGAATCAAAACAATCTATATGCCCAGCCTGTCTCTGTCTTTCCCAAATGGGCAGGGCTTTGGGGAAGTGGGGCTCCGGGACACATTGGTGGGGTTGTATGTCCAGGGAATTCAGGTTGGCATCATGTTAGCATCTGGAACCTGGTGGCTGAAAGGAGAGTTAACATATAAAGTCAAACAAATTGTTGACTAATCATGAATTTAAGGCTGAAATATTGCAGATGATGAGGGTCTCCGTTTTGTAGATAGCTAGTAGGCATATTTTAGTTATATTCCAAAGGGACCATAACTATACTAGATTTTTTTTTTCCTGAGCCTGACAAGTTATTGTGTGGGGAGATGATGTCCTGGCTTGAAAAAAGGACCAGAAAGCTGAATCAGGGAAGAGAGTAGCTCTCAAATATGGGAAAGCTGTGTAAATATAGTTGACTGTAAACCTCATCCATTTGATCTGATCTGGGGCCCGTATTCAGCATAGGAGACTATGTGAACTCTGCATCCCTGTAGATCTAAGCGCACATTCTGTGGTCATCAGTACAAGCATTCCAAGTTGTCCCAATTTCAGGACCCATCTTCCTCAGGTGTAGCATAGAGTACGTTGTCCAGTCTCCCTTTGGAGGATGGAACATTCTTTACCATTGTTGATCCAAGTTGAGGGCCCACAAAGGGGTCTGTTTTGTTGTTCCTGATAGAGCTGACCAATAACAATGTAGAGAGGGATTTATTTGAGGTCTAAGCCCATCATGTCTATTTGGGAATCTCAGGACTTCCCAGCTGATGGGGTGGACTGATAGTGACTAAAGTATGCCAGTTAAAGTATGCCAGTTTCTTGTCCTTATTCAGCTTTTGCAGCCCTTATTTTGATAAGTTTAGCTTTGGAATGACTAAGGAAGTGAAATAGGAAGTAGGTGAGGAGAATATCTAAGACTAAGTAGATACTATTCATTACGAACTTTATGGTGTCTTTTTAGGTCTTTCTACTTGCTTGCTGCATATATTGACTCATTGTAGACTATTATTCACTTTTGCTTTCAGGTATATACTTTCCCTAATTTATGGATACATATGAACATATGCCCTATCTCGTGGGACGTGGTCTATAAACTAGGTTTGGGGACTTACTTAGGAAGTTAACCACCCGAAGTGGAATTAGAGAAACCTATGAGAAATGAAAGGTCTCACCCAGTTATGAGGCTGAAGGGTTGATATTCCACGCCTGACATCTCTGGACACAGTCTGAAGTGAAGCATACCAAGGTAGTACTTGTTACGTTGGTTAGGTTGGGATTAGCAATGCAGAATTATTTGGTATGATTGACAGAAGCGTGCAGGAAGGTGAGCCCCATCCTAGAGGTTCCAAGACTGGGGGAAATATAGGCTCTATAAAGAAGTGGGAGGTTCCTGTTGTCTTGGGGTTTAAGAAGGCAATAGGTAGTTATATTGTTATAATCAAACTATTTGAAAATGGGATTAACTTTGAAAATCTCATTGTTAGGATTTGCTGTGTCATACATAACATCACCATAATTTATTTCCTTTGAAATTATTTATATATAGCTGTGTCTTATAGAGTAACACCACCTGTTGCTTCTGTTTTCTCTGTTCTAAGCTTTTAGGAGAGTCAACATTTCAAAGATTCAGCCTATGGTCTGTGCATTAAAGAGTTTGAGACATTCAATCCATTTTCCTCTCTTATTAATTAAATAGTGATTTATATTATCACTACAATAGGAGTGTACATAAACACCATTCCTACCACCATAAGACTGTGTCCCCACCCCATCTTTCCCTTCCTCCTCCCCCAGTGAAGCTAAGCACTCACCCTCCACCCAGAGATTTCACTTTGGTGCCCTATTCCAAACTCAGTGAGATCCTGCTGAGTTTCCCTTTCTGTTCTTCTTTTTCAACTTCTGTGTATGTTCAGAAGAGAAGCAGTTACAGAAGCCAGACCTCCATCTTCTGCACCCCATAGTCCAGGAGCCAAGAGGTGAAGCACCTAGTTGAGTGCATATGTTATAGTGCTCCAGAACTTGGGTTTGAGCCCCTGGTCCTCACCTGCCAGGGGGAAGCTTTGCAAGTGATGAAGCAGATCTGCAGGTGTCTCTCTGTCTCTCTTCCTCTATACCTTCCCCTTCCCTCTTGATTTCTTGCTGTATCAATCAAATGAATAAATATAATAAATAAAATTATAAAAAATTCAATTAAAATTTGGTCTATACCCCAGAAGTATAAAGAATAGGGAAGTTTCCAATGAAGGGGATGGGACATGTAATTCTGGTAATAGGTACTGTATGAAATCTACCTCTGTTATCTTAAAATTGTATTAATCATTATTAAATCACTAATAAAATATTTGAAAAGGTTTCTTAGTGTTGATCACATAAATTACTATGTCTTTTCCTAACCAAGATAACTCTGGGGGAATAATGAGGAAGTGTATGTTAAATTACAAACACCCAGTTTTTATTTTATTTTATTTTATTTTATTTAAGAAAGTATTAATTAACAAAACCATAGGGTAGGAGTTGTACAATTCCACACAATTCCCACCACCCAATCTCCATATCCCACCCCCTCCCCTGATAGCTTTCCCATTCTCTATCCCTCTGGGAGCATGGACCCAGGGTCATTGTGGGTTGCAGAAGGTAGAAGGTCTGGCTTCTGTAATTGCTTCCCTGCTGAACATGGGCGTTGACTGGTTGGTCCATACTCCCAGTCTGCCTCTCTCTTTCCCTAGTAGGGTGGGTCTCTGGGGAAGCGGAGCTCCAGGACACATTGGTGGGGTCTTCAGTCTAGGGAAGCCTGGCCGGCATCCTGATGACATCTGGAACCTGGTGACTGAAAAGAGAGTTAACATACATAGCCAAACAAATTGTTGAGCAATCATGGACCCAAAGCTTGGAATAGTGGAGAGGAAGTGTTAGGGGGATACTCACTGCAAACTCTAGTGTACTTCTGCTTTCAGGTATATATTTTGCAGTAGTGTACGGATACGTGTGAACATATGCTCTCTCTCACAGAAACTGGTGTATATCTAGGTTTTGAACTTAGTTAGAAAGTGAACCACCTGACCTGAGATGGAATTAGAGTATACTATGAAAGGAAAGGTCTCACCCAAATAATGAAGCTGAAGGGTTGTCATTCCACACGTGAAGTCTCTGGACACAGTCTGAAGTGAAGCATGTTGAGGTGGCAATCGTTGTGTTGGTTAGGTTGTGATCGGCAGATGCAATATTATTTGATATGGATTGGGAGAGGCATACGGGAAAGTGGGCCCTATCCAATGGTTCCAGGACTTGGGGAAGTAGAGGCTCTATAGTGGAGATGTGAGGTTCCTGCTGTCTTAGGGTTCAAAAAGACAATCGATAGTTAATGTTAGCATCACATTATTTGGTAATTGGGTTAACTTTGAAAAGTCCTTTTGTTAGGGTTTGCTGTACAGTACCCAGTATCTTTTATATAGCTGTGCTATTGGTTGCTTCTGATCTACTTGGTCTAGGCTTTTGAGAGAGTCTGCATATCAATTACACAGCCTATATATTAAAACGATTCAGTTTGTGTTTTGAAAAACTTCGAGACATACAATTAATTTTCCCCCTCTCATATTAATTAACTAGTGATTTATATGACTACATTTTACTAGGAGTGTACATAAACACCATTCCCACCACCAAAAGACTATGACCCATCCCTCCCACCCACTTCCACCCCCCACTGTCCCAGGAAGCTGCATGTCTACCCCTCACCACAGGGTTTTTACTTTGGTGCCCTACTTACAATTTGGTCAGGTCCTGCTTTTAGTTTCCCTTTCAGATCTTCTTAGTCCACTTCTGTTGATGAGTGGGATCATCCCATACTCATCTTTATCTTTCTGACTTAGCTCACTTAACATAATTCCTTCTAGCTCTGTCCAAGATGGGTCAGAGAAGGTGGGTTCATTGTTCTTGATAGCTGCATAGTATTCCATTGTGTATATATACCACAGCTTTCTCAGCCACTCATCTGTTGTTGGGCACCTGGGTTGCTTCCAGGTTTTAGCTATCATGAATTGTGCTGCTATGAACATAGGAGTACACACCTCTTTTTGGTTGGGTGTTATGGAGTCCTTGGGGTATAACCCCAGGAGAGGAAGTACTGGATCATATGGAAGGTCCATGTCTAGCCTTCTGAGAGTTTTCCAGACTGTTCTCCACAGAGGCTGGACTAATGTACATTCCCAGCAGCAATATAAAAGGGTTCCTCTGTCCCCACAACCTCTCCAGCATTTGTTGCTGCTGTCCTTTTTGATGTATGCCATTCTTACAGGAGTGAGTAGGTATCTTTGTGTTGTCTTAATTTGCATTTCTCTGACAATCAGTGACCTGGAGCAGTTTTTCATATGTTTGTTAGCCTTATGGATCTCCTCTGTAGTGAATGTTTTGTTCATATCCTCTGCCCATTTTTGGATGGGGTCATTTGCTTTTTTGGTGCTAAGTTTGCTGAGCTCTTTATATATTTGGTGATTAGTTTCTTGTCTGATGTTTGGCATGTGAAGATCTTCTCCCATTCTGTGAGGGGTCTCTTTGTTTGTTTAATAGTTTCTTTGGTTGTGCAAAAGCTTTTCAATTTGATGTAGTCCCATTGGTTTGTTTCTGCTTTAGTCTTCCTTGCAATTGGGTTTGATTCATCAAAGATGTCCTTGAGGTGTAGGTGGCAAAGTGTTTTACCAATGTTTTCCTCTAAGTATTTGATTGTTTCTGGTCTGACATCTAGGTCTTTGATCCATTTGGAGTTGATTTTTGTTTCTGGTGAGATAAAGTGGTTCAATTTCATTCTTCTGCATGTTACAACCCAGTTTTCCCAGCACCATTTATTGTAGAGAGCCTCCTTCTTCCATTTAATCCTTTGGGCCCCCTTATCAAAGATTAGATGTCCATAGGTGTGGGGATTTATTTCTGGGCTTTCAATTCTGTTCAACTGGTCTATGACCCTATTTTTGTTCCAGTACCATGCTGTTTTGATGATGATGGCTTTATAATATAGTTTAAGGTCTGGGAGTATGATGCTTCCATTTCTGTTTCTTTTCCTTAAGATGGTTTTGGCAATTCTAGGTGTTTTCAGTTTCCATATAAATGATTGTAGTGTTTGTTCTATTCTCTTAAAGAAGTTTGGTGGAACTTTGATGGGTATTGCATTAAATTTGTATATGGCTCTGGGGAGAATATTCATTTTGATGATATTTATTTTTCCAATCCATGAGCATGGGATATATTTCCATTTCTTGGTATCAGTTTCTATTTCCTTGAGTAGTGACTCATAGTTTTCAGTATATAAGTCTTTCACTTCTTTGGTCAACTTTATTCCTAGGTATTTGATTGATTTTGCTGAAACAGTAAATGGGAGTGATTTCTGGATGTCTTCTTCTTCATATTTAGACACACACCCAGTTTTAAGAAAAGTAAATTCTCCTCAGATCATGACAATTATACTTAAGAAGTGGTCTGGGAGGTGGTGCAGTGGCTAAGGAAATAGACTCTCAAGCCTGAGGTCCTGAGTTCAGTCCCCGCCAGCACATGTACCAGAGTGATGTCTGGCTTTTTCTCTCTCTCCTCCTATATTTATCATTAATAAAATAAAATCTTTTAAAAAATTATACTTAAGTATAGTGTATTTCATACTTGAAAGTTGTTGACATTATATCTTGTGCATTTTCTCCACACAAACAAAATAAGTGAAGTGAGGAATGTGTTGTCTTCTAGGTAATCTTTTTTTTTATGTCAGTTATTTTTTATTTTTTGTTAAATGTTTATTTATTTATTCCTTTTTGTTGCCCTTGTTGGTTTATTGTTGTAGTCGTTGTTGGATAGGACAAAGAGAAGTGGAGAGAGGAGGGGAAGACAGAGTGGGGAAGAGAAAGACAGACACCTGCAGCCCTGCTTCACCGCTTGTTAAGCGACTCCCCTACAGGTGGGGAGCCAGCCAGGGGCTCAAACTGGGAGCCTTCCATCAGTCCTTCCATTTTGTGCCATGTGCACTTAACCCGCTGTGCTACTGCCCAAGTCCCATCAGTTTTTCTGATTAAATGATATACTCGTCATCATGAAAGTATTCTGCTATGGTAGAATATTCCAGGTTCCAAGTTGTGATTCAAATTCAATTGATAACTTCTATGTTTTTTTTTCCTGAAAAGCAGGAATACAGATCAATTGTTTATTTTTGTAAATAAAAAATAAAAAAATAATAGCAAAATAATAATATCATTTAAACAGTTAAGGTAGGTTTGACCTCATAAGGTTCTTTCTTAAAATAAGGGATGTATTTTCGTATATTTAATAAATACTCTGTTTTAGCAAGAGCAGCGGTCTTCTGTAGAACTATTATAATATTTTCCAGTATAAATTTACATATCTGTCTTATGAAGGAATACTTCTTTATGTATACTATCATATATTCTGGTAAATATAGCATCATTGTGTCCAGAAGGTAGGTGGCCATGACAGGCACTAAAATTTCCTTTAATATGCATTTAAGAAATGCAAATTCTTCCTAAATTTAAATAGTGCCCATCTGCTTCTTTCAGCATTGACTTCCAATTCTGAAATAACGGTGCTAGGCTTGGAGCTAGAGTTATTAAATAGGTGGATAGGCAATACAGAGTCCACTGGAAATAAAAGTTAGGTTCACTTACAACTTCCAGAAGACAGAGACTCTCAACCAGCCACTGCCCAGGTCTGGTTGCTGAGGCTGATTAACAGAGTTTCTGAGGCTAAGGGCTAAAAAGAGCCCAGGTTATGTGGCTTCCAGAAGGCAGAGTGAACCTTTGATGTGATGGGACTTTGCTAAATTGGCTGTAGGGCGGTCACTTTACTAGTTCTAGGTAATCATTCTATGAATTATTTTAATTTTGGTAATTATTTCACAATACTTGTGTATATCAACTTTTCATATCATAAATTTATATTATCTGCTATTGTCTTGTCAACTATTTCTCAAACTCAGAGGAAAAGAAAGAAAATTCGTTCTTGTATTAAAAGTTGGTTGGTGTTGTTACAAACTTTAACTGCTTCCTTTGATTCTATCTAGGAACTAAATAGTATTGATGTACACCATTTTCAATATAAATTTCTGTATTTTATTCATCAGATCCTTGTGATAATATGTTCTAGAAGATCTGAAGCATAAAGGTGCTTCAGATTGAAAGAGGTAAAGAAAGATAATGGAACCAGATGCTGAACAGGAGTAACTAAGCAGTGTTTTTTTTTTTTTTCCAAATTATTGTTTAGATTGCTATTTTAATACTGTTTTTGTTGAACACATTTTGAATAAAACTAAGAAATGGCACAGCTTACTTTGCTCTATTTTCCAGCATTTGAGTCCTAGCCATCTCCCTTGAATCACCTGGGAAGAAAACAATGCAAAGAGAGCATTTACTTCACTTAGGAGAATGCTGCAGTTATAGCTGTCAAAAACTGCAAACTTTCTAGGTGGAAAAACCATTGCCACAGCTGAGTCAAGAAATTTGCTCTTTGGGCATTGTAATCGTGTGGTTGTATACTGCTACATGGACAACTCTGTGAAACAGAAACATTATCAAAGTTTTAGAGTGAGTTTAGTGGACCATAGCAATAGTTCAAATTTCTCAGGATTCCAGGTAGCATTCTCCCCCCCTTCTTCTCCTTCAGTTTTTGTTGCGTATTTGTATACATGAGTACAATTTTTATCTAAAAAAATAGTAAGCAAAACTCTATATGCACTCATCATTTATTTTGGCCTTTTGTTTCCAAAATAAGTACCAACACTTACAATAGTAAGATAGATTTATGAGGGAAAAAAAATCCTGGTAAACAATATGGTCACATTGACACTCCAGGGAATGGGTGAAGAAAGTAAGGGAAGCATAAGCAATAAAGTCAGCCTGTTCCCATATTAATTCAAAGTCGGAAGACAAAATACTGCAATGAAAGAAAGTATGATTAAGTAATTATCAACCACATGCCAAACAATTGTGCTAGGTGAATTATATTCATAACATCCTGCTTGATAAAACCATGAATTAATAGTATGATGTAAATTAAAGATCTGTGTATGTAGTTATTAGCAAGTAGTGGAGATTAATTGAAAACAGATCTTTCAATCCCAATCTACCATTTAATATTAATTAACTAACTAATTAATTAATTTACCCCAAGGGTTAATAATCTCTGGGGTTCAGTACTGGCACTACGAATCTACTGCTCCCAAAAGCCCATTTTTTCCTTTTTAAGATTTTCTTTTTCATTGTATTTAATAGATCAGAGGGAAATTGAGACAGTAAGTGGGGGTAGAGAGGGAGAAGGATGAACACCTGCAGACCTGCTTAATCGCTCATAAAGCGTCACTCTTGCAGGTGGGATGTAGGCACTCAAACCTGGGTCCTTGCATATAGTACTATTGTGCCACCGCCTAACTCCCGCCATTTCACTTTTATAAATCCTCCTGATTTTTATTTTTAAAGTCCTTATGTCTATGAGAAAACTAGTTCTTGCATCCTTCAGAACCAATTAATGATAAAGGCAAGAAAGAATAAAGGTGTTTTGCCAATATCAGCAATACCAATAGATTGAGATTTAGTTAAATTCTGTCATTCAATAATTCACTGACCACTTATCAATTTATTTTAAAAATAGTTATTTAGTAATTATTTAAAAAATCATGGGATTTCAGGGATATAGTTCCACAGCCATTACCAAAGTTGCGAGTTCCACAGTGCCCCCCATACATACATACGTACATACACACACACACACACACACACACACACACACACACACCACAACATTCTCTCCCCCAAAGATAACCATGATAGTTTAACTCCTTTTTTTTTTAAACAAGTTAATGTGTTTCAATTCTTTATATTGCACATATGAGTGAAACCACCTGATAGTTGCTTTCAGAGAAATACAAGTCTTTTGGTAACTACAGCAATGAGTCCTTGTGCTCATTTGTACATACGCACTCACATGTACACGCGCGCGCGCACACACACACACACACACACACACACAGACTGAAAGATAAAACTTCCAGACTTTGCCTTTTTCCCCCTTCCCTTCATTTTTTTTAAATACAGAGGAAGCACAGTCCTTATGCAAAAGACTTTCATGCCTAAGCCTTCAGGGTTTCAGATTCAATCCCAGACACCACCATAAAATAAAGCTGAAAATTGGTATAAAAGGTAAGAAAGAAAGAAGATAAAGGGGGATAGAGGAGACAGGGGTGAATAAAGGGAAATAAGAAAAAAAACAAAAACAAACAAATAACAACAAAAAATAATTTTAAAAATGGTGTCATCAGATGATCTCAAAGTTTTTTGCTTAGCTCTCATACACCCAGTTTCTCCTCTTCCTCGTGCTCCTTCTCTTCTTTCCTCATGCTAAAGGAAAGATAGGCAAATATCTGGATGTGACTGTTACTCAAAAAGAAAGAGTAAATAAGAACAGGTTGTGGTTGAACTCCATGAAAGACTACAAAAAAAGGAACAAAATGATTTCAAAAATAAATTAAAGAAACTCAATGATTTGTACATAAGAAGGATAAGTTGAATCTTTATCACATTTATAAACAAGTACTATGTTTTAGTAATTTACATTAGAAGTAGAAAACTTTAGTCTAATATAGGTAGGAGGATGCAATTGGTCAAATTAAAGTAATTTACAATTCCCTATTATAATTTGTTTTCTTTTTCTTTTTTTTTTTTACTTATAAAAAGGAAACACTGACAAAACCGTAGGATAAGAGGGGTACAACTCCACACAATTCCCACCATCAGAACTCTGTTTCCCATCCCCTCCATGATAGCTTTCCTATTATTTAACCCTCTAGGAGTATGGACCAAGGTCATTATGGGATGCAGAAGGTGGAAGGTCTGGCTTCTGTAATTGCTTCCCTGCTGAACAAGGTCGATCCAAAGTCCCAGCCTGCTTCTCTCTTTCCCTAGTGGGGCGGAGATCTGTGGAATCAGAGCTGCAGGACACGATGGTGGGGTTGTCTGTCCAGGGAAGTCCGGTTGGCATCATGCTAGCATCTGGAACCTGGTGGCTGAAAAGAGAGTTAACATATAAAACCAAACAAGTTGTTGATTAATCATGAACCTAAAGGCTAGAGTAGTGCAGATGAAGAGTTGGGGGAGTCTCCATTTTGTAGATAGCTAGTAGTCATATTTTAGTTATATTCCAAAGTGCCTGTAGGTATACAAGTATTTTTGTTTTGTTTTGATTTTTTGTTTGTTTGTTTGATTTTTTCCTGAGCCTGAAATTTGATATGCAAGTGGATTTAAGTTATTGGTTGGGGAGATGATGTCATGGCTGGAAAAAAGGACCAGAAAGCTGAGTCAGGGAAGAGAGTAGCTCCCAAATATGGGAAAGCTCCAATATGTCCTCCAAATATGTGTAAATATTGTTGACTCCATCCATTTGATCTGATCTGGGGCCCGTATTCAGCTTAGGAGCCTATGTGAACTCTGCATCCCTGTAGATCTGAGCTCACATTCTGTGGTCATCAGTACAAGCATTCCAAGTTGTCCCAATTTCAGGACCCATCTTCCTCAGGTGTAGCATAGAGTATGTTGTCCAGTCTCGCTTTGGAGGATTGAACATTCTCTATCATTGTTAATCCAAGTTGAGGGCAAGGTCCTATGGGGGGGCCACAAAGGAGTCTGTTTTGTTGTTCCTGATAGAGCTGACCAATAACAATGGAGAGAGGGATTTATTTAAGGTCTAGGCCCATCATGTCTTTTTGGGAATCTCAGGACTCACCGAATAGGCCCCCAGCTCATGGGGTGGCCTGATACTTACTAAAGAGTCATCATTAATGTATGCCAGCCTCTTGCCCTTATTCAGCTTTCGCAGTCCTTGCTTTGATAAGGATAGCTTGGGAGTGAATGAGAGAAGTATAATAGGAAGAATTTGAGGATGGTATCTAAGTCTAAATAGACACTATTTCATTATGAACTTCATACTGACTGACTGTAAACTATTGTGTACTTTTACTTTCACGTATATATTTTGCCTTAATTTATGGATACATCTGAACATATGCTCTATCTCATGGGGCCTGGTCTATACCTAGGTTTTGGAACTTTGTTAGGAAGTGAGCCACCTGGATGGACTTAGAAAATCCTATGAAAGTAAAGGTCTCACATGAGTAATGAGGCTGAAGGGTTGACATTCCATGCCTGATGTCTCTGGACACAGTCTGAAGTGAAGCATAGAGAGGTGGTACTCTTTACATTGATTAGGTGGGGATAAGCAGATGCAATATCATTTCATATGAACTGAGAGAAGCATGCACGAATGTGAGCCCCACCCTAGAGGTTCCAGGACTGGGTGAATTATAGGCTGTATTGAGGGAGTGGGAGGTTCCTGCTGTCTTAGGGTTTAAGAAGGCAATAGATATTTATTGCTATAATCACATTATTTGGCAATTGGGTTAACTTTGAAAAATCCCATTGTTAGGATTTGCTGTATCATACACAACATCACCATAATTTATGTCTTTTGACATTATTTGTATATAGCTGTGCCACCAGTTGCTTCTGTTCTCCCTGGTCTAAGCTTTTAAGGGAGTCAACATATCAAAGACTCAGCCTTTGTATTAAAAAGTTTGAGACATTCAATCAATTTTTCCCCTCTCATATTAATTAAATAGTGACTTATATGACTACAAATTAATAGGGGTGAACATAAACACCATTCCCACCACCAAAAGACTGTGTCACCCCCCATACCCCCCCCCACCCCATGGAACCAAACATCCACCCTCACCCTCAATCCAGGGTTTTTACTTTGGTGCCCTACTTGAAATTCAGTCAAATCCTGCTTTTAGTTTCCCTTTCTGTTCTTCTTTCTCAACTTCTGTTGATGAGTGGGATCATCCCATACTCATCTTTATCTTTCTGACTTAGCTCACTTAACATAATTCCTTCTAACTCCATCGAAGATGGATCAGAGAAAGTGGGTTAATTGTTCTCAATAGCTGCATAGTTTTCCATTGTGCATATATACCACAGCTTTCTCAGCCACTAATCTGTTGTTGGGCACCTGGGTTGCTTCCCTATCACGGATTGTGCTGCTAATGAACATAGGCATATACATATCTTTTTGGTTGGATGTTATGGAGTTTGGAGTATATCCCTAGGAGAGAAATTACTGGGTTATATGGAAGGTCTATATCTAGCCTCATGAGAGTTCTCCATACTACTCTCCACAGAGGTTGGACCAATTTACATTCCCATGAGCAGTGCACAAGGGTCCCTTTTTACCCACAGCCTCTCAAGCATTTCTTGCTGCTGTCCTTTTTGATGTATGCCATTCTCACAGGGGTGAGGTGGTATCTCACTGTTGTCTTTATTTGCATTTCTGTGACAATCAGCGACCTGGAGCAATTTTTCATGAGTTTGTTAGCCTTTTGGATATCTTTTGTAGTGAATGTTCTGTTCATAATCTCTGCCCATTTTTGGATGGGGGCGTTTGCTTTTTTTGTTGCTAAGTTTGCTGAGCCCTTTGTATATTTTGGTGATTAGTCTCTTGTCTGATGTATGGCATGTGAAGATCTTCTCCCATTCTGTGAGGGGTATCCTTGTTTGTGGAATAGTTTTCTGGCTGTGCAGAAGCTTTTCAATTTGATGTAGTCCCATTGATTTGTTTCTGCTTTAGTCTTCCTTTCAATTGGGTTTATTTCATCAAAGATGTCCTTGAAGTTTAGGTGGGAAAGTGTTCCATCAATGTTTTCCTCTAAGTATTTGATAGTTTCTGGTCTAACATCCAGGTCCTTGATCCATTTTGGAGTTGATTTTTGTTTCTGGTGAGATAGGTGGTTCAGTTTCATTCTTCTGCATGTTTCAACCCAGGTTTCCCAGCACCATTTATTCAAGAGAGCCTCCTTCCTCCATTTAATTCTTTGGGCCCCCTTATAAAAAATTAGAAGTCCATAGGTGTAGGGGTTTAGTTCAGGGCTTTCAATTCTGTTCCACTGGTCTGTGTGCCTATTTTTGTCCCAGTACCAGGCTGTTTTGATTATGATGGCCTTATAATATAGTTTGAGATCTGGGAGTGTGATGCCTCCATTTCTGTTTCTTTTCCTCAAGATTGTCTTGGCAATTATAGGTGTTTTCAGGCTCCAGCTAAATAAATTTAGTTTTTGTTCTATTCTTTTAAAGAAACTTGGTGGAACTTTGATGGGTATTGTGTTAAATTTGTATATGGCTCTGGGGATAATATTCATTTTGATGATATTTATTCTTTCAATCCATGAGCATGGGATGTCTTTCCATTCCTTGGTATCAGTTTCTATTTCCTTGAGTAGTGACTCATAGTTTTCAGTATACAAGTCTTTCACTTCTTTGGTCAACTTTACTCCTAGGTATTATATTGATTTTGCTGCAACAGTGAATGGGAGTGATTTCTGGATATCCTCTTCTTTGGATTTAGTATTTGCATAAAGAAATGCCACTGATTTTTGTATATAGATTCTGTAGCCTGACACCTTGCTATATTGCTTAATCACTTCCAGTAGTTTTCTGCTGGTTTCTTTAGGATTATCTTTGTATACTATCATATCATCTGCAAATAGTGAGAGTTTGACTTCTTCCTTTCCAATCTTTGTTTCTTTGATTCCTTTATCTTGCCTGATTGCTATGGCAAGAACTTCCAACACTATGTTGAAGAGTAATGGTGATAATGGACAGCCCTGTCTAGTCCCCAATCAGAAGGGGAATTCTTTCAGCTTCTTTCCATTTACTGTGATGTTGCCTGCAGGTTTGCTGTCTAAGGACACCACTATCTTGAGGAATTTCCCATCTATTCCCATTTTTTGTAGTGTTTTGAGCATGAATAGATGTTGGATTTTATCAAAGGTTTTCTCTGTATCTATTGAGGTAATCATGTGTTTTTTGGTTTAGCTTTTACTGATGTGGTGAATGACATTAATTGACTTACGTATATTGAACTGGCCTTGCATTCCTGGGATAAATTACCACTTGGTTGTGATGAACAATGTTTTTGATATACTGCTGTATCCAGTTGACCAGGTTCTTGTTTAATATTTTGGCATCTATGTTCATCAGAGATATTGGTCTATAGTTTTCCCTTTTTGTCTGTCTCTGTCTGCTTTTAGTATCAGGGTGATGTTGGCTTCATAAAAAGTGGAAGGGTGTGTTCCTGTTTCTTTGATCTTGTGGAAGAGCTTTAGAAGTATAGGTATTAACTGTTTCCTGACTATTTTGTAGAATTCATTTGTGAAACCATCTGCTTGAGGATTTTTTTTGTTGGGAAGACTCTTAATAACTGTTTCAATTTCTTTGTCTGTGATGGGTGCATTTAAATTATATAGTTCTTCTTGGTTCAATTTTGGAAGGGGATATGTTTCTAGGAATTCTACCATTTCTTCCAGATACTCTAGCGTTGTGGCATATAGTTCTTCAAAGAAGTTTAGCATGATTTTCTTGATTTGGTGTCAGTTGTGATACCTTCTCTATAGTTTACAATTCTATTTATTTGAGTCCCCCCCCTTTTTTGTGAGTCTGGCTTTGGGTTTTCAACCTTGTTTAATTTTTCAAAGAACCAACATTTGACTTCATTGTTTGGCTCTCTTATTTTTGTTGTTGTTTATTTCTGCTCTAATTTTAGTGATTTCTGTCCTTCTGGTTACTTTAGGGTTCTTGTTCCTCTTCGTCTAAGTCCTTAAGGTGTGTAGTAAGGGTGTTAATTGAGCTTTTTCTTGTTCTCTAATGTGTGATTGTATGGATATGAGTTTCCCTCTCAGTACTGCTTTAGCTATGTCCCAAATATTTTGATAGCTTGTGTCTTCATTTTCATTTGTTTCCAGGAACATTTAAATTTCTTCCTTGAGTGCCTCTCTGACCCAGTGGTTCTTAAGCATCATGCTGTTGAGTTTCCAGATTCTGTGACTTTTAGTAATTTTCTGTTTATTGCTGAATGTTACCTTTACTCCACTGTTGTCTGAGAAGATACTTGGTATTATTTCAGTGCTATTGAATTTATTGATACTGTCTTTCTGGCCTAACATTTGGCCTATCCTTAAGGATGTGCTGTGAGGATTTAAAAATAATGTGTATTCCAGTTTTTTGGGGCGAAGAACTCTGAAAATGTCAAGGAGATCTAGTCTGTCCTTATCTTCATATAATTCTCTTGTTTCTTTGTTGATTCACTACTCCATTGGTCTGTCGAAGTGTGAGAGTCATGTGTTGAGGTCTCCCATTATTATTGTATTACTATTGATGTATTTTTATAGTTCTTTTCAGTAGGTGTTTGATGTATTTAGATGGTCCCTCATTGGGTGCATAGATGTTAATAATTGTTAAATCTTCTTGGTTGATTAATCCTCTAATCATTATGTAATGGCCTTGCATATCTTCTATTACTGTATTTAATTTAATTTATATGGTGTCATAGATGAGAATGGCTGTTCCTGCCTTTTTGTGTGGTTCATTAGTCTGTATGGTAGTTTTCCATCTTTTCACTTTAAGTCTGTGTTTGTCTCGTTGGGTCAGGTGGGATTCTTGCAAGCAGCATATGGTTGGGTTGTGTTTTCTGATTCATCCTTCCACTCTGTGCCTTTTAATGGGCGAGTTTAAGCCATTGACATTTATTGATATTATGGATTTAATGTATTGTAGTGCCATTATTCAACAATTTTTTAATTTGCTCTGATATATGGCAAGTAGTATGGTGATGTTCTTGTTTATAAGAGGTCTTTTAGAACCTCGTTCAGGGCAGGCTTGTGATGGTTGCCTCCTTTAAGTGTTGCCTGAGAAGATTTTGATCCCTCCATCTAGTTTGAATGAAAGTCTAGCAGGATATATTAACCTTGGTTGAAACCCTTTTTCATTCAGGGCTTGATAGATATCTTGCCATTCTCTTCTGGATTTTCGAGTTTGAGTGGAGAGGTCTGCTGATAGTCAGATGGGTTTTCCCCTGTATGTGACTTTTTGTTTTTCTCTTGCAGCCTTTAGGATCCTTTCTTTAACCTTACTTCTTTTCATTTATGGGTTTTCCCCTGTATGTGACTTTTTGTTTTTCTCTTGCAGCCTTTAGGATCCTTTCTTTAACCTTACTTCTTTTCATTATAACTATGATGTGTCTTGGTGTCTTCAGGTCTGGGTTGATTCTGTTTGGGACTATCTGGGCCTCTTGAATCTTAATGTCCTTTCTATTGCTTGGTATAAGAAGTTTTCTTCTATTATGTCCTCTAGAATGTTTACTTTCCCTTCCTCTCTTTCTTCCTCTGGTGGGCCAATTATACGAATGTTACTTCTTTTGATAACATCCTATATTATAATCTCTCTTGTTGTTTTCAGTTTCTCTCAATCTCTTTTTGCGCTCTTTTACCTCTTTCTTAGTTTTCTATAGCTCATCCTCTGTCTGGCTAATTCTATTTTCTGCTTCTGTTAGTCTGCTTTCCCTCAGCTTCTTTTTTCAGTTCAGTTACAGTATTAGCTTGTTCTGGTAATTGGCCTTTTTGCCCAGCTATTTCAGCTTTCAGTTCTCTAATTACGTTGGAGTAGCTAGCATTTTCCTTGAGGGTCTTATCTGTTGTTTCCCTAATTCTGATAGCACTTTCCACCATCATTGTCTTCCTTTCTGTGATTATTATGTTTATTATTCCTTGCATACTTTTCTTATCTATGGTTACTTCTGACTGATTTGGAGTTTCTTCTGGGCTCCTGTCCTGATTTATTGTGGTAGCAGTTTTATTTGCTCTTGATTCATCCTTTTTGTTTTTATTGATGTAGTTTTTATTTTTCTGTTCTGTAGTTCTTCACTTGTTGTGTTTTGAATAAAGCCATGCTATACTAAAGCCCTTTCACAAATGCAGTCAGATACCTCAGAAATTACAATTGCAAAACATTACCACCACTCCAAGAAAAAAATAACAACCAAGTGGTCCAGGAGGTGGCGCACTGGTAAAAGCTCTGGACTCTCAAGCATGAGGTCCTGAGTTTGATCCCTGGCAGCAAACGTGCCAGAGTGATGTCTGGTTCTTTTTCTCTCCTCCTATCTTTCTCATTAATAAATAAATAAAATCTTAAAAAAAAAAAACCAAAAGAAAAAGAAAGAGAAATGGATATAAGGGAGAGTAAGAGTAGACAATTATGCAAATCTGTTGTTCACTGTAAATTCTAGGGATAGCAAGAGGAGAAAGCAAAATAGAAAAGAGAGAGGGAGACACAGAGTCCACTCTGACTCAGATTTCTTTCACAAAATAATTACCAAACGAGTATCAGTGAATTCAGAAAGCAACAGGAGGAAGAAAAGAAAAAGAAATAAAAAGGAGCAGTGAAAGGAAAGAGTTTTATTATTACTATTATTTATTATTATTATTATTATTATTATTATTATTATTATTATGTAGGAGGATAGAAAAACAAAGTGGAGGGAAGAGGGAGAGAAATAAGTTCCTCTCACAATGGATAGGACACCCAGTCATCTATCAATTGAAAAAACAACAACAGTTAATTTTGGTCAACCTGACGAAGGAGGAGAGAAAAGGTATACGTGCATTTAATAATAGTAATAATAATATAAACTAGAGTAAAAAATCCTAACAGTCAGTCTGCTGCTTGGACTGCTCTGGATTGGCTGCAAGTAGCCTAGCAAAGATAGCCAATTATAAGAAGTATCCAAAAAGAAGAAGAAGAAGAAAAAAAAAAAAAACCTCTAGATAGACTTTCCCAGACAGGGCTGAAGCTCTGATTGGTCAGGTATTTTATCACTCAAATAGAGCTCCAGCCTCCTAAAAAAAAAAGAGGAGGAAAACCAGAAGAAAAAGGCTACTTGGAATGACACCTCTGGTAAGCCAAGAATCTTGGTAAAGAAAATGGCTCAGCTGGAAGCCTGCTATGAGCAGCTGCCCAACCCCTGGGGGGCTGTTTCTGGGGTTGGGGGAGGGGTAAGTACAGAAATAAGCCAAAAAGATTTTCCTTTGTTCATCCTTCTGGCCTCTGTATACCAGCCCAAGAGTGGGTTATAGAACTCTTTTTTGGTGTCACGCTGACTACCCCTTGTTCACCCTCCTGCAGACAGCCCATTATCCTACCCTATCCAGAGAATACCGGGTTATAAGCTGCTTCTGTTTGGACTGTTTCCAAAATTGCCATCTTGGTCTCCCCCTATCTATAATTCCTATTTTCATGAGCACAACACAAACTGCTTTTATTTGTAGAGTTTTACTTTGCTTTAGGAATGGTACTAAAATAAACACACATTTAATCTTTCTTCTAACCCTGACAGGTACAAAGAACTGTCTATAGTAGCAGAATCATTTTTATTAAGTTTATTCATGTATGCAATGCTTATTTAAGGTAAATGTTTTATATGCCAGATATTGAGAAAACAGAAGTAAATAAGGAAATATACATGATTAAATTATTTTTAATGACCTAGTATCTTTATAATGGTAAAGAGACAAGTAGAGACCTGAGTGATTAAAAGGAGGAACAAACTCAGATGTGGGCAAGAACTGAAGTAAGGGTAGGTTGGGAACTTAAATTTCTATGGTGGAGCAAAAAGACCATGTTGTGGACTGCAGAAATGCACCCTTGTGACAGTAATCCTGTAAATCAACATTTCTTTTTTTTTTTTTATGTATTCCCTTTTGTTGCCCTTGTTTATTTTTTTTAATGTTGTAGTTCTTATTGTTGTTGTTGATGTTGTCGTGTTGGATAGGACAGAGAGAAATGGAGAGAGGAGGGAATACAGAGGGGGAGAGAAAGACACCTACAGACCAGCTTCACTGCTCCTGAAGCAACTCCCCTGCAGGTGGAGAGTCAGGGACTTGAGCCGGGATCCTTCCGATGGTCATTGCGCTTTGCACCACATGTGCTTAACCCGCTGCTCTACAGCCTGACTCCTGTAAATCAACATTTCTTCAGTAAAGTGATATTGGAGTTGAAAGAAGTAAAAATAGGGAGTCGGGCGTTATCGCAGCCAGTTAAGTGCACATGGAACAAAGTGCAAGAACCAGTGTAAGGATCGTCGTTGGAGCCCCCAGGTCCCCACCTGCAGGGGAGTGGATTCAGAGGAGGTGAAGCAGGTCTGCAGATGTCTATCTTTCTCTCCCCCTCTTTGTCTTCCTCTCCTCTCTCCATTTCTCTCTTTCCTATCTAACAACGACATCAATGACAGCACAATAAAAAAAAAAAAAGCAACAAAAAGGAAAATAAATAAAATATTTAAAAAATTAAAAAAAAAAAAAAAAGATGATCAGCAGTCCATAAAGAATGAAAGTGGTTTGATCAAAAGGTACAAGCGTACATGCTATAAAAAGAAAGTCAAGATATAGGAAAATTGAGGTTATATAGAACTCTTTAAGCCTATTTAAGAGATTTGCATATTTTATTTGTACTGTGAAGTTGTCATCATAATCAAAAAACAAATTATTTTACTCAAGTTTAAAATGTGATACTTTGGATACTCCTTATAGAACTGATTGAATAGAGGTAATTACTAATTCCTGGCAGTGGTCCAAGTATTAATATGATGGCTTGGTTGTGGATGGTTTGGTTTTGGAACGATTAAGACATATTGGTAATGCTATTGATTAAATGTATGATAGGGCATGGAATAAAAAAAATAAAAGGTAACTCATATTTTTCTACTTCCAACTGACATATTACGGACTGGAAGAGGACCAAATTGAGTGAGATAGGGTGAGTAGGAGGAAATTATTGTTTTGGAAATAAATAGCTTGTCCAAAATCATTTAGATGGTTGGTCTAGAATTTAAAGCCAGATTTATATGATAGTAAATTCTGAATTCTTATCTATAATATTATATTGGCACAAAACTGTCTCCTAATTGGAAGTTTCTAGCTCTGGAAGCCTCATTGATCTAATGAGAAACCCTTTTTACTTGGGAAAAACTTTTATTTCAGCGATATTTTTATTACTAGTGAATACTTCATAAGTAAGTGTGTTACACTATTTTACTTGTGAAACTACAGTCTAAGAAGCAATTAAAAGGTTGTAAGGCTAAATAGAATTTTTATCTTGCCCAACTTTTGATAATACAAAATGCAAGTGTTCTATTAAATTAGAACTTGTTCTAATCAAAATTGTATGTAAGATTGTGATTAGGAAAATGAAAAAAATAAAGATGAAAATATGCAAGGATCAGTTTGCCCTTTCAGGGTCAAAATACAAGAAGGAAGTTTATTAGTCGACATATATGAAAAACTTTTGGAATATAAATAAGATCAGGAAAAATATATCAGAAATATGCTTCAGAGTAAACTACTAGAAAAGGAGAAAGGCAAACATACATTTGATTTGATTGTTGTTTTTTTAAGTATTGGATACCAATTCTTGAAACTAGCTACTTTATCTTTAACAGAAGTGTAAAAAGACATTTTTTACAATTTTGAAGAAAATCACTAGCTGTACTTTATTAGTTATAAGAACTTACTTTTTAAAAATAAAATAAAAAAGCTTCAACAAGATCATAGTATAAGAGGGGTACAGTTCCGCATAATTTCCACTACCAGAGTTCCATATCCCATCACCTCCTTTGAAAGCTTTCCTATAATCTCTCTGGGAGCATGGACCCAGGATCACATGGGGTGCAGAAAGTGGACAGGTTGATCCATACTGCCAGTCTGCTTTTATCTTTCCCTAGTGGGGTAGGGTTCTGGAGTGGTGGGGTCCCAGGTACAATGGTGAGGTCATCTGCCTGGGGTAGTCAAGTTGGCATCATGGTAGCATCTGCAACTTGGTGTATGAAAAAAACATAAAGATATAAAGCAGAACAAATTGTATAGTAATCTGGAACCTAAAGGCAAGAATATAGCAGATGATATTTGGGGTCTCCATTTTGGAAAAAGCTAGTAGTTATATTCCAAGGGGCCCATGACTACTAATTTTTTCCTGAGCCTGACAGCTAACATTCAGATGGACCAAAGGTATTATCTTGGAAGATGTTGTTAGAGGTGGAAATAGGACTGAAAAGCTGGATCAGGGACAAGAGTAGCTCCCAAATATGGGAAAAGCATATAAATACCATTAATGAGGTGGCCTGGTAGTAACCAAAAGAGCCATCATTAAATTATGTTGATCACTTGCCCTTATCCAGCTTTTGAAGAACTTACTTTTTACTACTAAAGTAAAAAATAGGAGACTTTATATATGCCTTGTTCCTGTAAAACAATTAATGAAAAATGTCTCAAGAATGAAAAAGTTGTTACTGTCCTAAAAATAAATATTCCAGTTTTCACTTAGTTTGTGTTCATGCTTAAAAGATATAATTTTTCTTTCCAGCTCTGTAGGGTCCAAAGAAGGAGAAGTATATAAAACACTTAGGCAAGGAAATTTGGAACCATTCAGGGAGTGGAACCCAGATTTATTGGAGCATTTTTATATAGGAATTTTTGGTTCACTTCCCCATGAATCTGGATCCATCACCCACCGAAGCAATTATTTGTCTTTTCAGTTTGCACCTTCCTCTAATCTAGTCTGGGAGAAGGTCAGGAGCAGCTAATGGTGGTCTTACAGCATATTCTGTTCTGAGGCTTGCCTCAGAATGCTGTTTTTGGTGGTTTTCCCGTTTCTCTCCCTAGTTCAGTATGACCTGGTATCCTACAACTAAAGATGTAAGAAATTTAGACCCAGGAGTCTGGCGAAAGCTCAGCGGGTTAAGCACAGGTGGCACAAAGTTCGAGAACTAGCATAAGGATCCCGGTTCTAGCCACGGCTCTGCACCTGAGGGGGAGTCCCTTCACAGGCAGTGAAGCAGGTCTGCAGGTGTCTGCCTTTCTCTCCCCCTCT
This sequence comes from Erinaceus europaeus, assembly GCF_950295315.1. Taxonomy (NCBI): domain Eukaryota; kingdom Metazoa; phylum Chordata; class Mammalia; order Eulipotyphla; family Erinaceidae; genus Erinaceus; species Erinaceus europaeus. The sequence continues at coordinate 63,954,217 of NC_080171.1, read as the reverse complement.
CTTTTTTCCCCTCATCTCTCCATTTCTCATTGTCCTATTCAACAACAATGACATCAATAACTACACTAATAAAACAACAAGGGCAACAAAAGGAAATAAATAAATATTAAAGTAAAAACCTTTCAAAAAAAAAAGAAATTCAGACCCATGCAGTAAACAAAAATCCCACTAGATTGGGGGAGGGGAGTTTTTACATAAGCACAGATGATAAGAACCTTAGTTTTAGTCTGTGTCTGCATTAGATGAACTGTAGAATAGCCCAGTCAAGATGGTTATATGGTTTTCATGCAGCTAGAGTGATGCATTTGTTTCCAATTTTCTTTTCATTTAATGCTAATAATCAGTGCTGAGAGGTGTATTTCTTTCTTTCTTTTCTTCTTCTTCTTCTTCTTCTTTTTTTTTTAGCAATATATTTCTTTATGTGAAAAGGATGTTTATGACCAGAGGGACTTCATTTCTCTGAGCCCTCATTCACATGGCTCTGACTTGCAGAGATGTCTTGCAATTTCAGTAATACATTATGGCAGATCTAGTGGCTGATTACTTAAGTATTTTTTGAAAACTGATGACCTCAACCATCTTCTATTACCTTGAGAAATATCACTTCATTCTATTTTGATAATAGCTGATGCAGGTCAGATATAGCTCATAGTTAAAGGGAAAATACCATGTGTCTTTATGCATCTGCACATACACATTCACAAACATTGTGAGTATACAGATTGATGAACTTTAAAAAACTTTACCGGGAGTCAGGCAGTAGTGTAGTGGGTTAAGCGCAGGTGGTGCTAAGTGCAAGGACTGGTGTAAGGATCCCGGTTCGAGCCCCCGGCTCCCCACTTGTGGGAGAGTCGCTTCACAAGTGGTGAAGCAGATCTGTAGGTGTCTGTCTTTCTCTCCCTCTCTCTGTCTTCCCCTCCTCTCTCCACTTCTCTCTGTCCTATCCAACAACGATGACATCAATAACAACAACAATAATAACAACAATAAAACAAGGGTAACAAAAGGAAATAAATATTTAAAAAAATGTACCACATCATGTAAGGACAACCTCATCAAGAAAGATATTGATAGCATTCAAGTAGCCTGTATTATGCCCTCTATAAGTTAATGATCTCTTCCCACATGTATGGTGTTCTAGCCTGAACACCATACATAAGTTTCTCTTGTTTTTGAACTTTATGTGAATAAAATCATATAGTATGTGGTTTCTTAACTTGTCTGTTATTGCACATCATTTTTTCCAAGGTCCATTCATGTTGCTAAGTGAAATCAAAGGTTTTTTTTTGTTGTTGTTGTTGTTTTGTTTTATGTGTTGTTGTTGCAGTTGCTCTTCTTGTTTTTCTGGTAAAAAGAAAAAAATGCCTTTCAGAAAAATTTACTCTTTCCAAAAATTAATTTTTAAAGATGCATTTATTATCATAGGAGAAAGAGAAGGAAATTAGGAAAACCAGAGCATCATTTTGGCACAGGTAGTACAGGGTGTCATACTCAGGATTTCATTCTTTTAAGACCAAAATCTAGTTATTGTGTAAACTCCAAGACTGCATCTTTTCTTAAGCCCTCATAACTACTGGATTGATATTATGTAAAAAAAAAAAATCTTAGGCCAGGTATTAACTCTTCAGGTAGGGCACATGCCATTCAAAGTTTCCCATTTCTACAAAAAGATAGATATATAAATAAAATTACTGTTGTACAGGAAAATAAAATGAAATTTATTTAAAAAAATACTAAACACGTGTAAGTTATAAACTATGTTAAATTAAAGTCTTATTTATATTATATTTTAATAATTGAACATATATTTAATTTTAATTCAGTGATTTGTCATTTATTAGAAAACTTGTGTTAATGCCATACTTTCATCAGGTAATGTACAAGCTACTATTGATAATATAATTATGAAGACAAATAAAATTGTTTCCTCGCAGTTTATTTTGCAGTTCTTTTCTGTTATGATGATCAGGTAATTTGAATTATGAACTTGAGATCTGCTTCCAGTTCTAGTTGGGAAATAATTCAGCAAAGCACAAGACCATAGGACTTGCAAACCTGAAATCCCAGGTTCAATTTAAACACTTCTTATGGCAGCACTATGTGGTGCTATGCTGTCATTTTCTCTCTCTTTCTCTCTCTCTCACACACAAATTCACTCTATTGTCTCTTATAAAAATACATAAATATTTTCTTTCACTGAGTTTCTAACTTCTTATGAGATTGAGATATAGAGTTTTAGTCACCTATAACGTGATTGAATTCATACAGTATATATAGTGTTAATTGTGTGTGACAAATCTAAGAAGCAGTAAAATTCAATGATAGAAGTTTTCTAGGTGGGGGTCGGGTGGTGGCACACTTGGTTGAGCACATGTATTACAATGCACAAAGACCCGGGTAAAGCCCCTGGTCCCCACCTGCAGGGGGATAGCTTTATGAGTGATGAAGCAGGGCTGCAGGTATCTCTCTCCTTATCACTCCCCTCCCTCTTGATTTCTGACTGTCTCTATGCAATAAAGAAAGATAATAACAAATAAATAAAATTAAAAAAAAGAAACTGTTAAAAAAAGTTTTCTATGGCTGAGAACTCTGAGTTTCTCTCAACACTTTGTTTTCCCCTCCTTTCTGCCTTCTACCAGCTGGCAAATTGGCTCCTCAAGTAAGGCACAGAAACAGCTTAAATACCCTCCCTTGTGTGTCCTTTGCATAGAAAAGATGAAGCAAAGACTTCTGATTGATATTACTTAAAGCCATGTTTATTAAATGAGCTGTGTTATGACCCTCTAGGATAGGAGGCTGGTAGAAACCTCTGTAACCCATCATACAGGAAGTAAATTTGCCTATTATTTTTGTGTATACAGTTCTTCAAAGTAAAGCTAAGATTGATCCCACCCGAATTAAAACTGATCAGTGAAATTTCTGTCTAGCAATTTTATTAGTATAACATCATAATGTGAAAATTATATTACTCCCATAGCCCAAAAACTTTACACAAGTTAAAAAATATGTATTTGTTCATTTATTCATTCATTCATTGTCTCACATAGAATGAAAAGGAACCCAGAGGGGGAAAAGGTCTAGAGAGGGTGAGAAAGACAGGTACCTGCAGCACTGCTTCACCATTTCTTAAAGCTTTCCCCATGAAGGTGGGGAATGTGAGCTTGGACCTGGGTCCTTACACATAATAGCACAATCAGTCAGTGTGTCCACTCCCGGCCCCTAGCCAAAGTATTAATATCTGCTCTATATTTCTGTTGTTTTCTGATTCCAGCAATCTAACAGGGTAGAGGTGTAAACTATTTTACATTAATAGTGCTAACCCAAATTTCACAGACATATGCTTCTACACAGTGAAATCTAGATCTCTCCTTAAAGGTCACACATTGAATTTTGGAAGTTCCTTTTCAGTAACTCATCTGAATTCATGGATAGTCAGACTTTCATTCACTCATAAACACATCTGACAATTATCAGGACTGGGGCAAAGGTTGTAATTAGGTGAAAGCATTTGATTCACAGTAGAGAAGCACATAGACAGAAAGACATATCTTGTTTTATATTCTTTTTCTACTATAAGAAAATTCTTTTATAAAAGACTTTATAAATTTAAGACATTTATACTTTACCCTTGACATTAAGCCTAAATTTAGTAAATAAAAATTTCTTCTGGATACATATTATTTTATTTCTCATGTCACTAGGAGCTTATATATATGAGATTTTACTGCTTCTTTTTCTACAGCTTTTTCAGATAGAGAGGCACTGAAATTTTCAGATAGAGAGAAATTTTCAGATAGAGAGGCACTGAAATTGTGTTTTGCTTGTAAATGTAAAGAAGGCGTGGTTAGCAGAAGTCATTAACAAAGGGCAGACACACACAATTTAACTGAAGGGATTGAAGGGAGAGTCTAGTGAAATATGACCCTTTTTGCTTTTGCTTTTGCTTTGCTCCCTCCTGCCTGTCTTTGGTCCCTGATTTCTTATTGCTGTTTCTCCTGGGATTTGCACATGATGGATGCTGAATGCTGGTGAACTTTTAAGGACTCATGCCTCATACCCCATGGCTGCCTTACCTTTTCCTTCTTTGCTTACTTTGCTACCACAGTTTTTAAGAACCTAATAAATCTGCTGCATTTATAAACTGGCAGCAAAAGAACCTTTTTTTTTTAATCTTTATAAATGTCTTTAGCACTTTCATAGGATATACTGGGTTTGAAATTAGCCCAAGCACATGACAAGGCAGCTGTTTTATTAGATGAGCTATCTTGAAAGATTAGTTGGGTCATATTTATTCTGTCAAGAAAATACAAATATTAGTATTAATTTCTATAACATGTAGTAAAATTTATCTCATTATCAGTATTCTTTTTTAGATTTGACTTTTTTTTAAGTAGAGGGGAGAGAGGAAACGATCCACAGTCCTGAAATTTTTTCCAGTATATTGGAGGCCAGCCTCAAACATGGTTCAAGTGCATGACAAAGTATATGCACTATCTGATCAACCTGTCTTCATGATCCTCATTATTGACATTATTGTACTTAATGTTCGTTCTTTAGGTAAATTCTGATATGACCTTTTAGAAAATATAATAGCTATCAAAATATTAGTCTTCAGAAACACTATCAGAAATCATGAATAAGGAAGAATTTTCATGCATTTTTAAGTGATATAATCTAGCCATCACCAAACTACACTTCCTGGACCAAATTTGGCCCTCTACCTCCTTTAAAAAAAAAAATTCTTTTCTCTTTTGTTGTCCTTGTTGCTTTTTAAAAATTGTTCTTGTAGTTATTATTGTTGTTGTTATTGATGTCGGATCGGACAGAGAGAAATGGAGAGAGGAGAGGAAGACAGAGCGAGAGAAAGATAGACACCTGCAGACCTGCTTCACAGCCAGTGAAGGTACGCCCCTGCAGGTGGGGAGCCGGGGGCTCAAACCGGGATCCTTTGCTGGTCTTTGTGTTTCCCGCCACGTGTGCTTAACCTGCTGCGCTCCGCTCGAATTACCTCCTTTTGACTGGCTCATGGGCTAAGAATAATTGTGTTTATAAATAGTGGGGGGAAAAAACAAAAGATGTGTAAGACTAAGATGTGACTCCTTTGAGTATCTGCAGGTGAACATTGTATAAACAGCAGCCTACCACACCCACTTATTTTCTTTTTATCTTTTTTGTCAGCAAGCTTAACAGTACAGAATAGTTGTATCAAGCTATCTGACCCAGAAACTCTTAAATATTTATTATCTGGCTTTTTACAGACAAGTGTGCAGATCCTGGTTTTAATAAATAATTTACCCTCTTGGAAAGTCTTCTATATTATGACAAAAAGTACCTGCCTCAGGCTGTGCTGTGAAATTTGTAAAGTTGACCTTTTACACCACTCCCACCCTCTTATATGGATTGATTCCTCCAATTTTGCCACCAGTCATTCATCAGTAACCTCCCTATCTCACTGGAGATGGTAAAGACTTCACAGAACTTTCCTATCTGTAGTCAGACATGTGAGGATTGAAGTTGAAATTATATATAACTAACTTTGAAGAGAGAAGAAGGTTTATAAGCCAAGGAAAATTGGTAACCTCTAGAAACTAAAAATGTAAGGAAAGAAACATATCCTCTAAAGGTAAAAGAAACACATAAAACATTCCCTACACCTTGTTTTTATCCTAGTGAATCTTGTGTCAGACTTGCATTTGTATTGTTTGAACATAGTAGTTTGTTTCAGCAGCAATATAAAATTAATTAATACAAAATATTATGCAATAGGCACAATATATAATATTTCATATTATCAATAGATAAATGTCAACATGGATAGTTGTCTGAACAGACTGTATTTTATTGGAAATTTGATGTTACTTCTGCTGTATTTGTGTATACTGCCTGTTTTAAATCTAAATTAAATAGTTGTGTTCTTTGTAAAGGTATTTTGACCTTTGGTAATTTTGAGCAGATGTCTCTCTTCAAAAAACCCTTGTCTACACTTTATAGTGTGTGAAGTTACTCTTTTTAAGTCAGGTAGCTCTACACCATGCAACATTGCATATGTCTATAATAGATTTCTTAGCATATTTGCCATAAAGCATTTACTCTATACCAGCTTTTTATGTGTTATTTGTGTCTATGGTATGTTTATCTTAGTATTATTTTGAAATATTAAATTTGAGATTGCAAAGATGAAAATTTGAGGCAGCTTAAGATTTGGAGAAAAGAGGGGCCAGGCGGTGGCGCACTGGGTTAAGCACACATGATATAAAGCGCAAGGACCCACTTAAAGATCTTGGTTTGAGGCCCTGACTCCCCACTCACGAGGGAGGGAGTGAGCAGTCTCATCACAATTTTTGAAAAAATGGCCACAGGAGCACTGAATTCCTAGTGCAGGCACTGAGCCCTAGCTATAACCCAGGAGGAAAAATAGAAAGTTTCTTTTCAACCTAATCTCTCCTTCTTCAGCAGTAACCACTACTGTTGTTGTTAGTTTAAATTGTGTTATAAGAAATAATCATGTGCACAATATTTTTAAAGATAATTCTGTACAAGAAAAAACAATTGATTGGAAGCATATACATCTGATTGATCAGTGGCTCTCAAAGTCTGTCCCAAAGTAAGCTTACATAATTAGTATATGAAATCATTCATTACTTTATATCCTCACCAGCATTAAGTACCATCTGTTCTACCATTATAATCTGATATGAAAAAGGTATCATGTAGTTTTTGTTAATTTTTTCTTACATGAAAGCACATTCAAAAACATTTGAATGTTTATTGGCTATTTTTCTTTCTGCTTTCAAGAATTGCCTACCTATATACTTTTCTTTTCAACTGGGTAGTATGAAAAATGTTAGCAATTTTATTGTTGATTCATGTAAACTACTCATATTTTATTTGACTTTTATTTATTTATTTGCCACTAGAATTACTGCTGGGCTAAGTGCCTACTCCCAGTGGCCATTTTCTTTTATAATTTTTTTTTTTCTGATACAGAGAAAATTTGAGAGGGAGTAAAGGAAATAAAAGGATGGAGAGAGAAAAAGAAACACCAAGAGCACTGATTCACTACTCTTTAAACTTCCCTCCTGCAGATAAGTTTGTGCATTTGAACCCAAGTCCTTGCACATAGCAACATGTATGCTCTACCAGAAGCACCATGGCATAGTCCCTTCACCCACATATTTATTTATTTATTTATTTATTGTTTCTTTTTTTACATTTCTTTATTTGGGGATTAATGGTTTATAGTCAATAATAAAATACAATAGTTTATACATGCATAACATTTCCCAGTTCTCTACATAACAGTTCAACCCCCAGTAGGTCTTAACTCACAGATGAAGCTGAAGATTTTCTCCACTGGGTAGGAGATAGCATAGTTGTTATGCAAAAGACATTCATGCCTGAAGCTCTAAGGTCCTAGGTTCAATCCTTGGTACCACCATAATAGAGACCTGTGCAGTACTCTGGCAATAAATAAGTAAATAAATGTAAACAAAACAAGAACATTTTTCTCCAGTTATCACATATCTTAGAACAATGTTTAAGGTGTTTTTTCCCCTAAATATGCAGATTCATTTTTTTAAAACTGTGTTTTGCATCCTCTTAAAAAAGACACCTCCAACTAGAGATTATAAAACTAGAATTGCCTTTGATTTTCTTTTTAAATTTTTTATTATCTTTATTTATTTACTAGATAGAGGCTGCCAGTAATCAAATGGAAAGAGGAGATAGAGAGTGAGCGAGGCAGAGAGACACTTGCAGCACTATCTGTGAAGCTCTTCCTTTGCAGGAAGGGACAGGGGCTTGAACCTGGATACTTGCACATTGTAATGTGTGCTTTTATCCCCCCCTTGATTTTCTTCTAATATTTTTACAGTTGTAAAAAAATGTGTATGTGGATTTTCAAATTCCAATGTCTTTGAATAATTATTTTACATATTTTAATTTTCAATAGAATGAAAAGCAATAAATGATTTTATAGATGTGATTTATATTGAAATGATTACAAATAATTTAAGCACACTTTTATCTTTATAATCTTATTTATTTACTTGTTATTTTTGGATAGACACAGAGAGACCTTGAGATGGAAGGAAAGATAGGGAGAGAGACATGCAGCACTGCTTCAATGCTTCATTAATTATGAAGCTTCCCTTCTGCAGATGGAGACTAGAGGCTTGAACTCTGATCCTTATGCATAGTAGCATGTGAGCTCAACTGAGTGCACCACCACCTTGTCTCCCAAAACAATTTTCTACCCAGATATTTTAACAAATTTTACCCCAAAACTAAAAATACTGAGTTAAAGAGAATGCAGTAGTCCCATTTACTTTAGAAAAATTAATATATTGAATTAAATAGTATACTTTAAAAACTGAGCATGTCTAATACCTATCTAAATTTTCATAAGTTTCTACATTTTTAGAATAAAATAGTGCATGCTGTTTTGCTCCAAACTAAAATTCCTGTGGAAGGAATAGTTGAGAGTGAATGGAAAGGGTGTTGGGATCCTAGAGTACAGTGGAGGGAAAGGAACTATGTTGGTGGTGAGAATGTTTTATAGACACCTGTCATGGAGAAACAAGAAATTGTACCTATGTGGCAGCAACTGTACTGTAAACCAAAACTCATCCCCAAATAATTTGAAGGAAAAAAAAAGAAGTAGTGATTGAATCAAACCTTTGACAGAAGCCATGATCCATGGTTTGAAAAAATTATAAAATGCACTTTTATCCATTTAAAATGTTTTATTTTATTTAGGTTATAAATGTAGAATGAACTCAATAGTTTCTTTAATTTGGGAAAGATATTTCCCACATTAATGCTGTTGTTGAATAGAAAAAGCAATTTAGCAAACTATTTGGACATTTACATATGTCACAATAAATTATTAAACTTTAAAATTGAGAATCTGGTTCTTAATTCATAGAATTTTAAAAGGAAAACATATGCTATATGCTTCCATAGTGTCTATGTAAACATCCGCGGTGAATTTCATACCATTTATTTACTCAAGAAATAGTTTTGCCTTATGGGGGGGAGACACAGGCAGAAAGAAATAGAGATAGATAGATAGATAGATAGATAGATAGATAGATAGATAGATAGATAGATAGATAGATAGATAGATGATAGATAGAGAGAAAGAAAGAGAGAGATGGACAGTGGACAGAGCACCCCTTCAGGATATGGAGTGATGGGTGTCAAACCCATGACTTTATGCTTCAAGTTGTGCATTCTGCCCGAGTCAACTCTATGACCAAAAAAATCTTTAAATCAGTTTTAGAAAGTCATCTAAATTAATTGACTGAAATATATTTAAAGATTTGTTAATTTATTTACATGAGAGAAAAGAGATGAGAACACTGCTCATTTCTGGTATATGGTGATGCCAGGGATTGAAACTGAACTTTCTGTTGACTTAGTATGCAGTTTAGTATGTTGCCACTATATATTTTACTAATTCTACTGGCTTAAAATTATACTGGGAAGTATCTCTTTATATGTGAGGAATGATCCTAGAAATATAGTTAGTCTCAATCTCTAGCTCTTGACATTATCGCCAGGGCTTTATGATACAATCTTCCAGATTAATTACACAATAATAAATATTAAGAATTGGAAAGATCTAGAGCAGTGCAGATACCTAGATGCTTTTCATAGGGAGATGAGAGATTGTACCTATGTGTTGACAACTGTACTGTAAACCATTAACCTCCTAATAAAGTGAAAAAAATGTGAAATGATTGGAAAAATCTATAGAGATTTTTCAAAAACAGATTGAACCTTTTTTACAATGGTTTTCCTTAAGTACATATTTATTATTTATTATGAAAGAGAGGGTTGAGATTGAGAGAGAGGAGACCAAAGCAATTTTCATTATCATCATAAGGCGGTGCTAGGGATTGAATCTGTGACTTCAGTGGCCACAGGCATGCATGATTTTTTATCATGCCTGCTTCAACCACTGCAGTATTTAATTTTCTTGTATTCTGACAGTTATGGGAGCAAAGTTGTTTTGACCAAATTAGAGCCGATGTAACTAGTGCCTTTATTATATCTGTAAATTGTAAGATTATCTATTTATTGGTTGTTGGGCATATTTCATATTTTGTAAAAAAAATAGTCTATAAGGACAATTTAAAGAGACTAATAATCATAAACAGAGCATGAACATGAATAGATAAGAATTAAAGGTTTAAGGCTGGATAATGTGTTCCTTTGCCAAAGGCATAACCCAGGTTTGAGTCCAGCCTCCATTGCATTGGAGAAAATTTCAGTTCTGTGGCATCTCTGTTTCTGTCCCTGTCTCTCTCTGCCTCTGTCTCTATATTAAAATAGAAAGTGAAAGACTTATAGCAATTTTATCATATAGCTTCATCCTTAAAATTTTCCAGATAGCGAGCAAACGAAGCCTGCCATTTTATTTAAAGTAGTTGACATATATTTGTTGTATGCAACTAAGAAATACATTTACATTTGTAAATGTTCAAGGTAGAAAAATAGTTTATGTATATATATATACTTATATATACATATATCAGCATGTTACAGAGTGATAAGGTATATATAATATGCATATGTATGACTGAGGGTGCACTATGCAACGCTAAAAATTAGCTATCATTGGTGAGTGATATATAAGACTGAATGAAATTTTTCTATCATCAGCTCTTCAATGTTAACAAAGTTTTCTTGGTTTTAAAATAGAAGCTTGGTGTTTTTTTTAATATAAAAATGGATTGTCTTGTGCTTATATAATTTTGAGAACCCATAGTTCTATAGTATGGTTCCTTAGACTCTCAGAGTAACTAAATTTTGATATATTTACTGGCACAGATATTTCACCAAACATTTCTTTTGAATCTTTAAAAATTTTTATAGGATTTTTAAAATTTATTTCTCCTAAATGTGTTCCAGTTCTCTATTGGAGAAAATAAAAAGTCTCTGATAATGGAGTTTAGATATGTTTATATGAAATACCCCAATCCATAATATATTTTATTATTTAAAAAATTTTCAAAATAAAATGGCTTATTGAATAGTATGATACAAACTTTTAAAAATTTATAATCCTTATTGCCAGTTACTTCTTTATAACTCAATATTACATTAGTGTAGTACAGTATTTGTGACAGTGGCTTTCACTGTGAAGATGATATTTGAAACATTATGATAGCTGATTGTGGTAGCATCAATAATGAATAAGTGTTTTTTTAATCCTTTAATGATATCCTTGGTGAGAATGTATTCCATGTTTAAGAACAACTTTAATTTTTACCTGATCTTCCACATCTGGGAAAATTGTGGTCAATTGATTTTATCAAGACAAGCAAATGCCTCTAAATAAAATGAGAGTCCCTCACTATCTGTAACCTTCAAATGACCCACTTTGTGCAGGATAAAATAAATGCAGAATAGCCTGGTATTGACAGACCACATTAATAATGGTATTATATCTGTATTGATTTCCTCACCTTCTATTCAATAGTAAAGTGGCTCTAAAGAGTTTACTCCCAGAAATAGTGTCCTTCATTTTCTCCACAGTGACTTTTATGTCATTAATATTATATTAGTATTATGAAGCTGTTTTGAAAATGCCTATTATAAGTTTTGGAATCCTGAGCTCTCTAGGCCTCAGCTAGTGTCAGGGTAGAGAACATATGAAAATATATTCTGAGCCCCTGTATCTTAATAGAGAGACAATTAAAAAGACTTACAAGGATGTCTGAATTCTTATTCTAGGAGTGACTATTAAAATGTAAGCATCCTTGAAACACAATGTGAAACAGATTGGAATCATTAACAGTTTTAAAAGGTTTGTTATTTTATCAGATTCTAATGTAAAGCTAGTATAGTTGTTCTCAAAAGGAATCATATTTTAGCAGTGGAATCGGGTACTTTGTAATTGGTAAAGGCTTTCTATAAAGGGTCAGGCAGTAAATATTTATTATTTGAAGGTCATTGGTCTTGAAAATAAAATGTGAATGTTCCTAAAATATTTCATTTTTAATTGGTGGTGCATTGGCTTTGGCTATGTTTTGCCTTAGTTCATCTGTAAGAAATTCTGATGGAATTATGGCTTCATTCTGGGTAAAAAGAAGATGTCCTGTGAAGAGAGAAAGATTGACAGAGCTACAAATCTAAGAATTTATATTCATCTTAAATTTTTCTATCAGTGATCATTGGTACTGAGAGATGAAAAATTCAGATCCATACTTTTAAGACCTTATATTTTAGTAAGCCATATGCAATAGAATATATACTATACCAAAGCTAAGGTTTCTGGGGGAGGGAGGGGAGGCAGATCTGGGGAGTGGAGTGACTTTAAGGTCCTGGTGCATTGATGGTAGAAAAGACCTAGGCTAAGAGTGAGAGTGTTTTTCTGCCACCTATCATAGGCAGATGAGAAATTTAACCATGTGTCAACAAATGGACTGTAAACCATTAACCAATGAATGAAGCCGTAGAAAAACAATTAAATTAAAATAAAATTAATTCCTACATGAGGGAGATATAAATTGAAAATAGGTATGAGAATAAATAAGAGACAAAAGCACAATTAGCAAAACGTTAACAATTAATAGCTCTTCCCTAAATGCCCCCTCCTAAAAAAATAGTCTATCTAGTTTTATGCTATGTGATCCACTAGAAATATTATGACATATAACTGGTGAGAACCTCACATGTGATACAAAATTTCAAATAACCACATTAAAAAGAAAAACAGGTGAAAATATATATTATTAAACTGGAAAAATCAGTTTAATAATATATATTTAATTTAGACCAATGCAATAAAATATGTAATTTCAACATGTGGTCAATATAATATTATTAGATATACCTTTTGTTATACTAATTCTTGAAATTCAGTATGTGTTCTATATTTTCCACTAATTTTATTTAAACTAGATACATTACATGTTTTCAGCCATATGTGGCAGTAGTTATACAGTGCAAGTATTATGGCTAAAAATGCGACTTTGGATTCAGATATTCTGTTTGAATTCCCAATTACTTGTTTACTTAGCATACCAAATCATACATGTAAAATGGGAGTGAAAATAATGATATAGTGATTACCTATATATTTGTAAATGTACTCGAAATAATATCTGGCACAATCAATATGTTCAAATGATAATTAACATTACTCATAAAAATAATACAGTTCCAAGTTTCATATATTAAATCTCTGAATATTACCTATAGGTTCATTAATTTCTGCATATGGCAAATGTATATGTAAATATGCTTTAACAAATTAGGTAAATTAAAGTATTTAGAGACATTTGTTTCAAAGAAGCATCTCAATATAGATTAATATGGCAGCAAAAATTACAACAGGTTTCAGATATAATTCCATGTTTCTGTGTGCTATCATTGTTAAATAGAATTCTTCCTGCCCTTTCTAGTCTTCTGAAAATAAGTTTAATGTTAAAAACTATAGTGTTCTTAATAATTATCTATTAAAAACACATGATTAGGAGTATAAAATGTCACTATTTCTAATCTTAATTTAAAATAAAATGTCATTTTGACCTAATTTAGGAAACTTATCTTCCTAAAAATAATCCAAATTGAACTGGAGATTCTGTGAAGAACACAAATTAAGTTTCTTTAACCCATAAGAAAATAGTTGTCAGGGCAAGATTAATCCAGAAAAATGCTTTAAAGTTTGAGGATTATGTGGATATTTAACATCCTTCCATGTCTCTGTTTTTGGCATTTGATTTTATACTATTGCCTAACATTGTAATGTCTTGGCATACGTCTTGAAACATATAGTTTTGTCATAATCAGTGATTCTGAATGTCACATTGTTAAGCACTTTGTCTTACCTTTTGGAATTTAGCAGGTTTAAAGAAAGTATTGGAAGAGAGAGAAAAAAAAAAACCTGCACAGAGCTTACATGGTTTGTTACTCAGAAATGAAATTTTGCAATATGGAAACTCAGAGGATCAAATTCAACAAAAGATTTAATAAAGTTAAAGGAAGAGGAGAAAATAGAATAATTGAAGCCTAGAGTTCTAGTAGGTGTTGATGAGTCTACTCAAGTCTTCTCTATTATATGTACTACCTCAATAAAAGTATAGATAGCAGGGTTTAGCACACATAGTACCTAAGTACCAAGGACCCATGCAAGGATACTGGTTGGAGCTCCCACTGCCACCCCCACTTACCACTTGCAGTGGAGATGCTTCCAGAATGGTGAAGCAGGTCCGCAGGTGTCTCTCCCTCTGGTCCTTCCCCATGGCTTTCAGTTACTCTCAGTAATTGAAATTGCTTAGTATCCCCTAAGAGAGAGAGAGAAAAAAATGGATAGCAGGAGTTTGCAATTTTTTTACTGGGGATACTGAGAGTGCACATTAAAAACAACAGCTATGCCAGAGGCCAAATTCAAATAATGCTGTTTTGTATTGTTTGAGCTTGATCCAAAAGCAAAAGTATAACTATAATGAGTAAGTACATATCATTTTTTATTTCTTTCTTGTATTAGTGCTTTAACGGTGACTTTTAAAATTACAGTATAATGGGAGTAGAGTTACACACTATACTCACCACCAGATTCTGTGTGCTTAACCCCCAACTACCCCAACAGTAATCACCATAGTTTTTCCAATGTCTTAGAGGTAGGTTGACTTTGGATTTTTTTTTCCTTTATTAGGGGATTAATATTTCACAGTCTACAGTGAATACAATAGTTTGTACATGCATAATATTTCTCATTTCTTCATATAACAATACAACTCCCACTAGGTCCTCTGCCATCCTGTTCTACGACCAGAACTCCATCCCCCACCACCCCACTCCAGAATCTTACTTTGGTGCAATACACCAACTCCAGTCAAAATTCTGCTTAGTGTTTTCTTTTCTGATCTTGTTTTTCAACTTCTGCCTATGAATGAGGTCATCCCATATTCATCCTTCACTTCACTTAACATGATTTCTTCAAGCTCTATCCACAATGGGATGAAAACAGTGAAATGACCATTTTTACTCTGAAAATGTCCAATAGTTCTAGTTTACCTATTTCCTCATTTAGTTCCTTCATTTCTTTATTGATTTTCTGACTGGATGATCTGTCAAGTTGAGAGAGTGGGGTGTTGAATTACCCTATTATCACTGTGTTGCTGTTAATATATTGCTGTAGCTCTTTCAGCAGATGTTTGATGTATTTAGATGACCTCGTCTTGGGTGCATAGATGTTGATAATCATTAAGTCCTATTGATTGATCCTTTGAGCACTAAGTAATGTTCATCCCTATCTTTTTTAATTTTACTTATTTTAAGGTCTATTATGTCAGATGTGAGCACAGCTGTTCCTGCCCTTTTTGTGGTACACTGTCTTGAAAGGTAGTTTTCCATCCTTTCACTTTGAGTCTGTGTTTGTCTTATTTAGTTAGGTGGGATTCCTGCAGACTACATATGGTTGTGTTGTGTTTTCTGATCCATCTTCCTACTCTGTGCCTTTTAATAGGTGAAGTCAGATCATTTACATTTATTGATATTATAGATTTAAGATATTTTAATGCCACTACTGTAGATTTTTAGAGTGTTCTGATATATGGCATATTTATGGTGATCTGATTGTTTATATGAGACTTTTCAGAACTTCTTTCAGGGCAAGCTTGGTGATAGTTGATTGCTTTAATGGTTGCTTGTCTGAGAATGACAGTCTAGCAGGATACAGTAGTCTTTGTTGAAATCTTTCTCACTGAGCACTCAAAAGATATCTTGCCATTCTCTTCTGGCCTGTAGGGTTTGTGTGGAGAAATCTGCTGCTAATCTTATGGGTTTTCTTCTGTAGGTGATTCTGGTTTTTCTCTTGCAGCTTTCAGTATCCTTTCTTTATCTTTATTTCTTTCCATTCTAAATATGATGTGTCTTGGTGTCTTTAAGTCTGGGTTAATTCTGTTTAGGACCCTCTGAGCTTCTTGAGCCTTTATGTCTTTGATGTTGTCTAGAGTAGAGAAGTTCTCAGCTATAATGTCCCTCAGAATTCTTTCTCCCCCTCCCTCTCTTTCTTCCTTTGGTAAGCCAATAATGTGTATATTATTTCTTTTGAAGTCATCCCATATGTTTCTGTTGCTGTTTTCAGTATCTCTTAATCTCTTTTTGAGGTCTCTTATTTCTTTATTAGTTGTCTCTAATTTGTCCTCAATCTTGCTAATTCTGTTTTATGCCTCATTCTATTCTTTCTCCCCTCTGTGTTTCTACCTTTGGGGAGCTTTTAGCTGGATATTTGTCCTGGTTCATTTCTCCAATGTTTCTCCTTGATTTAACCATTATTAAAGTGTTTTTTGAGGTCCTTCTCTCAGTACTTTTCAGTACACTGATCACTCTTGCTTGGATTGACTTGTATCTAAATAAGATACTTAAAGAGTTCACAGTTGTGGAAGTTAACAGGTGTTACAATGTTATCTCAATCCCTAAATTGAAGCACTGTGGCTGTTAAAGTTTCTTTTGTTCTTTTTCTTCCCTGTAGGCTATGGTAGCCTGAGGATTTTTGACCTATAAGTGGGTTTTTTGGCTTAATAACTCACTCCTGACCAAGAGATAAAGCAGGGTGGGGGATAGATAGCACAGTCTTTATGCAAAGAGACTCCCACACCTCAAGGATCCAAAGGTCTGGGCTCAATTCAGCTTCTCTGCCAAGCCAGGCAGCACTGCTGGGCCCTGTGAGTTTCTAAACAAGTCCTGTTTATAGTCTGTAGGTTCTGAGACAATTATTCACCATGTTTTCATCAGGAGAACAATGTGGAAAGGCTCCCACTATATAGCCCCATGGCTAGACCACTGGGGAGTAGATCTTCTCCTGAGTTTCCTGGTCAGTTCTCTGCCTCCCAATGTCAGCACAGGGCATCCCCCCCTACTGCTCCAGCCTTTGAAGGCAGTAACAGTGGTGACTCACAGTTGCATTTGGTGAATCTTAGGGGAGTTCTTTCCTCCCTTCATCAATCTTTTTGTTGGTAAAACAGACTGAAAGTGGCTCCTCAACTGGCAAACAGCCAGACTGTTACCAGCTGCTCAGAAGTAGATATGGGCTTTATCCTCAGGAATCTCTCCTTAGATTCCTCTCTGTCCATGAGCCACATGTGTTTTCACTCACTGGTAACTTGGTGGGTTCTCAAAGTAGTCCCAGTCTCCTCTTGTTGCAGTCTCAGGTGATCTTTGATAATCCTTGTTCTGTAGAGAAGTTTCTCAGCTGGGTAGAGCTGGAGATCTGGGCAAAGTTGTGGTCTCTGGATGCTCTGGTGATTTGGTGGGTTCCCAAAGTAGTTCTAGTCTGTGGTGGTCTCCGTTGATATTTCTAGTTGACCAATGAATAGATTGGCTTTGTAGTTGTTGATTTTCCTATGTTTATACGTTTTAAATCTCTGCATCCCACCCATGAATTATATTTCACTTCCTTACTTCACTAAGCAAAATCACTTCCAGTTCCATCCATTTTGTGCTGAAAGAACCAGTATCACCTTTTTAAATTGCAGAGTAGAGTATGGACATATCTTAATCATTTTAAATATGTTGAACTGAAAACAGTCTGATAATACCAGAATTCCTGCCATAATATCTTTATTCATTCATTTATCCCAGTGAAAATATATACAGAATAGAATGAGAGATTTATAATCAGGCAATTTATGAAAATATTAATTATAATATAAAAATAATTGACATCAGAGCCATCTGGTGGTGCACCCTGAGCACACAGGTTCCCATATGCAAGGACCCAGGTTTGAGTCTCCACTCCCCACCTGCAGGTGGGATGCTTCATGAACATTGAGACAGGTATCTTTCTCTTTCTCTCTCTATCTCCCCATTCCCCTCTCAGTTTCTCTCTGTCATATCAAATAACATGGGAAGAAAGAAAGAGAGTAAGGAAGGAAGGAAGGAAGGAAGATAGGAAGAAAAAGAAAAAAAGAAAACAGAGAATGAAAGTAAGAAAAAGAGAAAGATATGCTGGGAGCAATGGGGCCCCAGAGATAATCCTGGTGGAAATTAAAATAATAATAATAAATGTGGCATTCTTAAGAATATTTCTTCCTTTAGCCAGTGGGTTGTTTATACTGATGTGGTTGTAACTTCTAGTAGTCTATACACTTCAGTTCAAAAATCACTAATATTCATGGGGTCATTTTTTGAGAATTATTTCATATTTGTGTATTTTTTTCATTAATTCTAGCAACACTGTTAATTCATTTGACTAAAAATATTAGTTTACTTTATTAGATAATGGGTAAAGGACTAGAGATAGATAACCATATTGAAAAAGATATAGCGAGAATTTTTTTCTTAGTTTTAGTTTTGTATCTTGAAATTATTAAGTAGTTACTTGAAATTTACCATTGTTTTCCCCCCTAATTTCATGTAGACTTTCATTATGAATGTTCTGTTGAGGATTTATGTTTTAACTATTTTTTCAAGTTTTGACAATGTATATTTTCATTTTCAGTTTATAAAATTAGAAAGTTTGGGTCAATGTTCTTAAACAAAATTTTTTTCAGTGTCTATCTTTATTTTCAAATGAATTATTTTGCATTAGATATTGTCTGCATCCAAAATTGTACTGATATCAATTTTGTAAGAATAACTACTTCTGTGGTCTATGTGCCAATTTTTATTTGCATTTGGGAAACAGAAAACTAGATCATGCTTTGCCATATTTGGATCTCAGTTGTACAACTCAGTTCAGCAAACATTTAAGTCATGACAGATAATGTGACTGTTTTGTGACACATATGTAGTCACTAAGGATCAGGACTTGTTTCAATATTCTTATTTTAGCTTTCTGTATTAAGGTACAGGATTTCTTTAACAGGCCTAGGTACTTCTTGAAATCACTGACAAATAATTTAGAAAAGGGAGGATTTTTCTCTAAACAATTTCCCCTCTCCATGAAGCAAGGTAAAACATTTATACATATGCTTTCATGGGATTTATTTGCTCTCTTATGGTAAATTACATCTCATAAGTACTGGCACAATTTAATTATATCAATTGAAAAAAGCATTCTCACTTTAATGTATATATAGTTAAACTATTAAAAAATACATTACATTTTACTTCTTGATATAGTTTATGAACTTTCAGAAGATAAGAGTAAACATGTTGTGTCTGAAAATACATTACAGTCTTATTAAGTGCATTCTAACTCCTTCAGACACTTCTGTCATTAATATCTAAATGTTGCCTTAATGTGGTTCAGATTTTGTTTTCGCTAGCATATATTTAATATGTCCTGCTTGCTAAACTCTGGGTCTTTCAGATACCATATAGTTCTTGACACTTCATTGTCACTTTGAGGGGGGAAGATATTTGGGGTTAGTTGAATTAAGATATGAAAAAATCATTCATATCAATAAAATAAACTGAGGACATATGCTGAAATTATATAGGCATTCATTGGCAACAGTGAAAGGACTAGAATTAATAGTTCCTTAGGTCTGTGGTCATTCTGCTGCCTCCTCTGTTATGTTGACCTTGCAAGTCTGAGTGAACATTTATTAAACTAAGTTAACTCATGAACCATCATGAACCTTAACAGTCTTATTACACATATAACTTTATTTTTGACATTAAGTAACAACTCGACTTCACTGATTGATAAGGACCTTAAATGCCTCTAATACCCAGTTGAATGTAATTGCTGGTTGAGGCAGAGTCTCTTATATTCGTTATATTGGTACAGTGATTTATTCTTCCAGTTTCTATGTTCTGTGCTGTGAGTGATTTACATCTGTCATTTTTTTCCCCTTGGACTTCTTTAACACAGAATATAGCCCCCTTATACTCACTCAGGCCCTAAATCAGTGGAAAACTGGAAAAAGAACACAGAATCTGAGGTGCACAAACTCTGAGGTGACTCTAACCTACATAGAGATAGAGTCTGAGACTGAAATATTACCTGAAATCCCACCTTTGCTTGTATTCTTACCATTTTTGTTTGAATTCCCAACTCCCTTGCTCATTTCTATAGGAAAAAGCTTCTTTAATAATTTACTTGCATTTGAATCCTTTAGAATTTGCTTCTTGAGAATGTAACCTGAGAAAAATCTGATTTTAACAGTTTTCTAAACTTTAAGTTTGTCTATAAACCATCAACTGCTATTATTTGTTACTTTCAATATACCTTTTTCCCTCTAGCCTTCTATAGTACATTCTAGGTTCTTTCAGTTTTGTCATTCTGAGCAGTTATAAGCAAAGAATTCTCCATAGATTTACATGTAAAATTGGAATACCAAGGAATGGATGAGAATTTGTGTTTTCTGCAGAGAATTCTACTTTTTTAGCTGGAATGATCTCTTTCCCAGCTTTGTTGAGAAGTCACTTCCAAATGAAAAAGTGCAACATGAAGCAGCTTAAGAACATGAGATCGTGTAATATAGTATCAAATTATGCAGTATAAAAAGAGAAGAAAGCAAACAATAAGATGCTAATTATGCAGCAGACTCTGATTGAGTGACATTGATTAGAGAGCAAACACATCAAGTCCTATTCACCCTGACACTCTCCCTTCCTTTAGTTCACCATCATCAAACCATTAATCTGAATCAATACATTTTTTTCAACAAAAGAAACAGAAATGAATCAATTCCACTAAATTTTTAGGATTTAAGGAGTTTGTGGGCATCTGACTAGCTACAAGTTAAGCTGAAAACTCTATGATAAACAAATATAAAGAGTTTGGTCATGTTATAAACAAGACTTTGGAAGAGAATTTTTAAACTAGTTAAGTGGGAGGTGGGGTGGTGGTGCACCTGATTAAGCGCACATAGTATGAAACACAAGGACCCCCACAAGAATCCTGGTTCGAGCCTCCGGCTCCCCATCTGCAGGGGAGTCTCTTCACAAGCAGTGAAGCAGGTCTGCAGGTGTCTATCTTCCTCTCTCTCTCTGTCTCTGTCTTCCTCTCCCCTCTCAATTTCTCTCTGTCCTATCCAAAAAAAAAAAAATGGCCACAGGAGCAATGGATTTGTAGTGTAGGCACCGAGCCCTAGCAATAACCCTGGAGATAAATATATATATATATAATATATATATACATATATGTGTATATATATATATGTATATATATCTAAATAAACTAGTTAAGTAAACTGGATATTCTAGTTCCCTTAAAAAGCCTACTTCAGAAGCCTATATTTAACCACAAAGCAATATCGCTTGTTATTTTTTTTAATGTCTTTGTTGGGAAATTTACATTTGACATTAAATACAATAGTCTGTACATGCATAACATTTCCCAAATTTCCATATAACAATACAACCCTCACTAGGTCCTCTGTCATCCTTTTGGACCTGTATCCCACCCCCCATCCCAGAGTCTTTTACTTTGGTGCAATATGCCAATTCCAGTTCAGGTTCTACTTGTGTTTTCTCTTCTGATCTTAACTGCTTGTTATTTTTTAGATCATTAAATCAGCTTCTCTAGAGAACCACACTAGGCAGCTCTTTACTTTTCAATTTTTTAAAATTATTTATTTATTTTAAAGATAGGAGAAAGAGAAAGAACCAGACATCACTCTGGTACATGTGCTGCCAGGGATTGAACTCAGGACCTCATGCTTGAGGGTCCAATGCTTTATCCACTGTGTCACCTCCCAGACCACGACAGTTCTTTAATTTTTAGTCCACATTGACATACTACATATTCTTGAATGGAAGAGAATTTTGGATCTCAGGAAAGATTTTTCACAAGACCTTGGTAATTCAAACTGATTCCATCTAAGTGGGTCTATCATCAAAGATATAAATGTGACAAGAAATGATGGTTGTTGATAGTCTTTTTAATAGTGTTTGACATTAATTTATTTTTTTTTCTCTTTACCAGATTGAACCTGGGATCCTAGAGCCTGAGGCATAATATTCTCTTTGCATAACCATTATGCTATCTATCCCCACCACATTTTTTTTTAATCTTAAAAACCTGCTTTTTCTGATAGAGACTTGGAGGTTATACATGTTCCCATGCTAAATGTGAATATACATGGGACCTGGGTCAAACTAATGTGGTAAATAGTGAACTGTATTTATATTTTTTCTCCAACTTTGGGAGCTGTTCTCTGCCATAATTCAAAGTCCTGGTCCTATTCTCAACTCTGAATACATCTTTCTAGACCATATTTTTAGCCTATCTCCATGTTAACTAACAAGCTCAGGGAAAAAAAATTCACTAAAATAATGGGCCCCAAGGAATTTACCTAAAATAGAATTCCTAGATTCATTCCTCCCTAAAGCCCCATTTTCACCTGCTCTATTCCTACTTTCTGGCTCCTCCTTATTAAACATTTTCTCCTGCCTTATAACTTAACTGCCTTTCTTACACCAAGTTACAAATGTTTCAGTGATTTCATTCTTAACTTCATGGGTGGATGACCTTACCACTGGACCTGGCCTCTCCAGAGCCTTAACCCACTAGGGAGAGATAGAAACAGGCTGGTGGTATAAATTGACCTGCCAATGTCCATGTCTAGCAGAGAGGCAGTTACAGAAGCCATACCTCCTATCTTCTGCACTTCAAAAAAAATTTTAGTCCATACTCCCAGAGGGGAAGAAATGTTAGAGGAAGATGACTAAAGGGTTCTGAGACCCAATGCCACCAGGACTGAGAGAGAGGAGGAAGAAAAGACATTTGGAAGTAGCTAGGACTTAAAATGGAAGAGAAGGTAGGACCATGGAAAGAATGGTGGATATATATATATATATATATATATATATATATATATATATATATATAAGAGAGAGAGAGAGAGGGAGAGAGAGGAGGGAGAGGGAGAGGGAGAGGGAGAGGGAGAGGGAGAGGGATAAGGCAAATAGTTATAGAAATAGTAGTCAACCCGTATCTGTGACCTTGGGAAAACCACTGTTGTTTCCAGTGGAGGAAATGGGGACACAGAAGCCCATTGGTGGGAATGGTGTAGAATTGCACCTCTGTTATTTTGTAATTTTGTAAATCACTTTAAAAAAAAAAAAAAAACTGCTTTCTTGGTCCTGCATGTGATTTACCTAGTAGAGTACACATGTTAACATTTGCAAAAATCCAGGTCAAGCCCTGAGCAATTACATGAGAGCTCCTACCCAATGGAAACCACTAATGGTGCAGCAGTGCTGCTTTATCTTTTTTCTCTTTCTCTCTCTCTCTGTGTGTGTGTGTGTGTGTGTGTGTGTGTGTGTGTGTGTGTGTGTCTTACCATTTATCTAGAGAAAAGACAAACTCACTGAGAGTAGCAAGTGGTAGAGTCATGCAGATACTAAGCCCAAGTGATGTAATAACCCTATCCTAGTAGCAAAAACTGTATTTTAAACATTTGTTTTATTTATTTATTTTGTGGTTTATGAGATACTAATAAATAAACTTATGGCTTCATGCATATGAAATAACATTAATCAACTTCCCAGTCTCATTATCTTTGTTTATTCAACTTAGAGAGAGAGGGAAGAAAGACACCTTAGGAGTGTCCCACCTAGTGTTATCTATCATGTGTCCATGTGGTGGGAGGAACTGAACCTTGGTTCTTGTACAGGGTAAAGTGCTCCATCAAGTGAACTATCTCCTGGACCTAATGTCTTCTTTTTTTAGGTAAATCTTTGCTAGATGTTGTGGTTTAATTGATATAACCATATAACAATGTAACTGAAAACTTGTCTTGAATATAATATAGTCCAATCAAAATGTTAGAATCAAAAATCATCTCCTCTTTTGCTTACTCTGCCCTCATTATTGGGGAAAAAGAAATCCAAGATAAGAGTGGAAAAGCCAATTAAGTTATTATTTTAGTTAGTATGTGTCTTGAAGATGGAAATTAAACCTGTTCCCTCAAGGACCTCAGGCATGACATGTGGTGGTTTTAACAGGCTAAGATATCTACTTGGCCCTAAGTTCACTGACTGTTAATGTTTCAAACCAATACTGTTGTGCTTCAATTCATCAGATAGTAAAAAAGAAAAAAAAACCTGTATTATTTCCCTTGTAACCTTGGTTAACAGTAGCTTTAGAGCTAACCTTGTGCTTAATTGTTGAAATTATCTTTATTTAGCATAGATAAAACATTTCTATAGATAACTTAGTCTTACTTTAATGGCTCAACTATATATGTCTTTTATAATTAATCTAATTAATGCTTTTGTGAACTATCATATAGTAAACAACAATCGATCTAAATGTACCCTGTCAGTTAAAAAAGAAAAAAAGATTACAATTTTTAATTATCTTTATTTATTGGATAGAGATATCCAGAAATTGAGAGGAGGGGGAGATAAAGAGGAAGAGACAGAAAGACACCTGCAATACTGTTTCACCATTCACAAAGCTTTTCCCATGCAGGTGGAGACTGGGGGCTCAAACCAGAGTCCTTGAGCATTGTAACATGTGTGCTCAATCAGGTGCACCACCACACAGCCCCCAAAGAAAAAAGATTTTTAAAGTTCTTTACAAAAGAAAAAAATTGCTTAAATAATAGATTTTTTTTTTTTAGTCAGATCTGAATTAGTTCTGAAAATACTGTGAATGATCCTTTTTAAAAATAGTTTTAAACATTCTGTCTCCCATTCACAGCAAAGCTCCAATCATTATTTTCAAACATTAAAATTATTTAAAACAACTTATGGGTGGGATGATACCATACCAGGCAGAGTGCACATGTTGCCATGTGTGAAAACCTGGGTTCAAGTTGTCAGTCACCAAATGCAGAAGGAAAACATCTCTAGTGGTGGAACAGTGTTATAGGTGACTCTTCTCTCTGTCTTCCTGGCTCACTCTATTAAAACACAAATGAAAAAAAAAATTAAAAACTATTTGCCTGGAGAGGAGAAGACATGTCTGATGATAATTCTGGTGGTGAAAAAAATGCAATTAGTTTAAAGTGTCACCAGTAAGTCTTAGTCAGTATATGTCATTTTCTTCTTTTATATTTAAATGAATACAGAGAGACAGAAAGAAAGAGACAGAGAATGAAAGAGATTACAGCAACAAAGCTTCTTTCAATACACTGGGGTCCAGGATCAAAACCTAGCTCATGCACATGGCAAAACAGCACATTATCCAAGTCAGTATATGGAATTTTAAAGAACCTAATGTTTTAATACTAATGACTTACTTGATAGGTACATTTTGTGCTGTTTTAATAATCATGTATGAAACAGCATAAAATGTCTTCTGATCTAAAAATCCAGGCATCATTTACATATGATACACAATTGCATCTTGATGGTATAGTTTCAATTCCTCCAGGAGGAAATAAGGAAGCTAGAGGAGCTATGGACAGAAGTAAAGCTTCAGGTCCATTTAGACAAATGCCAGGCAGGTCTTAAAACAATGGTGTCTATCAGTCTAGTTTTAAAGATTCTGTTTTACTTTCTTCCAAGAAAGTAGGTCAATGTAAATGAAATTTTAATAAAGCCAGTTGTGCAGTTTCTGTATAACATAGTAAGCAACAACTATCCACATAATAGCATATATGACATATCTATTCTGTAGAGTTCCCTTTGGAGTCAAATTAGGTAACTCCCAGAGTTCTGAAATTGTTTTTCATCATAGATGTCTTTAAGATACCTACCTGCTCATTCCTGAGAGGGTATTAAAAATCCAAAATAGTTTTATAGTTATCAAGTTCACAAATTCATTTTTGGAATCTATATGATTGTGGCTGTTGAATATATCATTAAATTGGCAAAAATTCTTCTGCTGTGTAATTTTAATTTGATCTTCTTGATTTATAGCTGTTGGTAATGTTGCATAAAACCAAAATAGTTCTGTGCTACAGTGTTGCTGTAGTAATGAAAACCATTTGTGGTCTTAATGTTTGGCCTGACTTTTACAGAGACTCCACATGCCCAGTGGGAATTTTAGGTTCATGATAGTATTTAGTCACTAATATGTAAGCTTTGGATATCCCTCAAGTTCATTTTTTCCCTCCCTCCCCCTTCCCCATCACCATTAAGTTCTACTTGTGGTTCATTTCTTGACTCTTACTTTCTGATTGCTTTCTTAGAAGTCCTTCCCAAAAATCCATCTAAATTTTGGGGATTCTCAGAGTGTTGTATGACAGGATTCATATCCTTACTTTGTACGCTTTTTATCTATTATTCTGCAATTACCAAACAAAACCAGTGAATTTTTTGCTTTATGTTTAGGAATTAACCTTTTTGTAGTTGGGGGGAATGGTTTAACATGTAGAGTGTGGAGCTTGCATGCTTGAGACTCTCAAGCATGAGAAAAGAAGTGCTATTCAATTCTGGCATATGGTAGTGACAGATACTGATTTGGGAACCTGTGAGGACTTCGACATTCAAATTTGATGCTCTAAGAATTAGCTATATCCACGGTTCTATTAAAAATAATTGTTTAATGACTTAGACTATAAAATGACTTCTTGTTTCCACATTAAAGTATTTTCAATAATGTCAATAGAAAGAAGATAATATTATGTTAATTGTTTATTAAAGCTCTTCAGAAAAACAATGATAATATGATGCTAATGAAATGTACTAAGAAACAGGTAAAGTCTAATATAAATTGTAGGAAAATGGAGATATTTTGTATTTACTCCTTAAGTATCTCTCTAAAATTTTCTGGTATAAGCTTAACTTTCTATAGTTACTCCCAATTTTCCTTATTGAGAGAGGGTTTCGCCATACATTTTAAATGATCAATATCAATCTAAAGTAGGTAAAAGTGGAGATATTGATTTCTAGTACCAATATTAGAGATACTTATAAATATTATGATCATTATGGAGTCAAGAAAGTTTTCATGCAATGACTGTGACTTTACTCTTAGAACTACTAAATAGAGCTTTTTCAGATGAAGCCATATATTTCAAAGAAAATAACTCGTTCAAATGCCATTTTAAGTTTATAAACCACATCTCAGTACCATTTCACACATGACAAATCAGTGATAAAACCATTTTTGAGATTATTATTTCATACAGATATTAACTTGGAAATTTTCTCATGGACAGTTTTTGAAAATGGGATATAAAACCCTTTCTGGAATAGTTGAGATGGAGCTATAATGAAATAATCTATACAGTCCAATCATGCTTTTAATATTATAACTTATCTTCTAAAGTTATTAAGGAAACTCATTTAATTTAGTATTGGTGGGTATAATTACATAACTGTAAAATAGCAAAACTTATGCCCTAAAGTGCTTTATAAACAGGTTCTCACTTTACCAAATAATGGGGAATTTATAACCAAATACTTTAAAATAACAAGTTAAGATCATAGCAAGCCAAAGCAGAGTGAAAGGTATAAGTAGCTACTCCCTTAATATGGACTTACTGTAAATGTTTTTTGCAGGTAGTTTGACAATGGATTATTGAAAAAAGAAACTCTGAATCAATTCTCAAGACTTGAAAGCAGTAATGTATGATTGATGTTACATTAGACAAAACAGAATCTAAGCTACAAAGCTTAGTGAGTTATATTAAATATGAGTTGGATAACTTTTTAACTCATTATTTAGCAAGAGAACAGAAAATGTGCTTCTGTTGAGCATGTATATAAAAATGCCCTTTCTTATGATTTTTCTTTTAAATAATCTGTAGTTTAGATTTTGAAATTAATTTTTCATTCTTTATCATAAATACCATTTCACCTGTGTCTCTAGATACCACTTTTGTAATAGTGTAATACAATTTTTCATGCTTTTTAACTTGTAATATCTACAAGACTATACTTGTTTAGGGATGCAGTTCCATATATCTTTAAAGTATGTGCTATTACAACTTGTTTACCATGAAAGTGCTAATATCCCTCTACCACAGTTAATTTTGTTCCACTTACTATTTCATTCATTTTAATATACATTTAAACAGTGATAAATGTTCTCCTAAAATGTGTTTCTTTCTAGAAGTCTGCAATTTGTGTTATTATATGATTAACCTGTTTTACTTAATAAAAGAGTTAAATGCTCCAGCTTTAGGAATTTAAGTTGTACAGCTTGAAGTGAAAATGCATTGTATTGATACAATAACTTTCAGTTCAGAGAGAATAAGGTTAAGTCCTGATCTTCCTACTTCCTGGTAATACAAACTTAAGCGAGAAATTTACATTTTAGAATAAAAGGTATTTATGTCTTTGAAGTTTACTGGTTTTTAAAAATACTCTTAAAGATTCATGGACATTGTAGGTATCCTAATGGTGGTATTCAGAATTCTTGCCCAGAAATGAAAGGGCATTAGATTTTGAGAAATTCAGGCAACTACTGTTGTGCATCAGTTTTATCATTCTCTCACTCCATATCAATGTGTTTTCTTTTAACACAGTAGAAGGTAAACTGTGTGACAGATCTCTTTTCATCAGAAGCCTTCATATAATAACAAATATCAAATGATCTTACACATAAGTGGGACTCAAGAAACAAAGAAAGGGAAAACATGGGCTGAAACTTTAGGTATTGTTCTATTGCACAAGATATAAGAACTCAAAAGAGAGGGGCTAGAGGGGGGTGGGGGGAAGAGAGCTGGAGACCCAGTGCAAGAAGATAAATGATGGAAGGTGTGGTATACTGACACCAACTCTAATCCCCATATGTCCACTGTACTCGGTGTGCCACCACCTAGGCCTTCCCAGTTAAATCTCTATTACGTATAACCACCTGTGGGTTTGTATATAGACATGAGCATATTTGGTACATATTTATTCTATTTATCTAAAATAAATCATAGTAAATAAATTACATATCTAAATTACATCTAAATTACATATTTTCTTATAAAATTTTCATGAGAATTGTCTTTCCTTAACAGTTCCAACTTTATGTATAGTTTGCTACAAAATTCTTATACTTTCAGTCTGTGTTCCACTTATATTACAACATAGTTCTGAAATGATCACATCAATTTATTTCAGTTGTGTGTCCCTTTATTTTCATTAGTAAGAAAATACCAGTATTAGGATTATAAACCCCTATCCGGAATCTGAATTAACATTAAGTTAACAACACTGAAAATAGTTCTCATCAAATTTGAATTTTTGAAAATTCAGTACCATCTTAATAACATAACTTGCTTCTGCATGCTTCATTATTATTCTTTATCTAGCTATGAAAAATTTGTTTAATGTTGTCTAGTAAGAAACTAACATTGCTTTAATTTTAGGTTAAACATTGCTCCCTCTGCAGCCTTGCAGAAAATAATTCCACATGTTCTTATGTTAGTGATTATTTAATAACATACTTGTAAAAATTGAATTTTTCAGGAAATGAAATTTATTTAAAATCAAGTCATGGCAAGTGCCATAATTATTCAGATTTGAGTTTCTTCCCCTGTCCATAACTAATAGCGTCCATTTTGTATAAGTACAACACATTAACTGATTGTGCCACTGGGGCTCCGATAGTGTCCATTTTGATACAACCTTGACACTTAATGGAATGCTTTCTTGTCAGTTTTTTCTCTGATATACACAGCATGTTTTTTTTTTAAAGCAGCAGGATAGTTCAATAAGTGCTTTTTTTTTAGTTTGCTAAGGAGACATTGAGAATTATGAACAAGAGGTAACTTTCCCTCAATGGATTATTAAAATATTAGGAAATTGGAGGTGGGGAGGCAGGCAGTAGCACTGTGGGTTAAGCACCCATGGCACAAAGCACAAGGACCAGCTCAAGGATCCCGGTTCCAGTCTCTGGCTCCCCACCTGCAGGGGTGTCATCTCACAAGTGGTGAAGCAGGTCTGCAGGTGTCTGTCTTTCTCTCCCCCTCTCTGTTTTCCCCTTCTCTCTCAATTTCTCTCTGTCCTATCCAACAAGGGCAGCAATAACAACAACAATGATAAACAACAAGGGCAACAAAAGGGAAAAAATAGCAGTGGATTCGCAGTGCAGGCACGGAACCCCAGCAATAACCCTGGAGGCAAAAAAAAAAAAATTGGAGAGGGTCTTTTCTTCAATACAAGTATGATTTTAGTTCTTTAGATAAATTGAGATGTCATCAACTACATTTGTTTAAAAATTGTAATAGATTTTTGAATATTAATTTAAATACGGAATGTAAGTTAAATCATATAATAATCCTTTAGTTGCTTGGTTTGAACAGTATAATCATGTAGCAAGAGAACAATTTCATCATAAAGTTTCAGTTTAAATCGGGGCCAGGCTGTGGCGTACCTGGTTAGGTGTACACATTACAGTACGTAAGGACCCAGGTTCAAGCCCCTGGTCTCCAGCTGCAGGGGGAAAGCTTCATGAGCAGTGAAGTGGGCCACAGGTGCCTCTGTCTCTTTCTCTCCTTATCTCCCCTCCACTCAGTTTCTCTCTATTGCTATCAAATAAATAAATAAATAAATAAAACATAAATTGTTCAAATCAATAAAAGGAAATCAGATACTATTTTAGCAGTGTAATGTAGAACATGGTAAAAGTAGCACCATCCATCAAATTATTCATATTTTGCTTTACCTTGACTAAATATTGTCTCCATCTTTAAATAAGCACCACCAAATTTGTATTATATTCATCAAGACAAGCACTTATGAACTTCTAACTTAAAAAAAAATTCAGAAACTTGCTATTGCTTCTCAAGTCTTTTTTTTTTTTTTCTTTAAATTGCCACCAGGATTATTACTGGGGCTTGATGCCTGCATAGTGGCCATTATTTTTCCCATTTTCTTTCTATCTATAGAGAGTGAGGGACAGAAGGAGGGGGGAGATAGAAGAAGAGACATCTGCAGCATTGTTCTACCACTTGTGAAGCTTGTCCCCTACAGGTAGAGGCCAGGGACTTGAATGGTAACATGTACACTTTATGCAAAATGTAACTGTATGTATATATGCATGCACATATTATAATTAACATTAGAACAATTAGTTAAGCACACATTTGTGTGAGAATTATCATAGTAAATTACTGAGATATATTAGAATGATTATGAATTAATTTTCCTTGAAGGTTCATTTCAATGTTGCTTTTAATGTATATGCATTTTAATTTACCGTATTATTTACATGAATATGGGGTTCAAGCTCTTGCATTTTTCTTTTCTCATAGTAATTTTATCTTTAAATAGATACTTAGAAAAAAAGAAAAATACAGTACAGTCACTATGTACCCATAGGTATTCCATGTTTCTTTTGTATTTACTTAAGAAGGTAGTTCTGACTTTCATGAGACTTAATGGCAAGAGTTGCATTCTTGATCAAACACATACCAGATCACACCCACACTAGAGACAATATTCCTCTAACGCTATGTCTTTTTATATGTTGGTGAGATGGTCTCCAGGTGGTGAAACAGCTAGCAACCATTACAGTAATCTGCCAGTAAATATCAGCAGCTCAAGTTTTCTCTGGATTCTTACTATCTTGCCAATTATATGGTACCATGTTCAATATCACCTCCTTCCATTTTTTAACATAATAGCTATGTTATTGTCCTTTCTCCCTAACAACTCAATTGATTTGATTATCTATTTAGAGTGATTAAAGAACAGTGATTTATCTTAAGGGAAAATAAATGTTTACTTTATAAAAGGATGAAATATCTTTGGAAAGCAATTTGTCCATATTGCTGCTTAGTGAAAACAAACAAACAAACAACAACAAAAAAAACCCACACCAGTATTTGGAGTGTACAAGTGAATCATAGATTAGATTGTTTCTTAAAATCCCAAATTGTTTTCCTTTCTTACTGAATGTTGATCATTAAAATATAAGAAAGATGTGTTTTTCTGTTTTCTCTGATATAAAAATTTTATATGCTAAAATGTTGGGCATTCTTGACATTAACCATGCTGTGCATTTCTGTGGATTTAGCAGATATTTTAATGATACCACATTCTATTTATTCAGCTAATGTGTCACACTTTTTCTCCATGTTGGCATCAATTTTTATATAGAAAACAGCAAGTGGTCAAAAACTAAAGTAGACTTATCAGCATGTTCCTCTATAGAGATTTCTAATTTGTGGGCTATCCTGTGTAAGTAGGGTAAAGGGAAAACACAGGGACTATAGAATGAAATAGTGAAAGAGAATTGCACAGTTTTGGGGCCAGGCAGTAACATACCTAGTTAAAGTGCTCATATTACAGTGCACAAGGACCCAGATTCAAGCCCCTGGTTCCCACATGCAGGAGGGGATGCTTCATGAGTGCTGAAGCAGGGCTACAGGAGTCTCTCTCTCCCTGTCCCTCTCCCTCTCCCTGTCCCTCTCCCTGTCCCTGTCTCTCTCTCTCTCTCCCCCTCTCTCCCCCTCACCCACCCTCCCTGTCTTTCTCCTTCTTTTTCTCCCCTCTCAATTTCACTCTGTCCCTATCCAATAATAAACGAATAAAAATATTTTTTAAAAAGAATATTTCCATTTTTGTAGAGACATTACTGGAGCTATAGCCCTTGAGACTTAACATTGTAATGAAACCTAATTAAATGACCTTTATATATTTGTTATTTATAGGATAATTACAAAGATAGTGACTGTTATTTATAAATTTTAGTACTAAAATAATAACATTTTGCATTTAATCCTTCATTGTCCTTACTGTTCTTTACGATCCAAAGACATGCACATTCTTTATTGCTTCTGTTATTAAAATTAGGCCATGCATTTTTACTCGTCCATCTTATGAAAGATAAAACCAGCTCTACAAATTTCTAGTGAATTTGAATAGTGTTGACATTCTATTAAGCTTCACCAAAAACTGATTTTTGAGTGATGCTTGATCATTTTTGAAATGTGTTCTGGTATTTCTCTCTTTGACGTAGAAGACCAGGGTGATTTATCTAGATTGGAGTGTGTTTGGTATTTCTTGACTTTTGTTTTTCTCCTGCCGTACCTTTTTTATTTTCTTCCCTAAGCCAATTCACCATTATTTATGGAAAGGGCATTTCAGTGAAGCCAAGATAGGTCTGAAAAAATCTGAACATTCAAGGAGTTGATAGTGAAAAATGTGACTCAATTAATGTGTTTGATATGTATGTATGGGTTTTATGATTACTTGATTCACCTAAGTATGATAACTCAATGACATAGATAAAATTAGACTCCCTTTTCTGCAAAATACCTAAATCTATTCAATTCAGTGTCTATGAGATAATCTTTTAGCAATTGTTAAAAAGTTTTCAGATGTATACCAAACTGTTTCTCATCTTCCCTCCCATATTACAGAAACATAGGAGTTATTTATGTTATTTATTGTTATTTATTGTTTACTTTCACAAGTTTCCTTCACAGGCTCACAATTTAGTATGACTGATGTTCTATTTTGTCAGCAATGAATTACCAATTAGTTTCATTAATATTAGTGTAAAATCTATGTAGTTTTAAGGATTGCTTCTCCCTCAAGAATGTATCTTCTTAAGCCTCTCCAGTGATGTACGTAGTGTTCTCAGGGGCTAAGAAAGTAGAATCAATGATCAGTTGGAGATCAGGGAGTTAGGGTGGGACTTTACATTCGATAATGTTATTACTCAGGATTCTCACATTGTCAGGGTCCTTGATTTAATCTCTAATGCTGCACACTGATAAAGAGTAGATAATTCAAACTGAAACCCTTAGTTGCTGTGGAATTGTTGGTACTCCATCGAAAAAAACACTTATTTTTAAATTTTTTTTTAATTTAAGAAAGGATTAATTAACAAAACCATAAGGTAGGAGGGGTACAACTCTACACAATTCCCACCACCCAATCTCCATAACCCACCCCCTCCCCTGATAGCTTTCCCATTCTCTATCCCTCTGGGAGCATGGACCCAGGGTCATTGAAGGTTGCAGAAGGTAGAAGGTCTGGCTTCTGTAATTGCTTCCCCGCTGAACATGGGCGTTGACTGGTCGGTCCATACTCCCAGTCTGCCTCTCTCTTTCCCTAGTAGGGTGTGTCTCTGGGGAGGCTGAGCTCCAGGACACATTGGTGGGGTCTTCAATCCAGGGAAGCCTAGCCAGCATCTGGTGGCATCTGGAACCTGGTGATTGAAAAGAGAGTTAACATACGAAGACAAACAAATTGTTGAGCAATCATGGACCCCAAGCTTGAAATAGTGGAGAGGAAGTGTTAGGAAGGTACTCACTGTAAACTCTAGTGTACTTCTGCTTTCAGGTATATATTTTGCAGTAGTTTATAGATACGTGTGAACATAAGCACTCTCTCACAGAAACTGGTGTATATTTAGGTTTTGGGACTTTGTTAGAAAGTGAACCACATGAGATGAAATTAGAGTGTACTATAAAAGGAAAGGTCTCACCCGAGTAATGAAGCTGAAGGGTTGTCATTCCACTCGTGAAGTCTCTGGACACAGTCTGAGGTGAAGCATGTTAAGGTGGCAATTGTTGCGTTGGTTAGGTTGTGATCGGTGGATGCAATATTATTTGGTATGGATTGGGAGACACATACGGGAAAGTGGGCCCTATCCAAGGGTTCCAGGACTGTGGGAAGTAGGGACTCTATAGTGGAGATGTAAGGTTCCTGCTATCTTAGGGTTCAAGAAGACAATTGATAGTTAATGTTATCATCACATTATTTGGTAATTGGGTTAACTTTGAAAAGTCCTTTTGTTATGGTTTGCTGTACAATATCCAGTATCTTGTATATAGCTGTGCTATTGGATGCTTCTGATCTACTTGGTCTAGGCTTTTGAGAGAGTCCGCATATCAAATACACAGCCTATATATTAAAAAGATTCAGTTTGTCTTTTGAGAAACTTTGAGACATACAATTGATTTCCCCCCTCTCATATGTCTACATTTTGCTAGGAGTGTACATAAACACCATTCCCACCACCAAAAGACTGTGACCCATCCCTAGACACTTTTTTATTGGAGTATTGATGCAAATAAATCTATCTTAAAATAAATTTAACTATATTTGTTCCACCCATCTTTAATCTGTTATTTCTACTGTACATTTTTGTGATAGCACTCTAAGATGTTATGTAGATTAAGTTTCTTAACAAGACTCAAAAAAAAGAAAAAGCCATAATGGCCAAATAACATATTTTCTTAGATTAAGTCATTTTATCACTTTTTATTCTTGGGTCTTTACTAATTTAAGCTGACATTTCCAGTTAGGGAGACAGGGAGAGAAAAAGGAGAGAGAGAGTGTGAAAGTGGAAGACAGACAACAGTACTGAAATTTCTTCCTATAGGTGTTGGCTGAGCTTGAACCTGGGTTGTTCATAAGAAAAGTAGGTGCAAATGCACCAGTCACAGACAAAGAATTCGAAACTGTTATTAAGAATCTCCCCAACAACAAAAGTCCTAGACCAGATGGCTTCACAAACGAATTCTACAAAACCTTCAGGAAACAGCTAGTACCCATACTTCTAAAGCTTTTTCATAAGATTAAAGAAACAGGAACACTCCCTTCAACCTTCTATGAAGCCAACATCACCCTGATACCAAAAGCAGATAGGGACACAACAAAAAAGGAAAACTACAGACCAATATCTCTGATGAACATAGATGACAAAAAATTAAACAAGATCTAGGCCAAACGGATACAGCAGCATATCAAAAAGACTGTTCATCATGACCAAGTGGGATTTATCCCAGGAGTGCAAGGTTGGTTCAACATACATAAGTCAATCAAAGTCATTCACCACATCAATAAAAGCAAAGGCAAAACCCACATGATTATCTCAATAGATGCAGAGAAAGCCTTTGACAAGATCCAACACCCATTCATGCTCAAAACTCTACAAAAAAATGGGACTAGATGGGAAATTCCTCAAGATAGTGGAATCCACATATAGCAAACCTATAGCCAACATCATACTCAATGGACAGAAGCTGAAAGCATTCCCCCTCAGATCGGGGACTAGATAGGGATGTCCACTGTCACCATTACTCTTCAACATAGTATTGGAAGTTCTTGCCATAGCAATCAGGCAAGAGAAAGGAATCAAAGGAATACAGATTGGAAGGGAAGAAGTCAAGTTCTCACTATTTGCACATGATATGATAGTATACATATAAAAACCTAAAGAATCCAGCAGAAAACTACTGGAAGTTATTAGGTACTATAGCAAGGTGTCAAGCTACAAAATCAATGTACAAAAATCAGTGGCATTTCTTTATGCAAACACTAAATCTGAAGAAGAAGACATCCAGAAATCACTCCCATTCACTGTTGCAGCTAAATCAATAAAATACCTAGGAGTAAAGCTGACCAAAGAAGTGAAAGACTTGTATACTGAAAACTATGAGTCACTATTCAAGGAAATAGAAACTGATAGCAAGAAATGGAAAGACATCCCATGCTCATGGATGGGAAGAATAAATAGCATCAAAATGAATATTCTCTCCAGAGCAATATACAAATTTAGTGCGATACCCATCAAAGTTCCATCAAACTTCTTTAAGAGAATAGAACAAACACTACAATAATTTATCTGGAACCAGAAAACACCTAGAATTGCCAAAACCATCTTGAGGAAAAGAAACAGAAATGGAGGCATCACACTTCCAGACCTCAAACTTTATTATAAAGCCATCATCATCAAAACAGCATGGTACTGGAACAAAAATAGGCACACAGACAAGTGGAACAGAATTGAAAGCCAAGAACTAAATCCGCACACCTATGGATATCTAATCTTTGATAAGGGGGCCCAAAGTATTAAATGGAAGAAGGACGCTCTCTTCAATAAATGGTGCTGGGAAAACTGGGTTGTAACATGCAGAAGAATGAAATTGAACCACTTTATCTCACCAGAAACAAAAATCAACTCCAAATGGATTAAAGACATGGATGTTAGACCAGAACAATCAAGTACTTAGAGGAAAACATTGGTAAAACACTTTCCCACCTAAACTTCTAGGACATCTTTGATGAAACAAACCCAATTGCAAGGAAGACTAAAGCAGAAACTAACAAATGGGACTATATCAAATTGAAAAGCTTCTGCACAGCCAAAGAAACTATCACACAAACAGAGAGACCCCTCACAGAATGGGAGAAGATCTTCACGTGCCATACATCAGACAAGACACTAATCACCAAAATATACAAAGCTCAGCAAACTTAGCAACAAAAAAGCAAATGACCCCATCCAAAAATGGGCAGAGGATATGAACAAAACATTCACCTTAGAGGAGATCCAAAAGACTAACAAACATATGAAAAACTGCTCCAGGTCGCTGATTGTCAGAGAAATGCAAATAAAGACAACATTGAGATACCACCTCACCCCTTCTTCTTCTTCTAGCATTTGCCCTTCTTCCGTAGCCAGTCAACAGCATCAGGTTGAGCCTGATGTAAAGTTTCGAGACCTCCTTTGAATCTGGAGAGGTGGCAGTCATTGACTATGTGGGTCATAGTCTGTCTGTAGCCGCAGGGGCAGTTCGGGTTGTCTCTGGCTCCCCAGAGATGGAACATAGCGGCGCACCGGCCATGGCCTGTGAGAATGGCATACATCAAAAAGGACAGCAGCAACAAATGCTGGAGGGGCTGTGGGGACAGAGGAACCCTTTTGCACTGCTGGTGGGAATGTAAATTGGTCCAGCCTCTGTAGAGAGCTGTCTGGAGAACTCTCACAAGACTAGACATGGACCTTCTGTATGACGCAGTAATTCCTCTCCTGGGATATACCTCAAGGACTCCATAACACCCAACCAAAAAAGATGTGTGTACTCCTATATTCATAGCAGCACAATTCATAGTAGCTAGAACCTGGAAGCAACCCAGGTGACCAACAACAGATGAGTGGCTGAGAAAGCTGTGGTATATATACACAATGGAATACTATGCAGCTACTAAGAACAATGAACTCAACTTCTCTGACCCATCTTGGTTAGAGCTAGAAGGAATTATGTTAAGTGAGCTAAGTCAGAAAGAAAAAGCTGAGTATGGGATGATCCCACTCATCAACAGAAGTTGAGAAAGATCAGAAAGGGAAACTAAAGGCAGGATCTGACTAAATGGAAAGTAGGGCATCAAAGTAAAAAACCTGTGGTGAGCGGGAGGGTGGACATGCAGCTTCCTGGGCCGGTGGGGGGGTGGGTGTGGGGGCGGGTGAGTGGGATGGGATACAGTCTTTTGGTGATGGGAATGGTGTTTATGTATACAACTATTAAATTGTAGTTATATAAATCACTATTTAACTAATATGAGAGGGGAAAAATTGATTGTATGTCTAACAAAGGGACTTTTCAAAGCTAACCCAATTACCAAATAATGTGATGATAACAGTAACTATCCATTGTCTTCTTGAACCCTAAGACAGCAGGAACCTCACATTTCTACTATAGAGCCCAAACTTCCCCCAGTGCTTGGACCCTAGGTTAGGACCCACTTTCCAGTAATCTTCTCCCAATTCTTATCAAATAATATTGCATCTGCTGATTGCAACCTAATCAATGCAACAAGTGCCACCCCAGCACGCTTCACTTCAGACAATGTCCAGAGACTTTAGGTGTGGAATGACAACCCTTCAGCTTCATCACTCAGGTGAGACCTTTCCTTTCATAGTATTCTCTAATTCCATCCCAGGTGGTTCACTTTCTAACAAAGTCCCAAAACCTAGATATAGACCAGGTTACAGGAGATAGAGCATATGTTCACACATATCCATAAACTAGGGCAAATATATACCTGAAAGCAGTAGTACATTAGAGTTTGCAGTGAGTACCCCCCAACACTTCATCTCCACTATTCCAACCTTTGGGTCCATGATTCTTCAACAATTTGTTTGGCTTTGTATGTTAACTCTCTTTTCAGCCACCAGGTTCCAGATGCCATCAGGATGCTGGCCAGGCTTCCCTGGACTGAAGACCCCACAGATGTGTCCTGGAGTTCAGCTGCCCCCAGAGACTCACCCTTCTAGGGAAAGAGAGAGGCAGACTGGGAGTATAGATCAACCAGTCAACGCCCATGTTCAACGGGGAAGCAATTACAGAAGCCATACCTCCCACCTTTTGCAACCCACAATGACCGGGTCCATGTTCCCAGAGGGATAGAGAATGGGAAAGCTATTGGGGAGGGGATGGGATATGGAGATTGGGTGGTGGGAATTATGTGGAGTTGTACCCCTCTCATCTTATGATTTTGTTAATGTCTCCTTTCTTAAATAAATAAATTAATTTAAAAAGCAGGTGCATCATACAAGTGACCTATTTTGCTTGCCCTGTATCAATATTTTAAATATATTATGTCTGCATTTAAACCAACCATGAATTTATACACATTTTTCATAAAATATCATTGTTGACCTTTGGGGAGGGCCAGCAAACAACAGTTAAGTTTATGCAAAAGAATGTTAATTAACATTCACTAAGAGTCCTGAGGAGGACAAAGATCTATCATCTTTTTACTTACATTAGAGTAGTTGACTTTAACAGAATAAATAACTATAATGTCTGCTAAGAGAAGAGCATTCTATTTTACTTGAAAATAGTTTATTTTTTAGTAGGGATATGCACTCATTTAAAGAAAGGAAATTGGGGCTGGTCAATTGGCACACCAGGTTAAGTGTACATATTGCCGTCATTTTCTTGGTGTTTCTATAGTAACAGGGCAAAATCTGTTCACAACTTTCATCCCCAGTTAAACAACATGTTCTTCTAAAAAGAAACTTGGTAATCATGATCACCATATTGTCTGTGTTGCTTAGAATTTCTTGACTCTATTTCACTTCATAGCAATTAATGAATATTGTACCTATTATAACTTACTTTAAAAATGAGTTACTTCTTAATTTTTTTTTCTTTTTTTAGGGAACGATTTACAGAACACTTTTTTGTCATGTGGGTATAATTTCTCAACCTTTCATGATAGCTTTCTGTGTACTGATACTAACTTCACAACTGACTTAGATTCTAAAAAGACTCTAGTATAGTGAAGAACATTCCCTTAAGGGAGAGATTTTTCTTTATACAATCACAAAATTTTTTTTTCTCATGAAACCACACACTACTGAGCCTCTAGCAACCTCCAGTGAAATAATCCCTTAGCCAAAAAGTTATAATAGAATAGAATTATCTATTTCCTATATAATAATATATTATATATAATAATATTTTATAGTACAGCTTCTGTAGTAATCAAATTAAATATGTGAACCTATTAAAAAGTACTTTACAGACTATAAAGCAATATTCATATATCAGACAGAACCAAAACTAGTCAGAACTTTAAATGAATAAATATATTATATTTGCTTTGGTTTATACAGTCCACTGGATTCTTGATTCTGTCTCTTTGCTTATCTGTTCTATGCTCCTACTATGCTGTTTTGATTACTATAGCTCTGTAGTATATTTTGAATTTTGCAAATGTGATGCCCATAGGTTTCTTTTTTCTCAATGTTTTTTGAATATTCAATGTTTTTATAGTTCCAGATGAATTTCATTTTTTTTTATTTTGTAAAATTTCCATTATAATTTTAATAGAGTGGCATCAACTTTTAGGAGCATAGCATTTAGTAATTATGGATTCTTCTTCTAGCGATGTCATAGACTATAGTGCCACAGTTTCTTTCTTTTTCAATTTCTTTCACCATTACCATGATCTTCAGTACACAGATCTTCTACCTACTCAACTATGTTCCTAATCTTCTGTTGTTTTGATGCTACTCTTAATGGAATTTTCTTTATTTCTTTTTCAGTCAGTTCATTATTAGTATAGAAAAAAACTTGGGTAGGTTTAGATAGCATAAAGTTTATGCAAAGAGATTCTTATGCCTGAGGCTCCAAAGTCCCAGGTTTATTCCTCTGCACCACCATAAACCAGAGATGAGCAGTGCTTTGGTAAGAAAAGAAAAGACAAAAAAGAAAAAAAAAGTTAGTTTTTGTTTATAATTATGCATCTTGCTACTTTAATTAGTTTTAGTCACTGAAATGTTTTTATTGTAGAGGCCATAGTTTTCTTTTTTTTATTAGTGATTTAATACTGATTTATAAGATTGTTAAGTTAGTAGGGGTATAATACCACACTGTTCCCACCACCAAAAGGCAGAACTTGATAGCTAATGCGAGGCAGACTAGAAATGTTGTCTGGGAAGATGCTGTTAGAGTTGAGATTAAAACAATAAAGCCAGAATAGGGCAGAGAGTAGTTTGAAGAATATACATATATCTGACTTTACAACATCAATCTGACTTGAGGCCATCTATATTCATATTTAGCATGGGATCCTGTATAACTGAAGAGTCCCTGTCAGACTGAACTCACAGTCTGTGGTTACAGCTGGGAATATTGGCATTAACAGGTCAATCCATAACCCCAGCCTTTTTCTGTCTTTCCCTAGTGGAGTAGGGCTCTGGGATAGTGGGGGTTCCAGGACACATTGCTGAGGTCATCTGCCCAGATAAGGAAGGTTGGTGTCATGATAGCATCTGCAACTTGGTAACTGAAAAGCATTAAGATATAAAGCAGAGAGGGCCGGCAGTGGCACACCAGGTTAAACGCATAGTACAAAGTGTGAGGACCTGCTCAAGGATCCCAGTTTGAGCCCCTAGATTCCTACCTGCGGGGTGAGTTGCTTTACAAGCAGTGAAACAGGTCTGCATGTGTCTCTCAATCTCTCTTTCTCCCCTCATCTATCAATTTCTCTCTGTCTTATCTAAAAAATCTAAAAATGGCCAGAAGAGCAGTAGAATTGTAATGCAGGTACCCAGTTATAACCCTGGAGATCTAATAGATGCTACCATGATGCCAGCCAGACTTTCCAGGGCAGATGACCCCACCAATGTGTCCTGGAACCCTGTTTCCCCAGATTCCTGCCCCACTAGGGAAAGAGAGAGAGACTGGGAGTATGGATAGACCTGCCAACGCCCATGTTCATCGGGGAATCATTACAGAAGCCAGACCTTCCACCTTCCGCCTTCATAATGACCCTGGGTCCATACTCCCATAGGGTTAAAAAACAGGAAAGCTGTCAGGGGAGGGAATGAGATACAGAGTACTGTTGGCTAGAATTGTGTGGAATTGTACCCCTCTTATCCAATAGTCTTGTCAGTGTTTCCATTTTATAAATAAGAATTTTAAAAAAACATTAATCTCCCAATAAAAAAAATAAATTTAAAAAATGTGACTAAGTTAATAAGCGTGTATATTAACACCATTCCCTCCACCAAAGGTCTGTGTCCTATCTCCATCCCCTATAGTGGAGCTGAAAATCAATTCCTAGATACTTTATCTTTTTGGGTTCAATTGTAAATGATTGCTTCCTTTAGTTCCCTTCCCTCTGAGGCCATAGGCTTTCTATAATGATATTGTTCACATGGAAACAGACAATTTTGCTCCTTCCTTTCCAGATAGGCTGCCTTTTATTACTTTTTGCTGTCTTACTGCTCTGCTTTAATTTCTAATATGATGTTAGATGGTAATGGTGATAATGGGCTTCCTGGTATTATTCTTTGTCTTTGAGATTAAACTTTTTTTTTATTTAAGAAAGGATTAATGAACAAAACCATAAGGTAGGAGGGGTACAACTCCACACAATTCCCACCACCCAATCTCCATAACCCACCCCCTC
This sequence comes from Erinaceus europaeus, assembly GCF_950295315.1. NCBI lineage: Eukaryota > Metazoa > Chordata > Mammalia > Eulipotyphla > Erinaceidae > Erinaceus > Erinaceus europaeus. Next base: position 63,911,806 of record NC_080171.1, on the reverse strand, counting down.
CCCTGATAGCTTTCCCATTCTCTATCCCTCTGGGAGCATGGACCCAGGGTCATTGTGGGTTGCAGAAGGTAGAAGGTCTGGCTTCTGTAATTGCTTCCCCGCTGAACATGGATGTTGACTGGTCGGTCCATACTCCCAGTCTGCCTCTCTCTTTCCCTAGTAGGGTGTGTCTCTGGGGAAGCAGAGCTCCAGGACACATTGGTGGGGTCTTCAGTATAGCACAGATATATACAAGATACTGGATACTGTACAGCAAACCCTAACAAAGGGACTTTTCAAAGTTAACCCAATTACCAAATAATGTGATGATAACATTATCAGTTGTCTTTTTGAACCCTAAGACAGCAGGAACCTCACATCTCCACTATAGAGCCTCTACTTCCCCCAGTCCTGGAACCATTGGATAGGGCCCACTTTCCCACATGCCTCTCCCAATCCATATCAAATAATATTGCATCTGCCTATCACAACCTAACCAACACAACGATTGCATCCTCAACATGCTTCACTTCAGACTGTGTCCAGAGACTACACGTGTGGAATGACAACACTTCAGCTTCATTACTCGGGTGACACCTTTCCTTTCACAGTATACTCTAATTCCATCTCAGGTGGTTCACTTTCTAACAAAGTCCCATAACCTAGATATACACCAGTTTCTGTGAGAGAGAGCTTATGTTCACACGTATCCATAAACTACTGCAAAATATATACCTGAAAGCAGAAGTACACTAGAGTTTGCAGTGAGTACCCCCCTAACACTTCCTCTCCACTATTCCAAGCTTTGGGTCCATGATTGCTCAACAACTTGTTTGGCTTCGTATGTTAACTCTCTTTTCAGTCACCAGGTTCCGGATGTGAAGTGCATTTCTTACAAGTATTTATTCTTAAAATACTGTTTTTCTAAGGGGGGAGGGGCCAGACGGTAGCACAGCAGGTTAAGCACATGTGGAAGGAAGCACAAGGAAGGGCTTAAGGATCCCAGTTCAAGCCCCTGCAAGGGAGTCGCTTCACAGGCCGTGAAGCAGTTCTGCAGGTGTCTTTCTCTCCCCATCTCTGTCTTCCCCTCCTCTCTCCATTTCTTTCTGTCCTAGCCAACAATGATGACATCAATAACAACAACAATAATTACAACAACAACAATAAAACAACAAGGGCAACAAAAGGAAAAAAAGGAAATTAAAAAATATACATTGTTTTTCTAGTATTTTACATAACAGCAGGTATTTCTAAAGATTTACAGTTTATTACTTATTTAATTTGTTATTTAAATAGGTCATCTTTTTTCTGATTCCAAGATAATAAACAGAGATGGTTTTTAATTATTAAGAACAAATTATTACATGTACAAAAACGTAACTCTTGTTTAACTATTTCTGACTGTAAAACTATCTCATACATCATTTTAGTTACTAGCAGATGAAAGTAAGATCCAAATACATAAGATATGTCACATTATATGCTAGTGTGTTCAAGGGAATGAACATGCTCCTATAGTATATATATACAGTACACATAGGTATTAAAAAAGTCTTCCTGAAAGAAGAAAAATGTTTAATTAGAAACTTAATTGCAAAATTATGAAGGGAGTTAGAATCAAATTTTGAATTAGCAACCAGGATATAACTCACTCCTAAAGCACACACATTCTACATGTGAAGATTTAAGCCCTGGAACCACATATGTGCATTATTCACAGTATGTCCTTCATTAGTGATTGTGTGGTGCCTTGCATTCTCTCCTCTCTGTCTATCTCTCCCTTTATGATCTCTGTCTCTTAATGAAAAAAGAAATTAGAAAAAGGAAGATGGCTCAGTGGTGATATCATTCACAAATAAAATCCTGTAAAAAATAAAATAACCTGTATTGCATTAGAAATAAATTTTAGTAAATATATCTTTAAGATTTATTTCTAACTATTTCTATCTTGAAATAATCAAACCTTTCATGCATTTCAGAGGTCCAAAGGTACTTAGAATTTTAAGAGACTGTTTAATTAACATATATGTGTAAAAATTTCATTATGTTGGGCTGGGGCACCGAAGGCCCCAGGATCAATCTCCACCAACACTATAAGCCAGAGCTGAACAATGCTCTGATTTAAAAAAAAAGAAAAAAAATGTAGGGGAGAAGGAGGAAGAAGAGGAGCAAAGAGATAAATAAATGCATTCAACTTAAAATATATAAATATATATATATTCATATATATTGTTGATTAAAAAATTAGCAAAGCTGAAGTGAATTCTATTTATACTTCAATAATCTGGAGATTTAGGGAGTAGCCTTAAATTTATTTAGTTTCATTCATTTTTTATGTTTTTAGAGCTTTATTGCATAATGATTTACAGTATAGCCTTTGTTTTTCACCACTCTTATCACTAAATATCTGTGTCCCTATTCCCACCCATAGATAACCACTATTGTCCACCCAATCTTAGATAGGGACATTATTTTCACATTCATATGTTCAATTATCTACAATCCATGCATGAGTTAAACCATTCTTAGTTTTCCTTTACCTCCTTACTTTCTTGACTAAGCATAATCCCATTCCATCCACTTTATTTCAAATGTCATCTTTTTTATTTCTAAATAGAATTCCACTGAAATTATGTCTTATACCTTTTTTATCCAGTTGAAGGGCATTTTGGTTGTTTCCAAGTTTTTGCTATTGTGAATAAAGCTGCTATTAACAAGGGGTACATATATCCCTTTGCATCAGTTTTATATCTTTTGGGTATATGCCTAGTAGTGGAATTGCTCGATCATAAGTTATTTCCATTTGTATTTAAGGATTCTCCATACTGTTCTCCATAATGGCTGCATTCCCACCAGCAGTGTATTATAGTTCCTCTCTCTCCACAATCTCTCCAACACTTATCCTCTCCTGTTTTATTGATGAAGCCCATTTTTACAGATGTGAAGTGGAATCTCAATGTGGTTTTAATTTTCATTTCATCATATGGTGATAAGTGAATTGGAGCATTTTCACATATGTCTGTGGGCCATGTGTATTTCTTCTTTAGAGAACCATGTATTCATATCTTCAGCTCACTTTTTTTTTTTAATTGGGCTATTCTTTTTCTTTTTAAAGTTAGATTATTGCTTCTTTCACTTGAAGCTATATCACATTCATTTAAATTTTAGGAACAGTAAAATAAATTCCCACAAGAGGTAATGTTTGAAAATGCTGAAAAATGTTATTTTAGGAAATGAAAGCTTTGGAATATTCGAAATAAGATGGAATATAATGACATTGTGTTGACTCATAATCAAAAAGGCTAATTTACCTAGGCAGAAAACTGACATCTTTATCAAGCAATGTTACTTTCAGTAATATCTCAAATAATCAACTTTAGAGATAATGTTAAAGAATGTCTGATTCCATGGTTCTATCCCCAAAATGACTATTCTACCCAGAGCCAACTATATATTTAACAGAGACTCTATTAAGTTCTCACCAAATTTCTTACAAAGAGTAGAACAAAAGATAGAAAATTTTATCTGGATATGGCAAAATAACAGGATAATCAAAGTAATCCTGAGAGAAAAGAGCAAGCATAAAGAAATCATGCTTCCTTACTGCTAAGCTATAAAAAATGGTGACTTCACCGTTTTAAGCTGATCTTGGATGGACCTTGAAAAATTCATGTTAAGTGAAATAAGTCAGAAACAGATGGATGAATATGGGATGATCTCACTCTCAGGCAGAAGTTGAAAAACAAGATCAGAAGAGAAAACACAAGTAGAACCAAAACTGGACTTGGTGTATTGCACCAATGTAAAAGACTCAGGGGTGGGGTGGGGTGGGGTGTGTGGTAGAGTACAGGTCCAAAAAGGATGACAGAGGACCTAGTGGGGGTTGTATTGTTATATGGAAAACTGGGAAATGTTATGCATGTACAAACTATTGCATTTAGTGTTGAATGTAAAACATTAATTCCCCAATAAAGAAATTTAAAAAGAAAAGAAAAGAAATCATGCTTCCTTATCTCAAAACATACTACAGAGGCATTATAATCAAAATGGCCTGGTATTGGAACCAAATAGACATATAACCCAGTTGAATAGAATTTAGAGTCCAGAAATTGTCATCACTTCTCTGGACACCTAACTTTTGACAAGGATGCCCAAAACATCAAATGGAGAACAACAAATGGCATTGGAAAATTGGGTTGTAACATGCAGAATAATGAAATTGGACCACCATATTTCAACATAAACAAAATTAAAACTCCAAATTGATCAAATATTTAGAAGTTATTATAGAAATCATCAAATAGAAGAAAATATAGGCAGAATTTTCTTCCATACAAATTTCTGCAACATCTTCATAAATTCAAATCCAACTGCAAGTAAAACAAAAGCAAGAATATACCAGTGGAGCTACATCAAACTGAAATGCTTCTACATTGCAAAATGAATCACCACCATAACAGAGAAACTCCAGTAGTAGGAGATCTTTATGTGCCATATAACAGGCAGAAAGCTGATAAAACATACATGAAGAACTCATCAAATTCAACAATAAAAGGACCAGCAACCCCATTGAAGAATGGCTTGAAGACGTGGACAGAATCTTCTCTCAAGAAGATAGTCAAAGGACCAAAAGTTATCTGAAAAAAAGTGCTCAAAGTCACTGATGACCAGGGGAATGCAAACAAAAATGATTATGAGATATCACTTTACACCTATGAGAATGTCACACATTAGTAAAAACAGAAACACCCACTGTTGGAGAGGCTGGGGTGGGGGGAGGGACTCTTCTACAGTGTTGGTGGGCATGTAAGCTGGCGCAGCCCCTGTGGAAAAAAGACTTGAAGGGAGTCGGCGGTAGTTTAGCGGGTTAAGCACAAGGACCAGCATAAGGATCCTAGTTTTGAGCCCCCAGCTCCCCACCTGCAGAGGAGTCGATTCACAAGTAGTGGAAGCTGGTCTGCAGGTGTCTTTCTCTCCACCTCTCTGTTTTCCTCTCCTCTCTCCATTTCTCTCTGTTCTATCCAATGACAACAAAAACAACAGCAGCAATAATAATAACAACAAAAACAAGGACAACAAAAGGGAAAATAAATAAATAGTAAAAAAAAAAATGTCTTGAGATTTATCAGAACACTAGAAATGAACCTAATGACCAAACTATTCATCACCTGGGGATATACCCAGGGAAAACAGAAACACCTATCTAAAAATATCTGTGCACACCGATGTTCATAGTAGCACAGTTGGTAATAGCCCAAACTTGGAAGCAACCCAGATGCACAACAGTAGATGAGTGGCTAAGATAATAGTGCAATGGAGAGGCAGGCATTGGTGCACCGGCTAAGCACACATAGTGTAAAGTGCAAGGACCTGCACAAGGATACCAGTTCAAGCCTGTGACTCCCCACCTGCAGAGGGGATGCTTCACAGTGAAGCAGGTCTGCAGGTGTCTGTCTTTCTCCCTCTTTATCTCCCCTCCCCTCTCAATTTCTCGCTGTCCTATCCAATAATATATATATTTTTTGTTTATTTATTTAAAAAAAGAGACATTAACAAAACCATAGGACAAGAGGGGTACAACGCCACACAATTCCCATCACCAGAGCTCCATATCCCATCCCCTCCCATGTTAGCTTTCCCATTCTCTATCCCCATGGGAGTATGGACCCAGGGTCCTTGTGGGTTGCAGAAGGTCTGGCTTCTGTAATTGCTTCCCCACTGAACATGGGTATTGTCTGGTCAATCCATACTCCCAGCCTGCCTCTCTCTTTCCCTAGTACGGTGGGTCTCTGTGGTAGTGGAGCTCCAGGACACATTGGTGAGGTTGTCTGTCCCGGGAATTCTGGTTGGCATCATGCTGGCATCTGGAACCTGGTGGCTGAAAAGAGAGTTAACATACAAAGCCAAACAAACTGTTGAACAATCATGGACCTAAAGTCTGGTATAGTCAGATGAAGTGTTGAGGGGTACTCACTGCAGAATATTGTGTACTTTTGCTTTCAGGTATATATTTTGCCCTAGTTTATGCATACATGTGAACATAAGCTCTATCTGACGGGACCAGTCTATATCTAGGTTTTGGGACTTCGTTAGGAAGTGAACTGCCTGGAATGGAATTAGAGAATACTATAAAAGGAAAGGTCTCACCTGAGTAATGAAGTTGAAGGGTTGTCATTCCACACCTGAAGTCTCTGGACACAGTCTGAAGTGAAGCATGCTGAGGTGGTACTCATTGTGTTGATTAGGTTGGGATCTACGGATGCAATATTATTTGATATGAATTGAGAGAAGCATGCAGGAAAGTGGGCCCCACCCTAAGGTTCCAGGACTGGGAGAAATAAAGGCTCTGTAGTGGAAATGTGAGGTTCCTGCTGTCTTAGGAAGACAAGATGACAATAGGTAGTTATTGTTATAATCACATTATTTGGTAATTGGGTTAACTTTGAAAAATCCCTTTGTTAGGATTTGCTGTATAATACCCAATATCACCATAATTTATGTCCTTTGACATTATTTGTATATAGTTGTGCCACCGGTTGCTTCTGTTCTCCCTGGTCTAGGCTTTTGAGAGAGTCAACATATCAAAGACTCAGCCTATGTATTAAAAAGACTCAGTCTGTGCTTTAAAAAGTTTGAGGCATACAATCATTTTTCCCCTCTCATATTAATTAAATAGATACTTATGGCTACAGATTAATAGGAATGTACATAAACACCATTCCCACCACCAAAAGACTGTGTCCCATCCCACTCCCACCCCTTCACTTCCCCCTGCTGCCCCAGAAAGCCGAATATCCACCCTCACCCTCACCCCAGGGTTTTTACTTTGGTGTCCTACTCCAGATTTAGTCAAATCCTTTTAGTTTCTCTTTCTGTTCTTCTTTCTCAACTTCTGTTGATGAGTGGGATCACCCCATACTCATCTTTATCTTTCTGACTTAGCTCACTTAACACTAAATCTGAAGAAGAAGATATCCAGAAATCACTCCCATTCACTGTTGCAGCAAAATCAATAAAATACCTAGGAATAATGCTGACCAGTAATATTTTTTTTAAAAATAGCCACCAGGGGTGTCGGGCAGTAGCGCAGCGGGTTGAGCGTGTTTGACACAAAGCGCAATAACTGGCTTAAGGATCTCTGTTCGAGCCCCTGGCTCCCCACATACAGGGGAGTAACTTCACAGGTGGTGAAGTAGGTCTGCGGGTGTCTGTTTTTCTCTCCCCCTCTCTGTCTTCCCCTCCTCTCTCCATTTCTCTCTGTCCTATCCAGCAGTGAATGACATCAACAACAATAATAATAACCACAACAAGGCTACAACAACAAGGGCAACAAAAGGGGAAAAAGAAAAAAAAAATAGCCACCAGGAGCAGTGGATTTATAGTGCCAGCACAAACCTCAACAATAATCCTGGAAGCAAAAGAGAAAAAATTTTGGTTCATATACACAGTGGAATACTATAAGCTGTTAAAATTATGAAGTCCTCTCTTGCAATATCTTGGTCATAACTTGAAGGTGTTATATTGAGTGAGACAAACAAGAAAGAGAAACACCAGTACATAATGATCTCACTTATAGGTAGAACTTAAGAATAAAGGACAGTAAGGGAAAACATAAGCTGTAACGTGGACTGAGTGTGGTGTGTAGCATACCAGTGAGTCAGATGAGAGAAGAATGAGAAACAAGCATTAAAAAACAACAAAACACATATGCAAAGAACTCTGGGAAAGTGGAAGAGGGGAAAGTTGAAGGGACAAGGCATCTTGGTGTATACAGTGGAGGAGAGTGCCCTAACTGGGGGAGCATATGACTACCAGAATGCTATCAAGTGGAGATGAGAGACTTATAGTTAAAGACTATACTGTAAATCATTAACTGTCACAAATAATAATAATAATATGAGTTTCTGGTATTTGTTGAGTGAAGGCAGTATATTTGTGTTCTGGAAGCTAGTTGGATTCAGTGATTGCAATAAATTCAGGTATGAACCCAAGTTATGCAGAGTAGTTCTTGGGAAGCTGATGGATTGGTGTTACTATCTGAGAGCCTGCTGTAGAGAAAGATGGCTTAGAGGAGTCTTCTGTTCTAGAATACTTGAGTAGATACTGAATAATGGTAGAATTACAGAACACTGGTAGAGAGATGACCCCATTCTCCCTTAAAATCTGTAGTTTTGATCTGATTGCTGGTCAACTGGGTTGATGAGTGGGATCATCCCATACTCATCTTTATCTTTCTGAATTAGCTCACTTAAAATAATTCCTTCTAACTCTGTTCAAGATGGGTCAGAGAAGGTGGGTTCATTGTTCTTGATAGCTACATAGTATTCCGTTGTGTATATATACCACAGCTTTCTCAGCCACTCATCTGTTGTTGGGCACCTGGGTTGCTTCCAGGTTTTAGCTATTATGAATTGTGCTGCTATGAACATAGGAGTACACACCTCTTTTTGGTTGGGTGTTATGGAGTCTTTGGGGTATAACCCCAGGAAAGGAATTACTAGATCATATGGAAGGTCCATGTCTAGCCTGCTGAGAGTTTTCCAGACTGCTCTCCACAGAGGCTGGACCAATTTACATTCTCACCAGCAATGTAAAAGGGTTCCTCTGTCCCCACAGCCTCTCCAGCACTTGTTGCTGCTGTCCTTTTTGATGTATGCCATTCTTAAAGGAGTGAGGTGGTATCTCAATGTTGTCTTAATTTGCATTTCTCTGACAATCAGTGACCTAGAGCAGTTTTTCATATGTTTGTTAGCCTTTTGGATCTCCTCTGAGGTGAATGTTTTGTTCATATCCTATGCCCATTTTTGGATGGGGTCATTTGCTTTTTTGGTGCTAAGTTTGCTGAGCTCTTTATATATTTTGGTGGTTAGTTTCTTGTCTGATGTATGGCATGTAAAGATCATCTCCCATTCTGTGAGGGGTCTCTTTGTTTAATAGTTTCTTTGGATGTGCAAAAGCTTTTCAATTTGATGTAGTCCCATTGGTTTGTTTCTGCTTTAGTCTTTCTTGCAATTGGGTTTATTTCATCAAAGATGTCCTTGAGGTGTAGGTGGCAAAGAAGGTGGTATATTTTATAATTACAAAGAATGAGCTAATGTTATATATAAATGATATAATTTAAAATATATTATAAACAAGTTTTTAGAGCTATACAATAAATACCAATGGCACATAGACTCTGAGAAGATAGAGAAGGCCACAGAACTATATAACCTTTTTCCTTTATTTCTTAATCAAAATTGAAGTGTTCAAAATAGGTAGACAATATAGATATATATGTCCATAACTATAATACTCACAGTGATGAAAGTATGAAATCATTGTAAATTCACATCTATAGGTTACTGGATATAGAGGCTGTAGGATATATATTTAGTGAAATCCTACTCTACAATTTTAACAAGATGGTATTGTGTCGCTAGGGATAAAATGGGTAGAACTTCGAGAGTATGCTAATTGAAGTAGGTGAAAGTCAACCACTAGGTGATTTCACTAATCTGTGGAATATAGATAACTAAAGAATGGACCTACAAAAAGTAGGTCTCTTATGTTTTTTGAAAACTGTGGGTATTATCAGAGGGGACCTGAGCCACAGGAATTTTGATGTGGGTGTGTTAAGTTACACACACACACACACACACACACACACACATGAGACTATGCCTGAGAAGTCTTTATCATCTTCTAAACCATCTTAATTATTAATAATAAAAGTATTAAAAAAGAGGTAGAGCTTACATCTGACTGGAATATGTAAAGGAGAGGGAAAAATAGAAAATATGAACTGTAGGATTGTGAAATGACTCACTTGTATAGTGTACTACTTTGCTAACGCATATGATTGAGGTTTAAGTCTAGCCCCCAATGCATTGAAAAAAAGCTTTAAAGCTGTGGACTCTTTCATGCCTTCTGTGTCTAAAAATAGTGATTTTATTTTACTCTATTGGTTGTGATATCAACATCAAATTTAAATAGAGTGAGAAGATTTGAACCTAGTTAGGAATGGGTAACTATAAGATAGTACTATTAGGAATGGTACTATCAGGAAAAAATGGATGTTTCCACAGGAGAAACTGGTCATTAGTTTTAAATCTAATGAGTTAATACAAAATTAACTTCTATTTGGTTCATGTACTTTCTAGATCTAGTTTTCTGTGTAATTTCTGAGCAGCTTGAATCATGGGAGATTACCTACTGTGTTTTTTGTTTAATGCACGATGCCTAAGTAATAAATTGTTGTATTTTCTCTACATGTGTGAAACTGTTGTTCCATCTGACATTCAGACAACAAAGACAATTTTTTACTTTGCCACCTCAAAACAGTTTTTCCCTTTTTTGTGGTGCTTACCATGCATTAACTGCCTAAAATGAAGTTCTGAATAGTCAGTCTCTCTAAAACTACTGCTTGTCATTGTAATTGATTTAAACATTTATGCTCAGACATTATCAATGTCTCTTTATATCTGTAGAGGTGACATTGCTTTCACAAGTATCCCAGACTTCATATTTTGGATCTTTCTCCTACTAATTTTAGAGGGGATCTAGCCATCTAGAAAAATCCATTGGCAGAGATGTCACAGACTGAGCAGGAAACAACTCAGAAGGTAGCTTGCTTGGCACAGGAAGAACAGTTCTGGATTTCGGATGTCAAATCAGCCCTAGTATGTTAGCCAGAATGTCTGATTGAGCATTATGATCTTCACAAAGATATCATCTAGATAAAATTTCATGAGGACTAATGCCAAGGGATCTCAGCCATCTTAGGAGTTGAGCACAGGGAAAGTGCTCAACTGAGAGAAACATGAGGACATTCAATTGCCAATATGTACATTTTTTCTCTTTCAAGAATATTTTCTTTTGCACATTTGAATTTGCATAGAACTGCAGAAAGCAAAGACTGTTAATTTGAGATTACATGTGTTTCTATTTT